>NC_091828.1:25800000-26124583 GCF_038994185.2 Dermacentor albipictus | reverse complement strand
CTACGTCGTTGTTCAGTCGCGCTTACCCGTTCTATCATGGATTGAAGCCAACTAATTCGTCAACGACTTTAACTAAATTAACCAGCATGGTGTCACGCGCGCTCCGGTAAACATGAACACATCTAGCCCTATGACAGCAGAAACTGTCTGTGAAAACCCTGGAGTCAGGAATTGTGGCAGCGACCGTGAACCAATTGACATCCGTGCATCTGCTGCTTCCATGCGAACGAAATGTAAAAAAGATCACAGGGCTTACGAAGCTACTGGTGCTACACGCACTCTGCAAACATCGCAGATCGCTTTGAAGATGAGGCCCACGCGGGCACGCACTTTAGCCAAGTCAGGAAACACGCACAGCCAAGACAGCCAAGACACACGTGCCGGCAACGTGTTCCTACGGCGTCCGCCAGAGGCGTCCACTGCGCCTTCCGCGATTAGAGTGTCCAACGCCGTAGTAGCCACCGCGTTGTGTCCACACTGTATGGAGCGACGGGTGAGGAGGACATCGAGGCATCGTAGCAGCCACCGGAGACGAACGTCCCTCCTCTTTAACCTCACCCACCTGCCTCGCGTGCAACAGGAGAGGGCAGGCATCGGGGCCGCTTTCCTCGCTCACGTACGCGAGATTGAACTGCCTTCGCCTCCTCATCCTCACAAACTTTCATTCATAAAGAATCTCACAGCGACGGCGACGGCAGAAATGTGCCGGTAGTGTCCATATAATTGCTATCCAAATAAAACTGTTTGTATGAAAACGGTAGCTGGAAAGGGATACGTGTGTGAGCTTCCGCGTAAGGGAGTTATGTTTTCTCGTAAGTCTAACTACACTCCGACGCTATCATGTCGGTAGGTTGTAAGTCATACTTTACGAATTTGCTGACTCATTTTACTCTGAGAAACTGAATTAGTTCAGTAAAGGCTATGCAGAATTCGGAGGGCCTGCTTCGTTCGGGACGTGTGGTTCGATATGATTTTTCTCTCACGGAGAATGCCACCAAGGCAGTTACCTGTATTTCTGCGACACGGGTCCCTTAATGCTATCTCCTTAAACACAAGAACAGTGTCTGTCAGTTTATTAGGCAAACCACACAATTTTGCATTCTGTTCATTGGCGTAATCAGTAAAGATATATCATTCAACTCTGCTAGCCTCATATTTATACACTTTTAGTAAAGTCCTGCATAATGCCCTCCGTAGAAGCGGTATGTCCTCTGCTGAGCCCAGACCACCACATATAAGCGTACTTTCAAGCGAGAGTATATGTGAGAAAACGCGGCTGAGCCACAGCTCGCAGCTGTATGCGGCCAATGTGGAAACGCAACGTTTATATGCAGCACTACAACTTTCGCGCCCAAAAAGCGCGCAGAAGCTTTCAAAGAGCCTTACAAAGGGAAAGCTGCAAGGAGCGTTGAGAGAGAAGCTGTGAGCGAGAAAGAAAATCGAGAGGCAAAATGATAGAACGAAAAGACTAAGAAAGAAGTCGTCGTTTCTGTTCATAGGTTAGATGGCGGAGGGGGCGGAAAGACTGCGCCAGCCAGCGTTGCCAGGGTCGCTTACATTGCGCCAAATTGGCTACTTTGGAAGGCTTCTCGCGGGAAATATTTCGGGTTGGCTACCTGAAGACTTTCTGGCTGCTCTTAAAATTAAATTTTTTTCTATAAAAACTACTGAGAAGGCAGACATGTTGCAAATAAATGGTATAGTGCGCTGTACTACGCCTGTTATGACACACATTACGTGCAACTACCATCCTCGCGATCTGTATTCCGAAAGGAGGACGCAACCTCTACCTTGCAACCGACGAAATTCGTTCAGCAGCAACGTATTCTTTTTTTCCTTCCGTGGAACTTCTCTTTTTGTAGTTGACTGCTCAGAAAATTGTGAGGTGGAAACAGAAGTTTTATTTTGCTTCCATCATGAATTTGAGTAAAGGCATCTCTGGACACGTCGATGTAAGGTTATAAAAGCTGCTAAAAAGCACTTATCTTAGGTGATAAGGAATTCTGACTAGTATATGATATTCGTTTCAAAGTTGAAATATGGAAGGAGATACATTGACGAATGACTAAAGAGCGCGAATTGTTCACACAAATTCGCTAGAACTAGAATTACTGACAACTACTTGCGTTCACTTAATAAAGTCTACAGCGATAGTAATTCCCGAATACGAATAGGGATCATGACGACTGTTCTGGCTACTTTTTAAATATCTGCAATGAACTGGCTACCTTATGGGAAATGTTCGCGATTTCCTGGCTACTTCTCACTTTTTGGACTTGGGAACTCCGGCGCTGGCCGGGAAGGAGCAAAAACATGGCCTGAACCGGTGGGAGAGGCGATAGCTGTCGGGAGCAATGATGGTGATATTTTTCTACCGGCGACGTTATGCGACTGTGTTGGTGTTGTGAAGTCATCTGGCCACGTCGATGGACGTCTTCAGTGGTCTCAGTGACGGTAAACTCGACCATGTTGCCGTAAATTGCAAGAAGCCAGTGCAACTTCGACAACTCTTGGCAGCGCGACGGCCATGCTGGATCGACGGCCATGTGCGCTGGATCATCGGGCCCCGGGAGTGCGTGCTGTACAGCTGCGAAGCAGTGTCGAGTCGGTGGGTTGATTTTTGGTTGCCATGTTACTGAATGCTTAATTTCTACTATTGCATTATTATGAGCCAGCAGATAATGAATCTCGGTGACTTATACATTTGAACATGCAATACTAGTGCTTAAACACGCATTAAAGCAACTGCAGGCGTAGTTCCTTTCCGGTTTCCTCCAATTCCATAATTGCTGGCGATATTTTTTTCTTTCGTAGGCAGTTGTGCTTTTACCGAAATTTCATGCACGGATTTTCATAAGGGCTTATGTTTTATCGGAATCAGAATCAGAATCAAATTTTATTACTGCATACGAAGTTATTACAACATCTAACATACAGGATGAGGTCCCGGAGTCGGAGACTGAATGGGACCTCCTGTACATGATGTAAACGAAAGGAAAAGTAAACTTAGTTAACGCAGTAATAAATACAACCATAAAAAAAAATTGGAAAGGCAGCAATTATAAAAGCTGTAGAACACGAATTAAATCAATTAATCAACATATGAAAACATAAACAAATTGAATAGAAAGTGGGCTTGTTTAAACAGTTTATTACGTGATTAATAAGCATGATATAAACTACAGTATTAACTAGTGAAAAAAATGCAGACGCATGTATTATGCGGCATGTACAAGAAAATGTGCCGTAAGGCTCGGTTGGTTCAAAAGGAACTTTTTGAATTCTGTAATAAATGAATGCAGTGTCATTAATTTTAAAACAAATAGTAGCGAGTTCCATAAAAAAGCGCTAAAATGAACAGATTGCTTGCCGTAGTTGGTTTGAATTTTAGGTAAGAGGAGCTTTGTCTTATGAGCAAATCTAGTGTTGTTAGTGTTGTCAAGAAAAGAAGACGGAATTAAAGAAAAGGAGAATCGATTGCTGATATGCTTATATCAGCAGATACCCAGATTGTATTTAGTAATGTCGGATACTGTAAGGATATTATTGGCATGTAATAATTGCTTGGCGTTGGTGTAGTATGAGCTGAAAGTTATTATTTTGGTTGCTCTATTCTGGACGACTTGTAGTGGCGCAGGATGAGCACTGTAGGTATTACCCCATGTAATTATACAGTAGTTAATATGCGAATGAATGAATGCATAAAACAATGATAACAGAATAGAAAGCGAAAAAAAGGGACGAGCTCGAATGAGGTAGCGTCTACCATAGAACATCTTTTTTTATGTTTGAAATGTGAAGTATGAATTCTTAAGTTTCTATTTAGTCTGACGCCCAAATACGTGCAGTCATCAATAGCCTGGGTTGAGTACTGTGGCATGCAAATGGAAGTAACATGAACTAATCACCGTTGATGTGAAGTAAAGACACAGAACTTCGTCTTTGCTGGATTAAATTGTAATCTCTTTATTTACACCCTTGTAATACGCTCAGAAGGTCGGCATCAACTTTATCTACTAGGCAGTTCATGCTTTTATCTGAGTTAAATATTGTAGTATTGTCAGCATAGAGCAAGCAACTACAGCGCGTGATGAAATTCAGTAGGCCGTTAATATAAATTAAAAACAAAAGTGGGCCCAGAATGGACTCTTGTAGTATCCTTATGGTTTGGGCAAGTCCCGGAGACACTGACCACCTGGTTTATATTATGGAGGTAACTGCGGATTAGTAGCAAGGTAGGGCCCGATATTCCCATTGTTTCTAATTTGAGAAAGAATATCTGGTGATATATAGTGTCAAAGGCTTTATAGTTATGTCAACAAAAATAGAGCCGACATAGCTACCATCATCAATAGCGTTTTTTTAGATAATCTGTGAGAAATATGAGAGCGACATCTGTAGAATAATGTGATCAAAAACCGTACTGAAAACGCGTAAGAATATTAAATTTTTCAGATAATTAGTTAGGTGTTTCTCAGTTAGCTTATCGCTTATTTTGCTGAAGAATACAGCACACAGAGGGTTCGGTAGTTCGTAAATAATAAATGATCCCCCCTTTTAAATACAGGGGTAACGTTGGCACGCTTTAGTTCACGAGGAAACGTCCCTGTTTTAATTATTAATTTAACAACATCTGCAAGAATATCAGACATTGGACAAGCAAATAATTTTATTTGAGATGGCCTAATATCGTCAAGACCGGCCCTTGTGACATTCAGATTATTAATTACAGAGATGACTTCATCAGGAGCAGTAGGAATCATGTAAAAAGATTGCGGGAGGCGTGTCAATTGATAATCAAAAAGCTTGTCCGAAGCCAAGTTGTTCGAGAAAAAGAAGTCACTGAAGACATCTGCTATGCCATGAGGGTTTGAATATTCAGTGTCACAGCGGTTTATTCTAGCTATGGTTTCGTGGTTCCTCTTTCTATTTAGGAAAAAATTTACTATTTTCATTTTTTTTATCAGAGTTGTTCCCACACTCCAATATTTTTTATTCAAAGTACACACTGAACATTTTAACACCCTTAAGGGTGTAAATCAGTTTGTCGCCAAACGAACACCCTAAGGGTGCTGTTGTCTACACCATACAGTTGGGGTGCCATTATAGCACCCTAGAGGAAGGGTGTCCAGCAAAATAAATTTAGGGTGTAAGGGTGCTCGTCCAAATTAACACCCATCTGTGTGGGTGTTGGAAGGGTGTACACCCTTTTATTTTTAGCGTGTATGGAAGGCAGGTTCGGCAGTACACGCATTGAATTACTACTATGTACAGCGACCCACGCGCAACTATTGCGTGTGCCAGAAGGTTCAAGTTCGGCTACCAAACGCACCGTCGAACAGCCGGCCTTAAAGCTTCGATGGGCATACACAACACATATACGTGTGGATCACATTACATATTAGTAATTCATGGTGAATATTGGAAAACCTGTCTTCGCTGCACAAATACAAACTAGCAAACTTGACACTCTTGAGCATCCCCTATGAAAATGGTCATTGCCTTTATGTTTCCCTTATGTTTCCTTCTTGTGTCCTATGTGACCTTTATGATTCCTTGTCCTTTGTGTGACCTCCGGGACGCCAACTTTGTGTGTACCACATGTTTACTCATCCTAACGTATACCTCGAGGAAGTGACCGTTATTATGCCTCTAGGATGTGTCCTTTATGTATACGGCAGGATGTTAACTGGGTGTGTACTATGTGTTACCTGAGTGTACACTTGAGTGCACATGTAGGTGACATAGAGTGCACATAACAACTGTCTGTACATATAATACAGGCAGATATATCTGTACTTTGTGACAGCGGATAATGCACTCTGCAGAGTCATTGTAAGTACCAAATCTTGACTTATCCTTTCCTTTGCCCCAAGAAAACAACCCTTATTATGATTATTGTAGTATGTGCCCTTTGTGTTTACGGCGGGATGTTACCTAGGTGTGCACTTCAGTGCACACGTAGGTAACATAGAGAATTAATCTATATATGGTGCATGCACTCTTTATATGTTACCTACATGTGCACTTGAGTGCACACGTAGGTAACATAGAGCATTAATCTATATATGGTGCATGCACTCTTTATATGTTACCTACATGTGCACTTGAGTGCACACGTAGGTAACATAGAGCATTAATCTATATATGGTGCATGCACTCTTTATATGTTACCTACATGTGCATTTGAGTGCACATGTAGGTAACATAGAGCATTAATCTATATATGGTGCATGCACTCTTTATATGTTACCTACATGTGCACTTGAGTGCACATGTAGGTAACAGAATGTGCGCAGTAAGCATCTTTTGCCAATAGTACAGTTAGATCTATCTGTACTGTATGCTAGTCACTGGCAGATTCAAGGAAAACGCACTGCTTGCACCCCTCGCACTAGACATGCCGACCGGCACTAATTGTGGTTATATTGTGCGGAAAATCGAGCATGTCATGAAATAGGATGTTGTATGTAATGATTTATGCTATGCGTTCTCTTAATATATAAAGTATTTCTTACTTTTTCAACCTGCTATTCTCCAGTAGCAAGCCATATGTAGAAATCTGCAGTATTTAACCTAATATGCAAGAATTTCATGAAAGTTGTGCGCCAGCTAGGCTATCAAATAGTTGAGTATTTAAGACGGTTCTCATAGCAGGCGTCTTTCAGATGCTCCGCTTCGCCTCCAGTTTGGGAATTAATGTACTTAATTTATATATCTGGCTTATATATATATATATATATATATATATATATATATATATATATATATATATATATATATATGAGCACTATGTTACCTGTGTGGACACTCTATGTTAAAGGGGTGGAGACACCAAAATTTTCGTTCATGCGTTTGTTGATTCAAACGTTGCGTCATGCTTCAGGGAGCACGATACACACAGCGGGATTCATATATATCCGATAAATAATTTAATAATAGCATTATTATACCGAGCGATTTCGGTTTCGGTTTCTGGGCTCCGGGGGGATGCTATGACGTCACAGAGGAGGAAACGCTACATGGCTTGGTCACGTGGGCCACAAAAAATAGTGACGTATAACTATGCTGCGTCGTCTGCTCGCGCATACGCGTGCTCTGCCAGCAGGTCAACAACTGGCGATTCCAAGTGCATGTCGCGATTATTATAATTATTGCGAAGAGCGACAACAACGGTAAGAAAATATTGCGGCTTGTGAGAGTCGGTGATTCATTCCGAAGCGCCGTAAGCTTTAGCTTTGAAGTGAACCGGAAAAGGCCTAGCGACGATATCGGCGGCGCCGAACGATCACAGGCGGTGAAGCTGCCGTCGGTGCCAGAGTGACCACTCCTCGGTCGCTGATTGGACGCTTCGCCGTATGGCTGCCGCACAAATGGGTCCCGGGCCCGTCCTCTCTACGGCAAGGAAATCTCTCCGTTCGCGAGCAAAACCGCCGTCGCACGGGGGCCCGCGAACGGCGTGCGGCGAGTTTCCCTGCCGGTACCGTGGACGGGCCCTCACATTGAGAAAGGCCAAGCAAACGAGAGACCGCTCCGAGCTGCCGAACTATGCGACTATGCGAGGAGAGAAGCGGACAACACGAACACCGCATATCCTGGTCCCTTTCGGAGTCGGCCGGCTAGTGTAAAAACGTGTAAAGGCCCGTCCGCACGGCAACTCGCCGCACGCAGTTTGCCGTTCGCGGGCCGCCGTGCGGCGTTCGTGTTGTCCACTTCTCTCCTCGTGTGTCCATGTCTGCACGCCTTACCCCTTCTTTGCATTAAGAAAGGATTTCTATATGCCTGTAGCGCGGTCATAGTGGATGCTATGCTGGGTCGCTCGGCTCAGATTTCATCGCTACTCATCATACGTCACGTTTTTGTGCTAGTGTGCTATGACGTCGATATTTTCGTTCCTCCTTTGTGACGTAGTAACTACCGCACTAGCGATGGATCTCGACTACGAGAAAGAGTTTTTAATGACTTTTTGGAGCTGAATTAAAATTATTTTGAAATGTTTGCAGCGTCTAATACCTCGTTCTGGGTGTCCTTGCATACGGAAGCAGCCTACAACATGCTTTTTATAGCTTCAAAATTTGGTGTCCCAACCCCTTTAACCGGCTGTGTACTCCCTCGAGTGCACATCCAGGTAAGATAGAGTGCGCTTATATATCGTGATTATCTTTTTACACATGCTACAGATAGATCGTCTACCTGAACGATGTACTAACTTTAACTACTGGCGTAATAAAGTAAAAAAAAAATGGGGGGTGCACCTGCCTCCCCCTCCCTATCTATCTTGGCCGTATTGATCACCACGCGCCATCAACACTACATACGTACATCAACGCCTCATGCAGCGAATATTCCCTCACGACAAATAACAATTGCACCGCGGCTGGAGACGCGGTGACACGACGCGCAGTGTTCGATGGCTTGCGCTACATGAACCGTCGCTTTATCGACGGTACATGAACCGTCGCTGAATCTGCCGCTTTGCTAGTGAGCGTATATGATTATGCAACCATTTAAGTAGCTGTTCTCGTCGCTTTCGCGCTGACCACAAGTACGAGTAACTGCTGAGTCGATATTAGCACGCGTAGAAGGAGGGCAGCGCAGATCCCGTAAATGCTTGCTTGGGCGTACAACTGAATCATTTATAATTGTGAGTTGGCTGAGTATGAGAGTTGTGTGCGGGGTATGGCCGTATTTGATTACGCGAGCATGCAAGCAGTACGCCTGCTTCACTTTGGCCGAAGTTCCGCTGCCGCTGCAAGCCAGCCATCGCCACATTTTGTTGCCTTTATTCCTTACGCTACGGGAAATATGGTTCCACCCATTCAAGATAAGGCCTGACATTCTCAAGAACACGCCACTGGGCGCCATAAGAAGCGCGTATATGTGTGGCGATTCCGAATTTCTGATCGGTGGGTGTCACAGCTATCGCGGCTGCCCGCACACCATGCGCCATGGCAAGCAGACAGAGCTGCACCTGGTGCGCGCTGATTGGCTCGTGTCCGCCGGCAAAAGTTCGTGCATAGTTCGTCTAAAATCTCTGTATATACTTTAAAAATCAACGCAGCGCACCAAGACACTTTAAACTCAATAATGTTTGTTTAAATACCAGCCTTCCTTCCAGCTACGATTTTTTTAAATCTCGAAGGCCGTGTTTTTTCAACATGTACGCCCTAAAAGGAAATGCAGATCTCAGAGGCTAAATTCACTTGTTGACCGCAGTGCGGCTCTGCCGCAGTGCAACGGTTGACGGTGAGCTGGGCCACGTTGTGTTGCTGTGAGTGGTGAGAGTGCTCGTTGCAGTTACACGGTAATTTAATCATATTTTCGAAGTGCCCAAACAAACTGTGATCCGTACCGTGTGCATTAACCATCAAGAAACCTCTGGACTCGTGTAACGCCATTAGTTCGCCTTGTGTTTCCTCTGATACGCCAGTGTCTTATGTGTACTACAGCGCCCGTCCGAGCTGCCTTTGTTCTCGCCTGTCCGCGTTCGCTCGTGAAATACCTGGTACTGTTGCTTCGAATTATGGTGCGTGGAAGAATTTGTTGAAAGTTGTGCTTTCGTGCGCGGGTGTTCATCGGCAATTCGCGCCGGAAAGCAATTCGCGCCGACAATTCGACATCGGCAATTCGCGCCGACACTGTTCGCGCCGGAAAGAGCGTCGTCGCGTGGTGCCTGCGAGACGAAGGAACCGTTTGCCGACCACATTGAAGGTAAGCAGGTCTGACGCTTGCGCGCATTCTCGCAGCTTCTGGTTCATGTAGTAAGCTTTGTGGAACGACAACAGAACACGTTCTGAGCGTATGTTGACCATGTTGCTCTGCACATTTAGCAAAGCGTTTCACGAGGGGAGTTTCCGTGAAATGTATTATTTCTTGCCGCTTACTTGCTTTATGGAGTGATGTGCTACCACCGCTGATCGTTGGGACTTAATGGGCAAATATTTACGTAAACGCTGAAAGTTATTGTTTTCTCGGTAGTTTCCCGGCAAGAAATCCTTCCGTAGATATGAATTTCCGCAAGTTACGTGTGTAATACATGTCGATGTGTCACGGGCATCGCGAGTTGGCACGCGACTGCGATGTTTGACACTTGAACAGATATTAGCTTTTGTGAAGATTACTTTATTGATAGTGTTCAGTTTGAAGTCCAGCTTCGCGAGAACTTGTCTGCATTGTTTGTGTTCGACGTGCTCGCGTATTTGTATTTTATATTGTAGGACAAATATAGACCGACATAACAACAGCGAAATTTCTTTTTAATCAAGGCATGCCAATCAGACGCTCGTTTTCATTAATATTTTCATCCGAAGAACAGGATGTCAGTGCCTGGCAGTGTCAGTGCAGGCTTGTAGCACTGCCTAATAAGGGATGCGATTTTCTTGCGATGCTTTCCGTTCGATGTTTGCCACTCTTATAACCCACCTTCCATGGCTGGCTGTTCTAGTTAATAACGATAGTCGAATGTCGGTCAGATCAATGAGCAAAAGAGTAGCATCGGAAAAGGGATCGCTACAAAATCGCGGCCTAGGTTTTATACCCTTCGTAATCGATTGTTCGTGTGATTTACTAGATATTTGAGTTTTGGTGATAATTTCCCAGGTAGTCTAATGTTTGCTGCTGGTTTTATTCCCGCCTGAATTTTACCATATAACAGTGTAACCACTTGAGATATAACTACGAGACATCTGTACAAGCAGGCACACAAAGATTTGTTGGCCAGTTGCCTACTCCTAAATGTCATGTACTACTTAGCAGAAATGCTTAGCTGCAGAAACGTTTAAAAGAATTTGTGAGCAGTTTAATACCTGAGTGGACTGGCAGCTTAGTCTGTTTCAAACAAAATTTAGTTAATAGCTTCTGTGTTGCCCTGATGTTTTTATGAGCTGTTTTTGACTGCTCCACGTTTCTTAGCGGTGTGTATACAGGCCAGGCTGTTCTTGCATATATGAATATTTTTGAATGAGTGAAAAAGATTGGCTTTTGTTTTGTTTTTCAGGTCCCAAGCACCACATTTCAGAGGTCTGCTGTGAGCAGACGTGGCAAATTGCAGTAACATCCAGATAGTCCAATAAACTGTTCGTAGTTTCAGACAAACCTTTGCAAAGTGTACTCAAAACTTTCTTTTAAATGTGCGAGCACTGATCCAACTTGATCTTTCTATCCAAACATTACATTTTATATTAGTAACAAAGACATAACTAGAACAGCAGCACTGCAGTGAGGAACGTACACATGGCACTCCAAGTGTTATACTGAAATAATCTATGAAGTCTAATTACTTTGTAATTTTAGAACAAATTGGCATGAATTTCTGTGCCATAGCAGAGTTACAATCCGTGCGCTGCATCATGTAGGGAACAGTAACCTTACAATGAAAACCAATGCAAAACTTTTTAACTCAGGAAATGTTCATAAAAATAAAATGTGCACACGGAACTCTTCATCTAAGCATGTCTACGTAAAATACAGGATTTCATCACTGCGGCCACATAAAGGATGCATATAGGTAGGACACACGAAGGAAACATAAAAGCAGTGGCCAAATTTCAACATGGAGGAAACATAAAGTACGGTAACATAAGGGATACATAAAGGGAGAACACATGAAGGAAACGTAAAAGCAGTCGCCAAATTTCAACATGGAGGAAACAAAGTACGGTAACATAAGGGATACATAAAGGGAGGACACACGAAGAAAACATAAAAGCAGTGGCCAAATTTCAACATGGAGGAAACATAAAGGACATTTCCTGATGTGAACTGCGGGAAACATACAGTAAACATAAAGGGCATAACCATTTTCATAAGGGATATGTATATCAACACCAAGGTTATCACGATTTCCATATCCAAATAATATGCAATACAGACTGGTAAGATATATGCTGCATTTTCAAGAAAATGCAAATATATTTATTGAATGCTGCAATACAGACTACAACACATACATAAATCACATGAAATATAAACATGCACGATCACCAAACACATCGGTAAGTACAAGAACATGTACATTTCCCACAAAGGTATCTAAAATATATGTATTGATCAAATCTGTTATTAGAGAAGAAACTATGTATAGCGGCACTGAAATAGCCTGGGTTGATTCGCAGTGTTTTGGGCCACATAAAGGAATAAATTTTTAGTATTAGGCTCCAGTGAACGAAAATTCAAGTTTTGATGCCTTAAAAAAAAGGCATATTGCAAAGGTGAATTAGGGAAGCAATTGAAATGCAGAGCAAACGCACAAGAAAGACACGTGTTATTTTGTACAATAATGTAATCGCAAAGCATTATGAAAAGTTTGGAAAGTCGATGTAAAACATAACTGGCCAACATTTTTCAGACTGAAACAATACTTTACAAGCATAGACATGCTTTAAGTGAGGTTTATGCCAGGAGTCTTATTGCTAATTTTCTATTTCCAACAAGATTACTTGAGCACAAAAATACGTAGAATTTCTTAGTGCCTACATAGTTTGTCCTCTTTTGTGAAACGAGAGTTCTCTGGGCTAAAGGTGCTGTTTAGCGGTTTTTCTAACTACAATACCAGTTTCTATAAATTTTTGTTTTGTAACCACAAGGCACTGGTACATATAGAATATGTAGTTTGAAAATAGGTTCTTTTCTTACTATATATCAAAAGAGTGCATTTTCCACATCTACTAGTGCCTGGGTGCAAAGTGCAGTAGGAGGCCTGATAAAAACAAACCACTGTTGATTAAACGATTTTGCTGAGCACAAAATGTGGACGGTGTTTTAAAATACATAGTAAATTTTTAAATTATTGGCACTTAGATGCAGTAATTCAAGATTAAGGCGTGCTGTAGCATGTGAGCATGCAAATTAGCAAATATGGTTTAATAAATTAGCCATACTCTGGTTACTAAAGGAACACAGGCATAGGCAGTCATGCAAAAGTTCAAGTTAAATATCACACTCTTAACATTTGCCAGCGAATAGTCGTATCAAATATTATAATTATACTGAACAAGGGTAGTTTCTTGGGATAGTTTGCAATAATGAGATAAAATTATGTACAGCTTGAATGACAAGAACTGCGAGAGATGACTGCGCTGACTTCCAACCATATTTTATTACGTTGCCACATCATGTGTATATGTACAAAAGCTGGCATGCGCAGAATATGAGTCACAAGGGGTGTCTAACAGCAAGTGACTGTACTGAGAATAAGAACATCGTCCTTTGAAAAAAATAAACATTAGAATTTCTATCTGTTGAGATACAAGACTTCACTAAAGGTCAGCACAATAGACGGGTCACTAACGCACACACTAACCAGTTTTCTAGTGGAATCAGCTTCTATAGTTACCCAGATGACCTGTGTCTCGCTAAAGGTTCCGTACCTTCAAAGAGGGGCACGCAGCCGCAGTCCCAGCAATGGATGCCGAAGTGGCCTTGAACAGTGTTATGGACGTTGTTATCGTGCTCTCCTAAATGATTGTTTAGGCACCTGCCTGTCTGTCCAACAAAGTCAAATGAGATATTGTGAAGCTTTGCCTCCTTAACAGCCTCAATAAATCTTGCTCACACGAGATGCAACATAGTATTGCTACACAGGTTGATTGCCTTTCTTGGGTTGGCTACCCTTTGGCCTTAATTTCAGCCATAGCGGAACAGCTTCTGAAGTGCAAAAAACATGATGAGCGCGCTCGGTCAAGGAACCAGCCGGTTGAAAGACACAGGTTTGCAGTGCTACCGTATGTTCATGATGTCTCCCATAGGACAAAAAAAGATTGGGGATCCTGCCGGAATCACAGTCCTTTCCTCAGCCCCGGAAAAGCTGGCAAGGCTCTGTAAGCGTGTAAACGCGCCTAAATCGCGTCAGAGTTGTTGCTCTGCCGGGCACAGAAAACGTTTTGCGATGTGTGCAACGAATGTGGTTTCCCAAATTCCCATTTTGAGGCAGTAAATATATTGGACAGACAGGCAGGCGCCTAAATGATCGTTTAAGAGAGCACTATAACAACGTCAATAACACTGTTCAAGGCCAATTGGGCATTCATCGCCGGGACTGCGGTTGCATGCCCCTCGTTGAAGATACGGAAGCTTTAGCGAGACACAGCTCACCCGGTAAATTATTGAAGCTGATTTCACCAGAAAACTGGATAGTGTGTGCGCTAGTGCCCCCTCTATCACGCTGACCCCTAGCGAAATTTTGTATCTAAACAGATAGAAATTGTGATGTTTTTTTTTTTCAAGTGACCATGTTCTTCTTACAATGACTTGCTGTTAGAACACCCCTTGTGACTGGCTTTCATTTTCTGCGCATGACCCCTCTTGTGTATACACACGCGATGTGGCAACGCTATAAAATATTGTTGAAAGTCACTGGAGTGTGTCTCTCGCAGTCCTTGTCCTTCACACTGTACGTCATTTTTTATACTGAACAGGCAATATTGATTCAAAATTAGAAAAATATAGTACACATCTGAGCTGCAAAAATGCAAGTGATGCAGCAAATGGCCTTTAGCTTTCCAAAAGAAAAAGAAATGTTCACGGTTAACGACGAGGTGCAGGGACTCCATTCTCTGAGCATCTTGACCAACGCAGCGCATGGCATTGCTGGAATCTTGCATCCTGCATTAGCAAAATAAGAACAGAATTATGAGAATTCAGTCCGTGCAATTACACATGTACTTTGCGGAAATTTGATAAAGCAACAAGCTCCTGAAAGTAACAAACTTAATTAATGTAACTGGGAAGAATGCAGAGCTCAGGCAACTGGGCAAGACAAGTGAAAGGTAGGAGAAGTTTCTATTTTGCAAATTAAGGAATTGCATGTTACTGTAAATGCTAAACCACTATGTCATTGTGAACACAAGGCACATACACCAGCAAAAACATAAATTTACAGTAGCCTTTTCACCACAGAAAATAAGAGTGAATAAAATTTAAAGACTACCAATGACATCTTTAAACAATAGACATTTGTCCACGAGTGTGTATGTGACCTTAATACAAAATTGACATTATGAAATCTGCAATAGATCTGCATTACACTTTATAAGTACTGCAGGTGAGAAGCTTACGGGTTATGGCACAATAAGAGTGAAATGCACAAGGCATTAAAAAATGACTATTTTTACACAACATTATTACACTAGGACACAAAGAGTACTGTTTTCCAGAGAGTGCACACAAAATGAAAATGAGGGAATCCCCACTGGCATTCTCATTTGCTCTGCAATACATGCATCCAGCCGAACAATATCCAACTCTCCAATGCAGTTTATTCGACACTTTCTGCGTCCTAAAATTTATCGTGTATTTCTTATTTACTAATTTAGTAAGAATTCCATTTTGGCATACTTTCCTCGAAAATTTAGCACGTGTTGTCAACTATTTTTCTTAGAGCACGCCCCCTTCTTTCAATGGGTTAGCTTGGCAATGCATTGACAAGTAGTATTCCCTTATTTGAACCTATGATCCTTCCTCATGCTCCCACTCCATGCTCTAAACTGTGATGCCCCTCCGACGCAGGTTATGTTAATCTGTGACTATTTACATGGTCCTTCTTTCTGTAGCCTCTCAACTAGAGCCTGAAATTTCTTGTCTCCTAGAACAATCGTCTTTCTTGCCCAAAACATATTGCACGGTTACCCCTCATAGGGGGGGGGGGGTACTGTATATGAGTTTTCACATATTCAATAAGCCTCAGAGACACAACCATTTCTCATCCTGTGTTGCTACTACCCGCATGAGTCACAATGGTTGTAAATTGGGTACCTGCCCTCTTTCGCTTAAAAGTACATTTTGTCATGTGGAAAATGACCACAAGCATGACATTTCATTGAATGAGTGCTCGTGTGCATGTTTTTTTTCCGTCCTGTAATGGCTAGGTTCCACATGGTCAAGCTGTTTGAAAACTGTCTAGCCTCAACCAATACTTTGTGTGGTTTCAAAATTATGAAACATTCATTTTTCAGAACTTGTCCCAAATTAAGCGTGATACATTTTCATGATGCAAAGGAGGTAAGGTTGTGCTTAGAGACTATGATAGGCCTGCTATATCCTGCAAAACTGTGTGAAATGAAATATGCTTTCAATTTTCATGAGCAGCTAGCTCAGTACAATTAGGCACATTACCTGCAGAAACGTTTTTTTAACGCTCCCGAGAGGTCCTGGTTTCTTGTAATTTCTTCAAATCCCTTGCAGTCTAGATTGCGATCCGGTGCATTTTGATTTTGATATTGTATTTAAAATAAAAACAGCTGAAATTTTAAGGTATTCATAATTACATGGGAATAAATTGAAGGTAGAATAGTGTAATGCAATGAGCAAATAACAAGCTCATTGCAGAGAGTAAACAAATATTCCTTTCCTGCAAATAAATTGGTAGCAGGAAGGTCAGACGAAATTAGCAGTGAATGCACAATAAAGAATATGATGCTACAACGCCCCGGCATTCTGTGAAGATTCTTGCAGCAAGAAAATCCTCATTATGAAAGACCATCAAGAAAATGCAAATGTATACTTTGGATCAGCAGTCATACCTGCAGTATGCACTGCACCATCGGCAATATTTACAACCACAGACAACTATCATATCAAGCTTAGGCGGCCAAGGAGCCTGAGTTTTAAATTATAACGACTTATTATATTACACTACACAACTATATCTACTTACAATGTTGTCTTCTCAACCGCTTTCAAGAAGACATTAACCATCTGTCTGAAGGCGAACGCAAGTGGCTTGCTCTTGATGGGGGGCGCCAAGGCTGGACATTGTGAAATTGCTGCTGCCATCTGCATGACCTGCGAGAAACGAAGCTCTAAGTACAAGATAAACAAATGCTATTAGAGCAAAAGACAAGATCATTGGCAATGAGGTTCGTTTTGGTTTGCACGAGAAAAGCCAAGAATATGGACTTTGTGCTACTTACTTAAGAAGAAGCAAGCCTCCTTCCAGATGTTGCAGTCATGCATTAAGATTGTCACACAGCTGCATGCTTGTATGCTCATATGCTGCTGTCGCCAGTACGCCAGTATGCTTTGAAGTTTATTATTTCAAGTTAAATTGATTATTGTGTTTTCTTGCCAATTCTTGGCAAACAGACCAGCAATGAAGTAGCTCACTTACACACATACTCCCTTTTGAGGAGCGAATGCACACACACGCACGCATGCATGGGCGCACACACACACACACGCACACACATGCCTCTACCACATGAGCAGCTTCCTACGCTTGACACACATACATTTTTTGTTTATCCTGTGTCACTTCTACTGCTAAGGCATAAAAAATCCTTTGTGTTACCAACCCCAAACTCCTCAACCTACACCTCCAGCTTAAACACTTTCTCGAGAGCCAGGACAAGCCTTCTAGCTTCCCCAGTGCTCCACACTGTAGTTACGAATTTCAATAGGGCTATAGGTGACAGCTCTCGAAGGGCATGCAAACTACCCGGAGACCTAAAGCTTGTATATGATAGCTCTAGAGCACAACACTACAAATTTTCAAAATTCATTAAAGCTCCTGAATACAATTGCTATATACGTAGAACGTCTCGAATAACCTGCCGCTAACAATTTCAGCGGTTGTCTGCATCAAAAGAAATGTGGGCTAAAGGGAAATCCACGTCTTTAAGATCGGAACTAGTGTAATGGCGAAACACACTACCAGATTTCTTAATCATTTATTTGTGCTCTGGATGTAATGTTCCTTTCACAATAAAAATCAAGGATATCGATTCATCAGGGCATGAGAGGAAAAAGGACGAAGCGTGTACCTGGCGCCTTCCCACGGGTGCTCCCGAGAAACGGCGTCTAATACAGCAGTTGTCCAGGGTGGCTTGAAACCAAACTCGGCTCTCAGGTGGGAACACTCGCTGCACCAAATCGGAAGAGTTTTATTGCGAGTAAAACTACCGGCCTCATGCAATACATACGCACGCACACAAAACGCACTCACACGCACACACAAGTATACGCACTCTCAAAGCGCAGACACAAAAGCGCGCACGCGCACATTGATGCACACAAACAAGCACACATATATGCATGCAGGCAGACACGCTAACACGTGCACGCACACACAGCGACCCACAGACAACACACTCACAAAACACGTACGCGCTAGACACGCGCAAACATGCCTGCCCATACAAACCGGCATGTACTGCACGCACGCACGCACGCACGCACACACACACACACACACACACACAGCGAGCCGAGCGCACGCACGCACACACACACAAAGCGAGCTGAGCTGAGCGCACACACACACGCACGCACGCACACACAAATCGAGCCGAGCGCGAGCACGCGCACACGCACAGACAAAGCGAGCCGAAAAAATGCTGATGGCGTCCGGCAAGCAGCAACAGCAGCACGCGACCGCATCATTGAGAACCAATACCGCGCCGGTTCTTTCGAAAGGTGGCTAAGCCCGTCCTTTTCCTACGCGACGCAAAAGTGGTCGACCACATTTAACTGAAGTGCTAACGACCGTATTACAAGCAGCCGCGCTGAACGCACAAGAGAAGAGAGAGTTTTAGTATAGCGTAAAGCAGCAAACGCAAAGAGTTAGCGTTAGCGTTAGCGTTGCGTGCACCACACTGCGCATGCGCTATACGTAAACGCTGCTGGAGCTCTTACGTACGTACGCTATTTTCAGGATTTAGCGTTGAACGCTAACGCACGCAAAAGGAGCCTTACGTACGGCAAGATGGCGGCGCCCGTCGAAGTGAGAGCAGCCCACTTCGGATCTATCGAGTCGTCTGCCTGCACTGCTAGGCTCATTCGTTCCCCACTAATGCTCGTGTTTGCTTTAGATTTGTGTGATGATGCTTCGACAGTGGCGCACAGGTGACAAATGGGCGTTGTTTACGATATACGTTCTCGATTAGCGATGCAGTAGGCTTAACGAGAGGGTTTGCTCATAGAGTTAGTAGAACAACTCTATGGGTTTGCTAAATGTGCTTCGTGTATCCGCCTCGAGATGGCGCCCAAGTGTATTTCGCTCATTCGCTTGTTGTACAGCCGCATGTCAAGCCGATGCATGTCACGTTTTCCGCGGCAAAACACAGTAGTGTGGTCGGTGCTGTGGTCAGAATGCGTGTGCGTTTTACCAACGACGACGACATGAACCTCGTGAAGGAGGTTTTCGCCTCGAACCCATTCGGATGGACGTCAAGGTGGGCGTCCGTTGCAAAAAATTGGAAAAAAGTGGGAAATCCGCTTTCTCGAAGCGAAATTGCCGGGCAAAACGTCCCCTCCGTAATAGCTTCGATGATGAGTGGATCTTTAGGACACGTAGAACCTGCGCGGTCGCTCTCGTTCCCGAAGCATGAGGGCGTCTATGTCATCCCAACTTAAAAAAAGGACACGTAATATGGGTCCCACAGAACACTCGATCGCGGCTTGGCAAGAATAATGGGTGTGTTTCGCGACTCTCGACAAAACAACGCTCAAACAAAACACCTACATGCGTAATTAACACAGCGACTATGGCTTTCGATAAGCTTGACTTAGGGACACACTTTCGCATTCGGCATTGGATAAGCTCGACATTTCGTGTGGATTTGGCTTTTCAGTACTTTGTGTTTTTACATCGAGATGGTGCTGCATTTGTTTGCGTTAACGTTAACGCTTTTCTCCGTTCCGCTATTCTAAAACACTACCTTGTGCCGCGCAGTGCAGTCTTTCTTTGCGTTAGCGTTGCGTCGCACGCTAACGCTAACGCAAGGATTTTACGCTATACTAAAACTCTCTAATCACATCAATGAACGCTCAAGCGCTGAGAAACAAAGCGTAACAATGCAGGCGCACCACGCCCGATGTAGATTTGACAAACATTAGTCACACGGGACGCGATCGAGGTAGTTCACTTGCCCTAGTAGGAGTGCAGCTGCTCTTGCTCTTACATTAGCGAATTATGAATTATGCTACGAGATCACAGTGAGATATTTCAAAAGAGAACAAAACAAATACCAAATAAACGGGCACTTGCCTGAAAATTTCCGTCATGCCAGTACTACCGACCGGGCACGTTGCAACTTCTCGTTTCAGCCTTCGTGGATCCATCTTCCAGTGCGTACGAACGCTTTGCTTTGAAGTGGGGCACGAGTAATACACAAAGCATGGGCCACATCTTTTTCTACCCCGCGCGCAAAACTAATCACACGTTTAAAATTATTTCGCACAGCGCGCGACGCGAACGCACGCGAAAACGAGCATGATGGCACAGCTTCCGCCTTGCCGTCCTGCCGCGCGCCGAATTGATGGTACAGCGTCGGCCGTCACTTACGGTCGCTTTTCATTGGGCATGGGGCGGCCGCGCAAATTCAACGTTTATTCTGACAGGTTTGCTTGCTCGCATGACCGCCTGTTTGCTGCTGCTTCGTTGTGGTCTCTAACTAGAGCGGTGAGGCGGGTAGTGCTACTACGTTTCGTGCCGAGCATTTTATTTTGGGGTTCGGGGCGCCGTTTGTGCTGCATCACTGAGGGTACAGTACACAAATCGGGACCGTGAGCGAGACGATCGGCGCTCTTCTGCTGGTGCGATTAGATCATTTGCTGCGTCTGAACGAAGCAACTTTGCGAGGTCACAGCGTAGTTTCAGCGCTAAAGACGCTCACATCTTGGTCGTGCGACAGCGACGCGTAAACATTCATGAGGACACTGAAGACTGCGTTTGCAAGTGCTTATGCTCTGGATAAGAAATTACAGCTTTGACGACACCAGCCCTTAATATATAGGCTCAGCCTTACAAACTGTATTTGAGGATGCACTTAGAAAGCAGATCAGTAGCTTAGTAAACCTCTGAATGAATTAGGCAAGGTACGTGGAAATTCGGGTTTGAGAACTTCCAACGTGATCTCGCCTCTATAAGTCTTCTTTATGGATTCACCATGCAAATTGTATGTTGATGCCATTGTACAGCAGAGGCTCGTCTAACAGCACGTCTCTGTTTGTTCAGAAATGTATCCAAACAGCTTCTTCCATTTGACCATTTTTTGTTGGGCTATTAAGAGCACCGAAATATTAGTGCAGAATTGCGCAAGTTGCTCTCGTGTTTTCGCTCTGCTACTGCAGTTTTTCTAGAAGTGTTTAATTGCATGTTAATATTCCTGTGAGCACGAAAAATAATGATAATGGAGTTGTAAGTGAAAGGGCGTTCTTTTTCTGGATGATACATTTTTGGAGTGGCCGTCATGCCAGTAACATCAGAATCCTTGAAGAAATATCGACAGTCACATAGGAATGCGAAAACTTAATCCCTTCACGCATCTACACCTGCAATTGTCACGTGACCATGATACGTTAGTTCATACATTGTCACATGTTCTTCACAATTCTACCTTAATCTCCCGTAATCCACCGTGCTATAGTTTGTACGAACCTCAATGCAATTTATTCCACCCTTATTCACATTATTTCACATTATTTACCCATAATTGCTCATAACTAACGTTGTTGTATTTACTACCTTCTGTATCACTACAGACGTCATACAAGACGGTGATGACTTCACATTTTATTTATTTATTATACATACATTCAAGGCCTAGTAGGCACAACAGAAAGGAGTGGTGAAAATATGCAATAATTGCAATGCAATGCAAGAATAGAAAATCAAACCATAAGATAATTTCAACGGCGACCTTGAATTAGTGGTGTCGCAAATTGAGACTGTGGAGACGGGAAGGCGATTGCATTCAGTGGCTGTTCTTGGCGAAAAGGAAGAATGGCACATCAATTTTGTGTTGATGGTCGATGCGAGACGAGAACTTGGTGTGGTGAAAAGATTTTCTTTACGAGAAGGGTTAAATTAGCATATTCTATGAAAAAGACAGAGACGAAAGTATTTGCGACGTAACCAAAGGTAAGGTTCACCTAGTGTTCTTTTCATGGACGTGACGCTAGAATGAAGTGAATAATTTCAGAGAATAAAACGGGCGGCGCAATTCTGAATGCTTTCTGAATGCTTTCAAGGGAAATGACAAGATTGGCGTGAGCAGGGTCCCGTATGGATTGCTGTTGCGGAGAACGCCACCTTTCCTACCTGAAAGGCCATGAAACGCTTTCGCATTAAAAATGCAATACATAAACACATTGCTCAATGCGTGGACGTGTACACGTTACTCAGATTTATGAATCAATACGTTCAACACCCTTCAGGCGTCGATTTAACACCCTTGTTCGAGCAAAGTCACACCTTATGTGTGGTATACACCCTTGTGATAGGGTTCTTTGGCCAGAAAGGGTGCTAAAAGGGTGTGGGCAAGGGTGTAAATGCCGATAGCACCCTATTAACACCCATAAGGGTGTAAAAATGTTTAGTGTGCTATAGCACCTTCTTGAAATTTTCTTGTGGACATGGAAATGGAATTTGTGTAAAATTATAGATAAAAAGCTCGAGAAAGCTTGTTGAGGGTCTTTCAGTTTCTTTTTACCAGGCTGCCTTTCTTACGGCTTCGAAACATGCTTTATTATCAAGAAAAAATTTGTTGTAGAATACGATACGCGAAGAAGGAATAGAATTGATCTTAAGAAACATGGGGTAATAGTCTGTGATGTCAGTGATAAGAATGCCTCCTTCAGGGGATACTAAAAGGTTTGATAATGCGTGATGAATCAGTGAGCTTCGGCTATCGCGAGAGCAGCATGTTGGTTCCGTAATTAGGCATTCATACCAAAAATTATGATAGCAACTAGAATATGTCGTATAGTTATCGGAGGTTCTGTCAAATAAATTTATGTTCATGTCACCCGTAATTATCAGGTTCTGGTTTTCAGATGATAATGATTCTAATACATTATCTAAGACACTACAGAAATCACTGATCGAAGTGGAAGGTGATCGATAAATGCAACCCAAAATGAAATTCTTGCTGCCATAGCTAAGGAACGAATGATCGAATTCAATCCAAACACTTTCACAGTTAGTTAAATTTAGTGCTAAATCGTGTCGTCGTTTGAAGTTCTAAGTTTGCCGAAACATAGATGGCTGCTCCCTCATGGCTAGTTGACTGTCTATGTGTGTATTCTGACATATAATAGGGGAAGCAGTATTGATCTTTCTCTTCGTCGCAGAGCCAAGTTTCAGTGACACAAATGACGGAAAATGATTTGATCAATGTAGAAAGAATATTATGAATATCGTCATAATTCTTTCGCATACTACGCGTATTGAAATGAATAAGCAAGCCAGGGCTGTTAGAAAGAAATTGTTCTAAATGAGTTGTAAGGTACGATGGCATACTAGCTCAAGATCAGTAATAAACAAAGAAAAAGAGGTGTCAAAATCATAACAGAGAGGTCGGATTCGCTGGCAGTGCGGTAGACTTGGCTATCGGTAGTTTTCCTGGCGTTAATTAGACAATTGTCAGTCCACAGGAGATTCCAATAGTTGGCTTTAGTTAGAGCCAGAGCCTTGGTGAATAACGACTTGTTTTCCGGTGTGAAGTGGTCATTCACGTAGACTGGGGTTTTGATTGAAGCTATGATGCCAAGATCGCCAAGACACAGCTTAGGCTTACGCGCTTTACCAATGAATTCGTTTTTCGTTGAACGCGAGCAGAACCGAGCAATGACGTTCTTTTTGTCCTTTACTTTCGTGGGAACACGGTGCACAATGTCAAGTTCTGCAGGCGTAAGAGGGCATCCAATTTCTTCTCCGATTTTCGCAATACTGCTACACAGTTTTCCCCGTGGGTGCAGGGAATGCCCTTGCTTTCTACGTTATTAGTTCTCGAGTACTGCTCGAGTTCCTCGACCTTCTTTGAGAGCGCGCAGTTGTCACTCTTCCGTTTTTTGTTGTCGGCGGCGAGCACAGCCTTTTCAGAACGTAATGCTTTGACAACACAATTCAAGATTTACGTACTCTGTTTTAAACCCTCAATCTCGCTTTTGAGCTCGTTGACATCAATCCCTGAAGAGTGTATCTGGAGCAAAACCTTGAGACATCGTGGGCCAGGCGATCAATCTCCTTGCGAAATTTCGCTTTCATTTCCTCAATTTTCCTCGCGAGCTCGAAATTCGTAGGCGTATCTTAGCAGGCCAGTCTCGCACACCAGCGTAGGCACAGTGACAAAATTGTACTGAAAGAGCAGCAGTGACAGCGAACCGTGCAATAGGGACAACTTAGGAGATTGTACCACTAACCTGCACAGAGGAAAGGAATTTGGGTGAAGATGTGCCCGTTGCACCATCGCTGCCCCTAATGGATCATTGTCGAAGTCTGTAGCTTTATAAAATGACACTTCGGATTCTGACCGGTAAACAGTGGGATCGCAGGTGGCGCCCGGTTGCCTTCCACGTATCTGCCGAGTAATCGAGTGTAGCGTTCTAACCATCAAATCTTCCGTCCCTTTTTTATCCCCTTCGTGAACATTGCGAAATGAATTAATTGCATTGTGTAGTTTAAGTTTGGGGAACAAGCTTTTATGTTGTCGAATTTTCTACTGTGTTAGGCACTTTCCTCGATGTAAAGTGTGGATTTGCGTGGGTTTCTGGCTTTCCTGTTCAGTGCGTCCAATTCACTGGAATTGAAAGCCCAATTTAGCTCGAAGCTTGCTTGAAGCGAGAATACTGATTCAGCTCCGACGATGCAGCAGCACCGAAGTGTCGGTTTGCGCTAGAAGCAGAATTTGCGACAATATCTCTTGTAGAGGTGCAGTAAACTCGTTGCTTGTAGTACGGGCGAAGTTCTGTGCCACCGGCTATATTTCGACGGCGCGTCATTCCACGTCGAGCTAGCACTTTAAAATTTTATTCCAGACTGAAAACTATGTGAATTGCAGTACTGTCGTCATGTCATACTGTAAGAAAACTGCGCTGCATTGCTAAAAATCTGTTAAAAAACAAAAAAAAATATCATCAGTCATTCTACTTTGTGAAGTTGGTTGACCAGCAAAGCTGTTTAGCACATGACACGGAGGTGACACAGAATTTTGACCAGACTCCAACTCATTTATTTATTTGCACATACTGCTGTCTCAATACATGAGACATAGCAGGAGTGGATACATCAGAGATTCGATCAACACAACATACAATGAACTTGAAACGTAATTACAAAATATGGTTAGACAATCCTTCACAAACTCACAAACTCTTGACAAACTCTTCATTAGGTTTTTCCCGCAAGGAACCAGCTAGGTTGTTCCAAATTTCAACAGTGCTTGGAAAAAACGAATACTTAAAAAAATTTACAAAAGACTGGAAAGGAACAATATTAAGTGGGTGTGAACGGCGCGTGGCACGCCCAGTGGGATGACTGAAGGAAATCGGGGCATCAATGCAACTTTGGCCGTGTACAATCTTGTGTAGCAAAGTGATACGTTCAAGTGTGCGTCGATGAGCCAAGGGTTCTATTGATAATGCGCTTGCGTGAGATGAGGGAGAAAAGTGGCGGTCATATCGGCTAAAAATTAACCGTATTGCTTTCTTTTGTATAGCTTCAAGCTTACTAATGTCAAGTGCAGTGTATGGTGCCCAAACCACTGAGGCGTACTCTAGTAATGGTCTGACGAGGCATTTATAAGCTGTTAATTTGCAGTCCTTAGTTGAGAATTTGAGGGTTCGCTTTAAATATCCCAGTTTCCTAAGTGCCCTAGCGCAAATTGTTTCAATATGAAGATGCCATTTTAAGTTTTGAGTGAAGGTAACTCCAAGATATTTGAATTGTGTTGATGGGTGCTCATTGTGACGAAAGGTACGCACACTCATTTAGTGTCTTGATTGGTGGTCATTGGTTCACTTGCAACTGTAATCAGATCCTTAGATAATCTCAAATGGATGCACGTACGCCGCTGGGTGGTCGGTTGCGCCAGATAGGTGTGACAGCGCAAGGGATATTTTTGCAACAGCGAACGCCTTAACCGCTCCCTTTTCGGTAACGACACATCTACATTGAGATCACAGACAACGACAACAGGCGTGTTCTCATTGCAGCTAATTCACGTGAACTGACTAGCAATGAACTTAACGGTACTATGAGTCATTTCATTGTTTGCTTCCTTAGATCAATGATCCATTGGTGATGACAGTTTTCGACGTGCTGTTTTATATGTTGTATGCGTGATTAGAAAGAATGTAAGCATAGTTCACTTTGCTGAGTGCTTCTAGCCTCTGCCTTACGGGACAATGAGCCATTGCATATTTTGCTTGCTTGCGGGAGTATTAAGCACTGATGATGATAGTTTTTTTCTAACAGAGAACAATAATCCACGGAACCCCAGCCATATACAGCTTCGCTGGAAAGCGTGTCAACAAGTTGGACATTTTTCTTTTGTCTAGTGTTCGCTATGTAGTGTTGATTTTCGTCTATAAGGCACCCACTAGCCCTAAAATAGGCATTAATAGGACTTTTCTGATGAGCTTTTGTTTTTCGAATGGTCAAATTTTGGCAATTTCCTTTTATTCTCACCTAAATGATTTTTTTTTCTTACAGGGTTAAAGCGGGAGAGGTCGACACTAAGAGCAACACCACCAAAGAGAGCAGGACCACGGCTCTCAGTGCAAATACAGAGTTGACTAAAGGGCCCGCAATCACAACTCGAGCTCAGAATGGCTGTTCAGTGTAGTGCGCACATATGATATACTTATGATGAAGCACAAGAAGAAAAAGCTGATATTTTGCCACCACAAAATTGGGGTGGGGCATAGAAAGAAACAAGTGTTTACAATATTTATCTCATGCGGATGACATTAAAGCCGTTGCACGTGTTGTAATATCACTACAGGTGGCTACACATTCAGGAGCCCTCTCACTCATTTCTGCTGATTTCACAAGAGTGGGAAGTCACTGAGCTAGTTTAGGCGTGTGTAATTAAATAGAAGTGTAGCTGAATGCCAGTAAGTGTAAGAGACATAAATTGGTTCCCCTGAGTGTCACCTCCCAATGTGGTCCAAATAATTATTACCTGCAATTGTGAATAAATATGACTATTACCTATGTCATGAGCCCAAGCACCTTGAATTGATTTCGAAGAAGACAAGTATATGCGAATTGTGTTTGTGCAGAACGTGGACAACGCAATTCAGTGCATTTTTTCTCGCTTTGATTGCTTGCTCCGAGCATTACGTCTGTTCATCTATTGGCATGGCTTTATTACTTGGCTTACACTACCATGTGCACATAGTATTTAGATTAGGTTGTGGTGGACTTTGGCACTAATAATGATGGTGAGCTTCAAGTGCAGTGCTGCTACATCAAAGGTCGGACACAATCACATGTCGTTCAGAATCTCTTATCGAACATGCACGTGTGAGGTTTCTCATATAGAATGATCTGCCTTCGGTAGTAAATCATTGATGTCTAGTTTTATAATGTTAGGATAGATATCTGGGTGTGTTGGCAGTGCATGATCTGGTGTGAATGGCGTGGAGACGACGACGGACGAGGAGAGAAACACGCAAACAAAGGGCGCCTTTTCTACTTCCAACAATGTTAAATCAGGAAAAGAAAGCCACTATTTTATACAGGGAGCGCTATCACAGTTCATCTGTGCACAATTGCGTTTAGGTATAGCTGTTCTTCTGACGATAATGAGATTGATGCAACACTCACACACCTTTCATTTGCTCAATTATCCCTTAGACTTGAAATACTAATCTAACCCATTTGGCACGCCTTCTCGCGACCACAGCGCCGACGTGTAAATTCGGCATACATTTGCAATCTCTAGAACGAATTTATAGGCCTATCATTCAGGCATTGCTCGGTTTGGTCCAGGTACTTTTTTACGGCACGACAAAGGAATTTCATCAACAGCCCTTGCCCGACAATCGACGTATTTTACTTTCGTGATTTGCGACACACGCCGGTGCATTGCGAAAAAAAAGGTTAGTCATTCTGCAGAGCCTTGAAAGCTTGCATTGGGCAGAAAACTCCACCTTCACATTAGCTCACTTCGCAATATTCTTCAAATTCTTCAACATGCTGTCTATGTAAGGTATGACGGCTAACTTTTCTTTTTCGCTGGTGGCTCCATGGCCAGTTGGCGGGTTCGCGACTTCTTCTGGATTTTTCTGCTGCATAAAGTACTACAAGTTGTGGGTAGCCCGCCTTTTCGGGTCGTTCAGTGCGCTCAAGCAATATTTCCATAGTACATGTTAGCAATGCTGTCTTTGGCTAGATTGCCTAGACTAGAGTTTCCGTCAGATCTTAAGATCAGACTTCAGATCCGTTTTACAATGCTTAAACATGCTTTTGGAGGAACGAGGATGGATAGACAGCGTAAATACAAGCGAATTAATTTATGCGGGGGAGGCGCATAAAGGGAATGATAGAAAACAGGAGCGCCGATATTTAAATAAAAAGGGAAAAATGTATGCACATGAATGCGGCCCAGCGCACTCTGGCAACAGCCCGCATGTCTAGTAGCAAGGCTACACAAGGGGGTTCAGCACGCTGTCGACGCTGGTTCTCTCCCCCAACAAGGCGCAAATAAGTGCAGTTGACTTTGGTTTTCTAGCTACGCCACAATAAGGGCTGTCGCATAAGAGATCCCGGATAGTTGCCTCAGAAGTTTACGGCTAACGTGGAGACCTGTTCAGTGCAAGATCGCAACTATAGTGGCCTTGAGCAACTATTGAACAAAACAAAGCCCTAACAGGGCCAAGGTGAAAGTTTCAGGAATTATCTAACATTGAGTGCAATTTCGTTCTCCTTCCATGCAGGACGATCGCCTAGAGGTCCTGGAAACATCACGGCAGATAATTCTAAACATATACGAAGTACATCTTTTGTATTTGTGGCGACGAAGTAATGATATAAAAATGAGAGATATATTTGCAAAGGCTTTCTTTCTTCTCTTATTGGCACTGTATACATAAAAGAATGTCACTTGCATCTTTCTGCCTTCACCCAAAGACTGCTCCGCAGGGCAAAGTATTTTTTAGGTTGCTTGGGTTCCAGAAAAATTCCTAAATTCAAATACGTACATTTCGTTGCAGCACTATCATTCTTTCCCTTTTCATGCTAGTCATGGATCTTTTCATTGACTGCGAGAACTTCGCTGTCCAAGCTCCTCACTAGATAGCCTATCTGCAGAAAATAGGACCTTACAGGAAGTTTGTGATTTATGTGTGTTCTGTTCCTATTTATCTGCTCTTTGAAATAATTTTTTTCATAAACAAATTTTTAACGAACGTGAAAGCGACGAACTTAGAGGCCTAACTGTTGTTGGTTAAATGGATGAAGTTCATGCAAGTTAATGCGTTATGCTTGTTTCACATTTAAAAAGCTGTAAGCGCAAACACTGCCTTTCCGCTTTTG
Organism: Dermacentor albipictus; assembly: GCF_038994185.2. NCBI lineage: Eukaryota > Metazoa > Arthropoda > Arachnida > Ixodida > Ixodidae > Dermacentor > Dermacentor albipictus. Next base: position 26,095,326 of record NC_091828.1, on the reverse strand, counting down.
TATTTCCTGTTGCAATTTGTATTTTACTGTTTACTGTCAGAACTTGGTACATAAGTCCTTATTCTGTATTAAGAACCTACAGTGAAACTATGTTGCACACTTCGTCGTATTGTAAATAAATCATTCTCCTTTGTAAAATATGTTCTTTGTCTAAGTCTGCATGCTCAGCATGCTTTCAGACTACGCACACAAAGGAAATCGACATTCCGTTAAAGCATACTTCAGGTGTTAAGAGAAAATCTTATGCTTTTAATAACGGCATGTATAGAGCGCAGTTGATATAAGGAATATAAGGAAGGCACAGACGCTGAACTAATGAACAGGATACCTAATTCCAAATTCCATCTCTCCTTCGTGATCCCTGCGTATGCTAGCGTGCATTCCATCTCATGTGCTTGAACCCACTTCCTGGCACACTTTACTTTGCCTAACGCACAGCATATTAGTGTCGTGGCCGCTTAATACAGCGTGTGCACTCCAAACAATTGACAAGTTTCTCTTTTTTTAATGTTGTTATGAGCAGAAGCAGTTTGTGCATGAATGCGGCTCGTCTTCAATTGCTCGTATTTCAGATGATAGAAAGTGCTCATTGCGGTGATGTACATCATAATAATGTAGCACAACAGACAATTAACAATTCGTGGTTATTCCAGGTTCATTTTGTGTCGGAGCCATCGACCACAAAGGCTAGGAATGGAGCCGTTGTCAGCTTCAATAGGATTCTAAAATCACTCCTGGCTTTGCATTTCCAAACATATGACACACCGTGGCAATCGTTCTTTCGAGAACGGTTGCCATGGTAACTCGATGACTTTAGCGCTTCGTACCCGCCTGTCGCATTCCGACGGAAATACAACAACGCTTGTGTCACTCTTCGGGTGGGCGCTGATAAACCCCAGGTGGTCACAATTAAGCCGGTGCTCGCCATTACTGCATCCCTCGTAATTCGCAGTAGTCTCAGGATGCTAAGTACCACGATTTAAATGCTTTACCAAGCCTCGGTTTCTTTCCTCCTTTCTATTTTTTTAACCTACACGGCACTGCAGGTATGGCCACGGTAGCTAGTCGCAACGTTACATGCTCCCGGCAGGTAAATAGGTCAAACGAAGCTAGGGTGTACGAAGCAGTGAAGTTTCCAATATTTTCAGTAAGTTACGGGAGGCTCACGGACGGAGATACTGACGCGCCTTGCTGCTCCAAAATAAACACTGTATCAATAACTACAACGGAGTGGCATGAAATGTGCGGTTCGAGAGCATTTTTTTTGTCCTCACAAAAGCTCTATCTGCCAGTCTTACGGACGGGGCATTCCTGTTGCGGCCAGCGGAAGCAAACAGAACTATTTGTCGCCTCAACAAAACTTACTGACGTGGCGGCAAAATCCTGCCAGCTTATTGGCCCTCTCTGAACAGGGAACGATATTGCATGCCGTTATACCGCCGAGGCAGCGCAACCTTGAAGCAAGTTCAGTTACCTGTAATTGCAGGTGCGCAGGTTGAAAGTTCCTCAGACAAAGCCAAGTTCCCGATTAAACAGCGACTGCAGCGAACAATCCGCAGCATAGCGAATAAAGACAAAACATTGAAGAAAAACATTCGCCTGGCGGCGCAGTTTGCTTCTTGCGCAGCTCCCATTCTCCGTTATCTTACCCATTCTAGCCTTTCCGCCGCACATTAGAGCTTTTGAAACCGGTAGTCGTAAACTGCTACATATTTAAATATTCTCTTTACTATATCAGCAACCACATAAGTATCGGAACACTTACACAAATGATATTTATACCACACACGATCACTGACAATGAATAATCGACATAGAACGACAGCCACGGAAGCACAAATGTGTGTACAAATAGCTATGCGAATCCTTCGTGACAGCGTAGCGTTGTGGAGTAGTGCTTAGTGTTCGTTTGTCACGCGATGCACCCGGGTTTCATTCACTGCGTGTGCATGTTTGTGTAATGTGGGGTGAGTGTTACCAATTTCCTATCATGTGGTTATATACTATGTCGATAAAACTGCATGCTAGAAAAAATTGGACGGCACCTTTCTATAAAAAAAGACATTTTCTTCCTAAGGAATGCCCTATGGGCCACGTAAATATGAGCCTCTTAGTAAGCTGGGCAGATTTGATCTCAAATGTCGCATAAAGGTTTGGCGTTATGCGTGCCGTTTTCCAAGAGGCCTTTCTCTGCAAAGGATGAGGCCGCTGAAAGGTGGGCCGCACATGCAGGAGCCGCATACGCAGTAGGCCGCTAGGACTGAGACGCCTATAAGCACCGATTTCTATATTTACTTTCCACGCTTCATACGTTTTTTTTAAGCCGGCATTGACTAAGAGGGTAGGTTAAGTTGCGGGGATTTTCTTTACACGTTCAATACAGCCTTACTTCCAATTGGTCGTATTGCGCAAAAATTTCTACTGCGTCACAAAGAAACCCCTGAAGTATGAGAATATCAGGGCAACCATACATTTTCGCGCCCCGATCCCTGTGCTCACATACCTGTGAAGCATGGAGTAACAGCGCTCTTTGCCTAGCACGCAGCAAATGTAAACGTGGCGGGGCAGTGACACAGGCATTTTCTTTACGATTTATCCCATGCAGTAATTGTCGCACTTTTACGGCCGGAAGCTAAAAACGCGGCCGTCTTCAACACGATTTGCGTACATTGGGTACTTGAGGCATCCTACATTATGCCGGTGTCTGACCTCATTCGCGGCGCTCTTCATTTGCTGCAAGCGCATTCGAGAGATGCACGCCCGTGTGATAGAATTGAGTGCGCCCGTCTATCGGCTGACAGAAGCAAAAACTTTACGGCTGAAATAGACGCCTTTGCAATCGCGTAGTAGTGCATTGGAAGTCAGATATGCCCAAATCCGATTTCCCAGTGGCAGCTGAAAGAAAAACGGCTGTGGCAGGGAGGCCTTTAGTGAGGCTTCCTTTGGTGGCGTGATAAGGTCTACGTGCTGTGCTCTTTGGTGGCGCTATGTGGCACGTGTGCTGTAATGCAATAGTAATCCGAAACTTTTTTAGCCTAGCCCCTCGTGCCTTCACCTGGGTCTGTCTATTGGTCAGTTCCTCCTTGGTCAGATTTTCACTAAGTAGAAAACTTGCTCCTGCTAATATAAAGCGTGTCATGTACCTCAATTCGAACGTCGGCCCCCTTGCACAGCAGCCTGATTGTCTTAGCGTTAGGCCAAAATCGAGTTTATTTGTCTAGATATTGTCTAGCTTAGCTAGTGAAGCACAGAAGAGACAAATTTGACCATAGGTGCAGATTTTCATCTGATCACAACATAAAATTTCTTGAGGGCGGACGAAGTCACCAGAAATTCCCAACCATTCAGGTAGTTCTAGCATAGCTAGGTAAATCTCTCATACGTAAATTTCACTTTCGGTAAAGTTTTCCTTTACATTGCGAGCAATAACATCGTTATTTCCTACACTCATTCTGGTCTTCGATTTATCTATACCAGGAGCATTAACACGTCATAAGGCACATCTGCATCATTTTCTACTGGCAAACCCATGATTCCATGTGGCAAAATAGAAGCAATGTAGACGACTGGTCTCTACAAATGATTACACAGTCTTAACACGTTGTAAATGAAACACGTTATAAAGTCGTTGTGTTAACATATTTACTAGGCTAAGCGTTGGTAGATCTCAGCTATCATCCGCATACTTCTGATTCGCTCTCAAAGCCAAGGATTGTTGTCTTCGTATCAGCAGCTGCGTTGGCTAAATGAGAGGCTGGTTTTGTAAGTACTATTTCTGTCTGTAGCGGCAGCTCCTTGTTGACCAAGACATGTAAATACACTCGTACGTGTAACGCACTTTCGGCGCAAATAAATCCCTCCTATTCGTTGAAAATAATTCAGAGACCTCCGCTCTGCGTCATGTTTTCTATTGAGAAGGAGAAACTCACCAGTTATAACATTTCTACCGAGAGAGTGCACAGCAGTCCTTTAAACCTGTTTTTGCTACAACAAAAGGAAAACTTGCTGCAAAGTTGCTTACTTCAAGTAAGTAAAGGTGTGCAATGAGTGAAATCTTTTCAACGAATTCGGGGGCTTTACTTGGCAAACTCACGACATAAATAGGTTGCGCGCCGTATCGCGGACTCGAATAATTTCGCCTGCTTAGGGTTCCTTACCGTGCGCTTAAATCTAAGTACGCGGGCGTTGTTCCATTTGGCCCCCATCAGAATGCGGGCGCTGCAGCCCGCATACGATCGGGCGCCCTCGAGCTTAGCAGCGCAACGTGACCGTTGCATCCGCCGTGCGCCACCACGGGGGATTCTTTATTTCCGATGCGTAAATTTTCCCATTTCCACTACGCTGTGAAGCACAATTTCGGTTACCTTTAAGGGAATCATTGGTCTATCCGGTCTTGTTCGTGGTAGTTGGTATCTTGTAATTGTTTCTTTACGAGCCTTTGGAAATGTGTTCAGGCAACGTATAAAGCCTTGGGCCTGTATTTATGGAAATAAAGCCTACGAAAATCAAGAACAGCTCCCCACTGAATATATGTATTTATGCGCGTTCAATGTCCAATCTTCCATAAGGTGCCCTAATATTGCATTTTAATTTAGAAAATGTGCTGTGCTCTGTACTCAAACGTGAATTCACCGATAATGTAGGAAATTTATATTACATTGCCAGCAATATATATTATCAGCTTGTGTATGGCCCTTATAATATGGCGTAGATGAAGACGCTTTTTACAGGCTTTGCACACTTCTTGTGGACATCAAAACAGACATGCACAAGCCACAGATTCGTTCTGCTTTGCCGGACCTGTGTATAATCTATGCTAATCATATTCTAACACTTACCCTACCTTGGTCTACACGATTTGCTGAATGAATGTACGAGAGCGGCAAAATGACTAGCATTCAAGTTCAAAGCATGTCTTAGTGAGGTACTTGATGAAATGAGCGCTACGAATACGCGGACGAAAGAACACATGTACGACAGACAAGGCGCTACTTCCAACTAAATGTTTTTTGAAGAAACAGAACTTTAAATAGATGCAACCATGAATGGCCCAACGTGACATCACCACCTCCCTATCTCTTCAGAAAAGCTATCTCTTTTTCAGTAAGCGTCACTGAAGGGGAACTAATGCACGTGCCCTCGGCCTTAGCAATGTAAAAGGCTTCCAATATCTCGCGTTCTAGTCTATCTCTAGACCATGCCAGAAACCTGGTGTCGCGAAGATACGGACGGCAATTGTGACGTTTACAGTGTTCCGCCAGATGGCCCCCCGCATTGTTATTTACGGCCCAATTGTGCTCACGCGCCCTTTCATTAAAACACCGTCCGGTTTGCCCGATATAAACCTGTTGGCAACTTAGGGGTATCTCGTATACGACATTACTTTTGCAAGCAGTGTACGGCGCTGCATGTTTCTTGGAGCATGGTTCGGGTTTTGCTTTTGTCATCATAGGGCATATCTTGGCCAGCTTACACGGTGCACTGAAGAGAAGATGGATGCTGTGCCTTTGTGCCACTTTCTTGAGGTTGTGGGATACCCTGTGCCAATAGGGAATCACGTGTAATCTCTTCTTGTCAAATGGCTTCTTTTTTGTGTTAGTACCCTCTCTTGCCTGTTTGATCTTTTGAAGAAGCTTGTCGCACACGCTAGAGATCAGTAGTGAAGGGAAACCGGCTAGGCGTAGCCTTGAAACTTGGTTATTGAAACTGATTTCTATTTTGTGGTTGCAAGATTTGTTTAGCGCTTCTTTCAGACAAGTCATTGCAACCCCTCGTTTTACTAGCTTGGAATGCGCAGTGTCGAATGACATTAGCTGCTTGTTCAACCTGGGCTGGTATTCGAAACAGACATGCGTGTTCATCAGAGTGAGATTGAGGTCCAGAAAGCGAATGCTGTTGTCACAAGGCCTTTCGCACGTGAAGTTTAGAGCATCCGATGCAGTCCTAAATGTGTTAATAATCGATTCTACAGTGTTATCTAGCCTAGACCCTGGAACGTCGTTAACAATCACGAGGTAGTCATCGACATACCTCATTATAGAGGGAGCATATGATTGATTCAGAATGCTGTTTACACACTTGTCAAAGGCGCTGAGAAAGATGTCTGAAAGAATGGGAGCGAGCGACGAACCAATGCAAATACCCTTGCGTTGTACATAGTGTTGGTTTTTGAAACTAATGACAGTGGAATGAAGGTAAAAGCTTAACAGTTCTAAAAACTGGCCACTATTCACACCGGTTGCACAACTGAACCTAACTTCACCAAAGTCTTCGATTTTGTTCCTAACGGCACTGAGCACGCCGTCATGAGGAATCGCATAATACAGGTCTTCAACATCCAGTGAAAACGCGTACACATTGCTCCAAGTTCCTTGTTCTAAAGTCAGCACGACTTCTCTAGAGCTCCGCACAAGGAAAGGGTCATCTAGGGGTAACTGGCATAAATGGCGCTTCAGGTAGTGCCCTACTTCCATCTGCCATGTCTTCTTCTCAGAAACAATAGCCCTAAAGGGGCAATCAGGTTTGTGGGTCTTGCCGGAGAAAAATACTTCCAAGACGCCTACCTCAGCTCGGTTCGTCGCCTTCCGAAGAGCTTCCAGGTTGAAGTTCTCAAGCAACTTGAGCGCTCTGGCTTTTTGCTTCTTGTGGTTGAAATCCACGGCCTTGAAATTCTTCTCAATCGCGCTGATGGCCCTCTCTCCGTAGGCGCCCTTGGAAAGGATGACGAAGCCATCCTCCTTGTCCGCCTGAACTGCGACGAGGTCATTTTGCCGTAAGAAGCCCGTTAACTTCTTGAAGGGTGGGTTAGGGGTGGTTTTTGAATGCACAGTCCGAAGAAGGGTATCCACTGCGTCACTGGTGGCTCGATCCCGCTCCGCCTCGCCAGCGCAGTTTCCTATTCGCCGGGCCGTAGCGAGCAGCTGGTGCTTCTTGGACGGTGGCTCAAAGCTGTATTTCGTTCCTTTTTGAAGTAGACCCCTAACGTCAGCTGTGCAACCGGTGTGAATAGTGGCCAGTTTTTAGAACTGTTAAGCTTTTACCTTCATTCCACTGTCATTAGTTTCAAAAACCAACACTATGTACAACGCAAGGGTATTTGCATTGGTTCGTCGCTCGCTCCCATTCTTTCAGACATCTTTCTCAGCGCCTTTGACAAGTGTGTAAACAGCATTCTTAATCAATCATATGCTCCCTCTATAATGAGGTATGTCGATGACTACCTCGTGATTGTTAACGACGTTCCAGGGTCTAGGCTAGATAACACTGTAGAATCGATTATTAACACATTTAGGACTGCATCGGATGCTCTAAACTTCACGTGCGAAAGGCCTTGTGACAACAGCATTCGCTTTCTGGACCTCAATCTCACTCTGATGAACACGCATGTCTGTTTCGAATACCAGCCCAGGTTGAACAAGCAGCTAATGTCATTCGACACTGCGCATTCCAAGCTAGTAAAACGAGGGGTTGCAATGACTTGTCTGAAAGAAGCGCTAAACAAATCTTGCAACCACAAAATAGAAATCAGTTTCAATAACCAAGTTTCAAGGCTACGCCTAGCCGGTTTCCCTTCACTACTGATCTCTAGCGTGTGCGACAAGCTTCTTCAAAAGATCAAACAGGCAAGAGAGGGTACTAACACAAAAAAGAAGCCATTTGACAAGAAGAGATTACACGTGATTCCCTATTGGCACAGGGTATCCCACAACCTCAAGAAAGTGGCACAAAGGCACAGCATCAATCTTCTCTTCAGTGCACCGTGTAAGCTGGCCAAGATATGCCCTATGATGACAAAAGCAAAACCCGAACCATGCTCCAAGAAACATGCAGCGCCGTACACTGCTTGCAAAAGTAATGTCGTATACGAGATACCCCTAAGTTGCCAACAGGTTTATATCGGGCAAACCGGACGGTGTTTTAATGAAAGGGCGCGTGAGCACAATTGGGCCGTAAATAACAATGCGGGGGGCCATCTGGCGGAACACTGTAAACGTCACAATTGCCGTCCGTATCTTCGCGACACCAGGTTTCTGGCATGGTCTAGAGATAGACTAGAACGCGAGATATTGGAAGCCTTTTACATTGCTAAGGCCGAGGGCACGTGCATTAGTTCCCCTTCAGTGACGCTTACTGAAAAAGAGATAGCTTTTCTGAAGAGATAGGGAGGTGGTGATGTCACGTTGGGCCATTCATGGTTGCATCTATTTAAAGTTCTGTTTCTTCAAAAAACATTTAGTTGGAAGTAGCGCCTTGTCTGTCGTACATGTGTTCTTTCGTCCGCGTATTCGTAGCGCTCATTTCATCAAGTATGCATAACCAACTCACCCACATCAAGCTTCTACTACTTAGTGAGGTAACTTGAGGACAACAGCCGTTTGGAATGCTTCTCATGAACAAATACAGCTGGGATTTGTTGCGGTATGTTTCTAAATAACATATCATGTCGCGTGTAATATTGTTTCACATCATTATGTGACAAGCCTGTGAATTCCAGAAAAAAAACCGGTAGAAACAGCAGCGTTCGAACAAGTTCAGCACCAAGAATACATTAACTCTTCAGTCCAACTGCTCACGTAATGTTTATACTAATTTTCACTTATACTTAGGAATACAGCTAAGGCCTCCAGATCTAATGCTGTCCTGTATTGTATTTGTAAAACAGATAGTATCTGCCACATCGCCTACCCTCGTTCAGAGACCTCCCCCAACAGTACAGACTCGAAAGACGCACATTCCCGCCCCCGCACGATAAATTAAACAGGAACAAGGTCGTAACCTTACGCTTCCTGTAAACACACACTTACCTTAGCCCGGCTCTCCTACACCACTATTTATTTATGTATTAATTTTTTTTTACTTAGTTATTTTATTATTTATTTATTTATTTGTTTGTTTGTTTATTTATTATCATACTCTGAAGGGCCCGGCGGCATTACAGATAGGAGTGGTGATTATTACAAATAAATTCGTTGACAATATTCTTTAAGTTAGTAGCGTCAGAAATAGCAGCGATGAAGATAGGGAGGTGGTTCTAGTCATTTGTCGTTCGTGGTAAAAAGGAATCAAAGTAAACGTTGGTGCTACAAGTGCGAACTTCAACCTTGAAACGATGATCCGTGCGTGACGATATGTATTATGGCGGGGATATTAGTTGATCCTTAGGTGTTTCGTTATTGTAACAAACTTTATGAAAAAGGCACAGGCGAAAGTATTTGCGACGTTACTCGAGGTCAGGCAAGGTAAGGGTTAGTTTCAGTGAATAGACACTTCCATGACGAGAATAATTAAAAAGAATAAAAGGAGCAGCTCGGTTTTGAATGGATTCAATGTTATTTTTTAGCTTTAGAGTAGAAGGGTTGAAAATGGAGCGTTCATATTCAAGTTTGGGCCTCTCTAAGGATTTTTACAGAAGTAGCTTGACAGCTGCAGTTGCAGACGAAAAATTACCCCCTAAAAACCCATGCATGCGATTAGCGTTACTGTAAATCTAATTCTTGTGAATATTTCAGGTAAGATTGTGTGAAATGTTGATACCAAGATATTTGTGGGATGAAACATTTTCTACAGGTGTGTAGTTAATATTGCACGCAGGAAGGGTGGCATTTCTGACAGCACGGGACACAGGCATCGCCTTTCATTTATTAGAACTGAGATTTATTTGTGATCTAGAACACCATGATTATACTATGCCAATCTCTGATTGAAGAGTATCGCAGTTACCCGGCATTATACCTAACTGATGCGTGTAAAACGTGCGGCAACGTTTCTTCAGGCAACGTTTCATGACCATGTGATTGTGAATAGATTTTACTAAAGAAACAGTAATGTCAACCTTCTTGGTTGCAATTTTATATTATGTTACTACAATGCATGTATTTATTCAAAACTGAAATGCCGAGAAATTATGGCGCAAGGCGGGTGACTAGAAAAAAAATCAATACCCGTCGTGGGCAATATGTGTTCGCGTTGTCAAAGTCAACTCTTTGTTTGTTGAACTTCCTTTGTCTATGTGGCGACATTGTTGATGCAATACATTTGTATGCCTCCGTCTACTAATGATTTATTCACCTCTCTTCTTAATTGTTATGACGCATGACATAGCTGAGTGTTTAAAATCGAGCTCAATGAAACGTGCCAAAACTTCGAAAGCATGGCACGAAATTCGGACCTCCTCATAACAGCGGCAACTCAAACCTCAAACCTATGAAACACTTGCGCAACGTCTATAACTTTCAAATGAAAGCGGGAGTTTAGTATTAAATCCACGTGCCACATAGCCTACGTTACGTATCTCATCTCAGTTCTTGAATATAATTTTGGGAAGGGCATTCTTTGAAAAGAGCGCTTGAACATGCAAACTTTCTGAGCAGCTGGCTGATACAATTCTGCCCACTGCTTATGGGAAGAAAACTCAATGAGCGCTATATTATGCGAAGGCTACAAGGGCGCTAAAATATGCAAATGAATCGTGCAATATTCTGTCTGTCTCGTGGAACCTTGGCTCGGGGATATATTTCTAGACAAAAAGGAATACCCCTCTGCCAGCCTAATAGTTTTTTTTTGTTTCACTTTGCTTGCGCTGATGTAGCGTATAGAAAGGAAAAAAAAAACACCCGAAAATTCAAGAATCCAAAAGTGCCGCATTTGTGATGCATAACAAGGCAAAAACGTTACGCACACATTGGATCGAAACCACAAGTTTGGTTCACATGCACTTGTTTGTTCACTTCCGAAAGGGATAGCAAGTCCGTAATATGCGCAATAACTTATACATACTCATATATCTATAGGTTTTTCGCGCCACTTGCTTCACATGTGCACAGGGTTCACTGCAAATCTCATCCCTAAAAGGTACGCATGACCTTGGTGGCATAAGAGCGTGCAAATTTGTCTGTCGTCATACTAGAGCAGTGACTATAAACGGTGGTTGCTAGTTTTCATCAGAAGCTACGTTGAATCTGCTAATGCAATCTAATTCCTACCCAGAATATCAGGATATCGTGTGCTAGATACCCGTATTATCTGCTCTACAAATTTCAGAAAGGGTCTTGACTTTTTTTCTTGATGACCATCAATAGAAAAGCCAACGTTCAAGATTCTGGGATAACAAATAGTGATGATCTCGCATGCGCTAGAATTCTGTCGTAGCGAAGCGAATAATAACACCAGTGCAAAGCAAATACCTTTCAACAGAACAGGTATGTATTATTAGCTTATTCTGTTGATTTGCCTAATAAGAGTAATCTAGTAAACAATGCCCTTATCGGCTGGGCATGACCTTGCGCGAACTAGAAACTGGAGCATATCAGAAAGGCATTCGAATTTGTGTGAGCTGTAGAGGAGAGAGGCACACAGAGGCACACAGATGCACGCATATATCACCAACATCTAAGATGTGTGACCACTACTTGTAGTGTTTCTTTTAATTTATGCTGTACGTGAAAATGGGGAGGTCACTGGTATGATTGCTGTGGTAAAAGACGACACAACCCAGCGTCTGATGGTGAAGTCCAATCCATGCGTGTTCTACCTGGCACAACACTGGTCTTAGGGGAACGGTGTGATATATGTTAATATCTCCTTTGAAACGATATTAGAAAACCACACATTCACACATTGTCTTGAAAAGCTGCACTTAGAAATCCATTTCTGTTGTATTGCTCTTTAAATTAATGTGGGCTTGAGCAGAAGCCTAGTATTGTCCTGCCCTCTCAAGCTGCTTGCTTAATATTGTATGCAGCATTTAGCTCCGAAGAACGCTAACCTTTATAAAAGTTTCTCCAATGTTTCTACAAATACAGCAGCACTTGCCATATTTAGTTCCAATGAGGTCTAAATTATTGTGATTCTCCATATAATGTCATTCATAAATCAATAAAGTACCATAAATAATGTTATCAGTGGACGTTATAAATAACCTCGTGTATGACATGTACTATACAAAATAGATCATTATATGCAGGAGCCAACAGTAGGTAACTGTTGACGCTAGAGGTGAGGTCCCAGTCTGCATAACATGAGGCGTAGTACATAGGTGTACATTACAGTGAAGAACAAAGGGAAGCCAACTTTAAAGTTTGAATTAAACCGAAGGAAAACTCCAACAAAACTTTAAAGAATCTGACACTTCGGTCACCGGTCAGCTCCTTCTTCAGGGGTGAGATGGCGTGAGGCGCAGCAGTACTTATACGCGTTTTCGCGCTTCGGCAGCCGCACAGACAAGCGTAGAGACACTTTTCGTAAGTGGTTTACGTGATTCTTGTGTTCTACAACGCAACACTGACCATCGCCACCTAAACAGAGAACGCAGTGGTGTGGCAGCTCACTGCAAGCGTTTTGATCACGGCATTAGCCGCGATGGCGCTGTCGTCTTGGAAACAGAAAAAAACCACTGGTGGCGGCTCCTTTGGAATCCTGGCACATCCAGGTTGGTATCATCAATCGATCGTGAACGCTTGTCCTCTACCCTTGAGTTCGGGAAACGCCCGAACTACCCGACTCTGCTTCGGGGCATACAGGCGACCAGTCGAAGATACCATTAGTCTATTCGGTGTACCGTCTGCCTGCTTTTCTTTTTTTATTTAGCGTGGTTTTGTGGCTCCCGGCGTATTCTTGTGTTGCTTCTGCACTTCGACACGGCACCGCTGCACTATTAGACTACGGCAAGGTGAGAAATTTTGTTTGACAGTCAGCGACGCAATTCGAGCAATTAGGCTTCCGGCAGGAATCTAGCTTTGGGAAGCAGTTAGAGAACAATAGCTCAGTGGTCCTGCCACAGTTGTGTTAATGACTTGTACTGGGAGATATTTGCGACGCTTTCTGTGAGTCCCACATTATTTTAACTAATTTCGGTAGTTTTTCGGCTCGCTCACCGCGCCTTGTGTTGTGACACTGTTAGCGAAAACCAGCTCGGCCGTGTGACTCAATTAGTTCGTGGCGGTTCCTTTGACCCCCACTATGATTTTAATAAATTTTGTTACATTTTGGGATAATTTTTAGGCACACGTCGCGCCTGTCGTGAGGATGCGATAAGCAGCTCGGCCGTTGTGACAAAGTTTGGTGTGTACCGAATCTTAATGGGACAAGTTTGTGATGCTTTTTCTAACCCCGCAACAACATATAACTTCTTTGGGTACTTAGGCTTGTCGAAAATGTGCGGAGCGATTGCCAAAAGTGATAACACGGGAGTGTGTTCCTTGCGCAGGCAGAACGCGCAAGTGATAACGTCAAGAACCTCAAGCACCAGGAAATTGCAACTCGAAAATTCTGTTTTCTGAATGACTGAAAAAACGCTTTGCACCCAAGCATTTCTTTTGATTGCGAGAAGAAATTCTGTGAGCATCTAGCGTGGTCTAACTTACAGCCTGTGTTGTGAGCATTCCTGGGTACATAGCGTACCGTCGCGTCGGCCGAGGCCAAGGTCTTTTGGAAGTGCGCAGGGGCTCGTTTACTTGTGATCTTACACAGGAATTAAGGGCCGGGAATAATGGATTGCTTGGAAATAAGACGCTTTCGTGATATGTTAGGTACGATATTATTTTGGATGAGTCGAGTATATTCTACGCCATATATGTAAAGGCAAATTGCTTTTGTTCGTAATGCCATCCATTCACCACTTCCGCACGTTTACGTTTCGCTTCCACACGCATTATTCCTGTAAGGTGTTAATACCAAAATGACACATGCTTGTAATGTACTCTTTTTTTCAGCTGACGTCGTCCGGTGGAGCTTGTGCGAAACTATTGCTGCTTACCTGATGCCACAACGACGTATGAATGCACAAAAATGCAAAAAGAAGTGGCGAAAGTCAGAAGAAGACGATTTGACGTGTAGATGTCGAATATGTCTGGACAGCCATCTTGTTGATGCATTGTTGCCTCTCTCGTTAATATTGTAAATGCATCTTTGCATGTGACATCTGCAACGCAGCAAATTGGTGGTAGGGGCGGGGTACCCACGACAACAACAGAGCTCCGTTGTGATCGTCACCTCGGACTGGAGAACATGACTGACAAAACAGGACCAGACATGGCGCCGACCACATCAATGCCTCTACAACCCCGAAGATTGGACTGGCTCAGCCGCAGGATACAGGAACGTTCTGTGGCACCGACCACCTCGACATGCAAGGCTGCATCGCCACATGTGAGCCTGTAATTGCCAACACCAAATGGGATCCGACGATTGTGTGGACCAACATGGTCTTCAACCTAGAAGGTACGGCGAGATCTGGTATGAGAGCCACAAGGAATAGCTTCACGACTGGGCACTTGCAAACAGAAGCTCAGGGACTTATTCGGCCGTTCTGCCAGATGGAAGAGCACCGCTAAAAAAGAACTAGTGACGTGCGCGGAGACATCCATAGAATCATACGCCTCTTACATGCAAGACGAGCTGGCTCTGTGCCGTAAGGCCAACAGCAACATGGCTGAGTCAGACAAGGTTGGGCGCGTACTGAAGGAGATCCCTGACGATGCTTTCAACCTGCTCATGTCTAAACATTGCGAAACAGTACACGACATCATGAATGAGTGTCAGCGCTTTGAGCAGGCCAAGAGCCGCCGCATTGCAACGTCATTCTAACGTCTGCGGAGCACAGCTGCGACATCCTCTTGTGTCCAGAGAGTAGGAGTGCAGCCACCATCATCATCAGGTGAGCTGACATGGATAGTGTGGCGAGAACTTGAAGCCATGGCTCCTGCAGCCCTTTTTTTAAGTCCCGGTGAACCGAAAAACTTGGCTACATCACAGTTTGTGCAGGCGTGTCCACGAAGAGCACGCTCATCTGGGAATCCATTCTGTGTGTGCCGTTGCCGCTTCACAGCTGTCTAATGCTCCAGGTACTTCTACTGATACAAGTTTTACTGCACACTACCAAAATCCAGCCGAGTGGCGAACCGCCGACGACCGGCCAATCTGTTTTGCCTGCCGGCGTAATGATCGCGTTGCACACCGTTGTAACAAACGTAATGTTTCCCCCCCACCCTCTGCGACCGCCATTCACCAGTGATTAGCGCCCCCGACAAGGCGAGCGCCGTTACCAGCCTCCATCGGCACCGCAAAAGCCAAACAATGAAGTCCGTGCTTCTTGGAACAGTCCCTCGTCGTCATTCTGCCGCCACCGGTCCCTTTGCTACCATCTCGTCGCCCACCGTTCCGATGCAGTCCCGACGCCCGTCTCTGGTTAACTAAGCAATGCAGCTCCCGGAGATGATGCTGCATTGACGACTCGACCGCAAAGCCCTGTAATCACTTTGCTGAACAAGCATAACTTGATGGACGTTTTAGTCGATAGCGTCAGTGTCCCAGCACTCACTGACACTGGCGTGCACGTATCCATGACGAGTGCCCAGTTGCACCGACGCCTGAACAAAGTCCTCACACCCACTGCATCACTCACCCGCTGCATCACGTACCCTCCGCGTCGCCGACGTAGGAACGTCCACCGTGCTTTGTATGGGCACCGCTCGCATTGGCATCGCGAGGCGCCTAACATTTGTTTTGTTTGCCGTTTTGGGACAATTCTCCTACGACGTGGTATTTGGCTTAGACTTTTTATCGTCCCATTCAGCCCTCATTTACTGCGCGTCTAGTGTCATTCAGCTTGAACTGCCCCACCGCTGCTATAGTCCACCAGACACATAACCATGGTGATGCTCTTCCGAAGACATCAACCTGTCGCTTCATGCCACTGCGTACGTCACTCTATTTGCATTCCCAGAGAGTGGTTCTTCAAATTTCAAAGCGCCTTCTATTCTGCTCTTCTCAGCTCCTTAGTTCACTTACAGCGTTAGTTCACTTAAGACTAGTTCACTTAACACGCAAGGAACTGCTGCGCATGACCACTTTACTGAAAGCACTACTAAATTAGACGGCATATTTGACAGGCCGTGTTCCGTCAGCAAAGGTGTAGTAGTGGTTTTTTGTTCAGGTGTACATGCTGTTTTCGTTAGTGACTGAAATCGTGCGAAAAAATGTAAAATCCTGGCCATGCATAAACTTGAATCCTCAAAAACTGCAATTACTAGGACTCACTAGAGAATGCTGGAAAGACGATCGTACCATACTGTCTTATGTGCAACAGTCTGCAGCACCTAGCAACAAAATATGTAGCTTTTACACATTTACTTATGATCCATCCTAATTCACTACCGAAGGGCCTAGACACAATACGTACTAAATGTATCTACTACAAACATTGTTTAAAGTTGGTAAGAATCTTGTATTTTTCACTATTTTTGTATTGAGAAATATTGACCGCACTGCCAATCTAACTACTGCGTTTTTCTTTCAAGGGAGCGTACCGACGCCTTTGCTTCATTGTCACTGTTCGCTTCATTCAACCTCTTGTAAAATATATGTACACCCGAATCTCTATCCTGAGGGACAGGCATATAAGTAATGCGGAGTCGGGTCCGATGTCTTGCTATGGCAACGAGTGATCTCGCGTGGGGATTATACTCTCAGGCAGAGCTGTCTCGGGAATACGATAGGGAAAAGAATTGCGTTAACGTTGCTCCGAGGCGTTGGTAGTATGTCTTCTTGTAAGATTTTTCTTTCGCTGACCTGCCAGCAGCGTCAGTCATGACCCTGTAATCGTGTGTTGTGCAACGACGACTGCGTCTTGAGAGTTACAAGGTTTATTTTCTGCGAGTAGCGTGATATCACTGAATAATCGCATTCCACGAAAAGCAAAATATCATGTCTGTGTATAAAAACAATGTCACAAGGGTTTAAGTATGCCTCCGAGATTTTCATGAATGAAGAAATCGGTAAAATTTGAATGAGAAATACAGTCACGCTCAATATAAGTTCGAACAATGCACGCCCAGTCCAATTGCCGCTAAGATTGAACGTTGGTGTGGCCTAATAAAGAAGTATAAAACTAAACAGCATTCTAATTACTCGTAATTCTTAAACAACATATTTGAATATCGGTGCTCGATGCTGTCTTGGAGTCCCTTCGACCACTGGACACGGTGCTGCAGCTCATAATTAGGCAACTGTGATCATGCTATATCGGCCGTGACTGGAGAGGTTAGTTTACCACGTTTATATTTGCACACTGGTTGATGTTGCCGTATTAGGCATTCGTCTAACAAAAATGTTCGTAGAATTTCATAACTAACTTCTTCTTTAATGCGCTACGTTACTGATTCTGTGAATCTTTTTACGCGTGCACAAAACGTAAGCCTGAAAAACAGGTGCGTTCGGAAGATATCAAAGACTGCACAAGATTGATATTTTTTTGCTCGCACTGTGCCTCCAGATGAACCGTCAGACAGAAGTCCGTACTGAGTGTGTGGCAAAGGTGGAAGGTTTCGTTAATGCGTAGGCCAAGCAGCAAATGAAGTGAAAGACTAGACGCGTAACAAAGACCAGAAGTGGGCATATTTTCTTCCGTTTATTCCCCATGAGAGACAAAGAAAATACGACGCAAATGCCCATATGAGCAACACTTCTCTTTCCTTCTTATCAAAGCGCGTGTATTGAACTGCGTTCTGCGCATACTTCGATATATAACTTGCTGGTGTGACCAATCGCGACCCTTGTGCAAAGCTGCAAAAGTGGGTCAATGGTTAGCAACAGCTTTAGACATTAATGAATAAATTTATAAAGAGAACGTAAAAGAATAACTTCCCAAAGTAATAGCATAAGTTAGTGGAATTGCATAAGTTATTGCATAAGTTATTGGAATTGTTCGTTCTAGGCCACCTTAATAAAGTTACATTGTGCTGCTTACAGTTAAAGCCTTTGGTAGTTGCCGCGGGTCAATGGATTTATCTTTAATAAATTTCCAAATCCATTCCGATGTTCACTGCGAGTAATCGAAGCCACGAAAAATAAAAGATAGGAGGTGAAGGGTACTGACACCAGACTGATATGAAACAGCGTAATATTCACTCTACATCAAAGTATTAAAGAATGGTAAGTAAATAAAATACCTAGAAAGAGACTTAACATCATTTTTAAGCGCAGCCGAACCTACTTTGTAGCGAAACAGCTAAATCACCACGGGGGCCCACTTATTTACTCTCTCTAAAATATGCGTCCTTTGCAAACCTATTTGTGCCAGGTCTGGCCCGAATTACGCTAGTGTCGCTTTCGAACCAACACAAAGCTTGTCTTCCGACGTCCGGGTTCCGTTGAGGCATACGATGATCCTTACATCATGGGTGGGCATACCTTGGCTCTAATATCTGAGAATATCGACACGCGGAATAGTTTATGTTTATCGGGTGAGGGCTTTTCACCCTCTAACAAATGTTGTCACTCAGTGCGGGACGCGCCCGCATGTATCGGAAGTTTCTCGAATGCTTTTTTAAAAATTTATCTTCAATAGTGCTGCTCTCAGCTGAGAGCATAGCAGGAGGGCATTACAATATGTGAAACGTTTACAAAGCAATCAAATATGTAAACAAATGTAAGAAATAAGAGGTCATCGTAACGCATTACAACAACACATACTGGTTACATGAATATAGACAGTGAACATCGCTCTAGTGTCCAATAATACTGAAACCATAAACGATTCTAAAAAAGAACATAGTTTTTGTTGCCTTCAATTTTATTAGCGAATTCCGAGAACGATTTGGTGTTTGTGGTGGGTGCAGTTGGCTCCATTTTGTTATCGCAAGCAGAAAGAAAGAATGGTTAAATGTTTCATTGCTGTATGGATATTCAATTAGTTTGTATGCATGACTTGAAGTGTAGGTCGAGTGTTTAAAAACGAAGTGTATTTGCATGCGTCTGTCTTGAGGTTGTTGTGAAGTATATGGAATAAAAATTTGAGGCGGGTTTCTTTCGCTCTATCTGCTAGCGTTTTTAGATTAGATGCGATAAGAAGGTTAGAGGGTGAATCTGTGCGCCTGTACCTGTTACGTACAAATCTTAGGGCATTTTCTTGCAATGCTTCCAGTTTTCCTAAATTAGTCATTGTATACGGGAACCCAACCACGTTGGCATATTTTAAAATATGCCTTATGAATGTCTTATAGGCGAACAGTTTAATTGGAGTAGGCGCTAGTTTTAAGCACCTTTTAGGAAAAAAATAACTAATATATTGCTGCTGGGGTAACGTTATCGATGTGCAGGGTCCACTTAAGGTCTGCGGTAAGTGTCACCCCTATATATTTATGTTTGTTAATTTTAGCTAGCACGGTGTCATTGACTGCATAAGCGAAGTTAGAAGAATGTTTTTTTGTAGTGGTGGAAATTACGGCGGATTTTTTTACATTGTCATCGGCGACATCTCGCACCACTCAGATATTGTGTTGAGGGATGCACTCAAGGCGATCTGCTTGACTGTTGATTTTCCGGTGAATAACACAGTCATCGGCAAAAATTTTATTGTTGGAATCGATTCTCATTGCGATGTCATTTATGTAGATTAAGAATAACAACGGTTTAAGGACTGATCCTTGTCGTATACCCGATGGCGCAGAAATAGTTTCTGATGTAGCGTGTTCAAAGAATACAAATTGTTTCCGATTAAGCAAAAAGTCCTTGATCCACCGGGTAATTGGGCTATCACTCAAAATGGCTTCTAGTTTGATACTTAATTTATTATGGCTTACACTATCAAAGGATTTTGAGAAATCTAGTCGAACAATATCTGTTTGACTTCGGTTATTCAGGCTATAAGTAAGTTCATGCACAACTTCCGTCAATTCTGTAGTAGTTGATAAACCATTTCGAAATTCATGCTGGTTGGGCGAAAAAAAGTTTAGTCGTTCAAGGAAAACTGTAATGTGTTTCAAACTAATATATTTAAGAAGTTCACATGATGTACTTGTAAGAAGTATAGGCCTATAATTTGTTACCGTATCTTTATCTGCGAATTTATGTATTGCTATAATTTTAGCTAATTAATATAGTCTGGCGGTTCTTTAGAGGATTGGAAAGAGTTCCTGAAAATTAGACCTAGATAATTGCTACTCCATTCGGCGCACCTCTTAAGAAAGTCATTCGGGACGTTATCGGGGCCACTAGATTTCTCAGAATATACTTCTAACAGGAGTTCCATGACACCGGCATCCGTAATAATCAGGTAATGGATGTTGGTGGTATAGCATGAATTACCCGTGAGTACATTTTGATTTTCGGCAGTGAATACTGAGTGGAAAAAAATTATTAAATGAATCAGCTTTCTCGTGTTTTTCTTCTGCACATAGGTATGTCACTGCTGCGTTTCGACTGAAGTGCTTCCAGAACCTACGAGGATTGTTTGCAAGGAAGTTCGGAAGAGTTTCGTTAAAGCAATGATCCTTTGCCGCTTTGGTATTGTTTCCGCGGTCATCTCTAGCGTACTGCAGTTTTGAATTTGTCGGCTGGCTTGGATGGTTCTTTATGGTTTTACGAAGCCGATTCATCGACGCTCTGACTGAATAACCTCTCGCGTGATCCACGGGTTTGATCTGTGTTGTTTCTGTATCTTTTTGGGAATATACTTATCGACACAAAAAATGCAACTGATTTGAACGTAATCCATAGAGTATTTACGTCACAGGATGCGTAAGACACGAGCTGTGAAAAGCTGTGAAACTCGTTATCTAAGTGCGTTAGTATACTGCTGTCACCCACCTTGTTAAAGTTGGTGATCAAGAACATTTTGCGATGATTGATTAGGGTGTTACTGATTGGTAAGGTGCATATTGTGATGTCGTGGTCCGAGATGCATTTGATAATACTCAATTTAACAAAACTTATCGGGAAGTGTTGGCTGAGAAGAATGAGGTCCAGAATATTTTTACAGTACCTTGGGTGCGTGTAGGTTCAGTCATGATGGTTGAAGGTTAAATGCTAGCATAATATCAAACAGAGAATTGGAAGCTGATGCCGAGTGATGCAGGGCATCCTAATCTACGTCGTCAAGATTGAAATCACCCATAAGTAATAGCCTCAAATTTCACACATGTTGTTGCACAAATTCTCGAATAGCAGATATGCTTTCGTAACCTCATGACGGGCTTAAGCAGACCCAATGAGCACAGTCCCCGAATTACATGCGAGTTTACAAAAGATAGCTTCAGCTTCTAAATTGTGTGGCAAAATGCTGAAGGAAAAACACTATTTTATTAGCAGAGCAACGCCACCCCTCTCGTCAGGCGATCCTTGCGAATTATGGAATAAATTGGTGGCACGATTCCATGATCATATGCCTCGGCTGTGAGCCGTGTTTCAGTGATAGTCACAACATCCGGTTCATATTCAAGCAATAAATTTTCGATAGCTTCCATTTTCTTTAGAATACTCCTTGCATTTATGTTTATTACAGTTAATGTTTTGACTATGGGTTTCGCCGAGTGGAAGGCCGACTTTTTGTGTCCTCCTTTCTCTTTTGACGGAGAGCACTTTGTCATTTTTCGCATCATCCGAAATGAATGCTTGGCCATTAATGTAGAGGTTGTCAAAAGCTAATAACACCTTTTCGTGTTTTTGTCAGTTTTCTTTTGCACTCTCCCAAAGGTTTTTTATAACTTGCCGTATATTGCGCGAGAAATGTTCACGAATAGACAAGCCAGATTTTTTCAGTTTGTACCCATTTTTTGGTACTGCATGTTTTTGTCTGGAGTACAGTACTTTAAGAATAACTGGCCTGTTTTTGTTCGACTGTACTTTCCCCAATCGGTGTATACGCTCGATTCTAACAGGCTCAAACTCGAGCTTTTCTTCAATAAAACCTTCGTTTATGGCTTTAATTTGTTTCTGCTTTCTGTTCGGCTAAGCCGCACACAATGAGGTTGGACCAGTGGCTTCGATTTTCAAAGTTATCTATAATTTCTTGCATAGGTTCCATTACCTCCATCATGCTGAGTATTTCATGTGGATAAGTCTCAACCTTCATTTCTATTTCCGATATCGCGTCAAGCGTATTATCTACGGTATTCAGACGCTTTTCTTTTATCTCTTTTGTGTCATTAGCAATTTCCTTTATTTGTTTTGCGATTTGGGCTAGTTCAGGCCCAGGATTTATTTCAATATCACCCCCAAGGAGCAATAAATTCTTGTCTATATATGCACAGCTTGACATAATCTCACAGAACTGCTGCGGGCACGGCAGCACGATCAAGAAATGGTTGTGTGATCGAATACAAATTCGATATTCCTTCCTCACCTGCAAGATGAAGACGAAAGGATTTAGCATCCGCATAGCTTGAGTGCTGCCATGCTCATAGCTGACGTTGCCTGGTGTGTGCCCTTTTGTAGTCGCGGTAAACCGTGGCGGCGGTGCTTGCAGGTCATGTAGGTAGGTAGTCCTAGGTAGGACATTAGGCAGTATAAAAGCAAGTGTTTGGTGGCGCAAGCGACCACCCCGTTCCAAAGGGGACGCTCATAACATCCACCCATCCATTGTATCGTGGTTCCCTCGTGGTGACGTAGCGCATATTCTACTGCGGCGAACGATGGTTCGATGGTTCGAAGTTATCGATGGATCTGTTGTAACAGCAACATCTGTTTTCTTTCCTAGCGAGATCGGGCAAGCGGTAGAAGTTAGTGGGGCTCAGGACTGAAGGGCACCGAACCCCCCTTCCTAAAATATTTTCCTGTCAAATGAAATTGATCTATATATTAAATCCATGGAAAAGATACACAGGTATATAATAGGCAACAATATTGCAATAAAACACAATTGAGAGATGCAGTATATACGCAGAAGGAAAGAAACACTATCTGAAGTCAGATGAGGAGGGCAGCTATACAGAAAGAAATCACTAAAAAATTAAATGCTTGAGTTTTACGTGCTACAACTACAATATGAATATGATGCAAGCCGTAGTCGTGGACGCCGGATTAATTTTGACCACCTGGGTTACTTTAACGTGCACCCAATGCATCGTAGGCGTTCTTTCATTGCACCCCTATTAGCGGGACAGAAGGTTCAAGGGGATGTGCGTAGTTCTCAGCAGAAACAAGACAGCACCTCCTGAATGATATTAAATTGGAGAAAATAGCACTTCTATAGACTCTGCATTTCGTGGAGCGGCGAGTATGCGCTGCAAAAAGCAGGAACATGGAATTAACAATGCTGCCTCCTAGTCATATGCAAAACCCACAGTGAAACAGAAAGTCGTAGATGGGAAGCTGTAACAATTTCTTAAATTAATATTTATAAGACCAAAACATAGGTACAACTACGTTTATCACTACGTGACTGAAGTGTAGGATAATAATTAAAAATTTGAAAGTAGGTCAGAAGAGGTCAGAAACGATGTTTACATACACTCATGATATTTTCTGTTCAAGCTCAAGTATGACCTTTTTTTTAATTGATTGGACCATTTCGCAACAATCAGCCGTATGCAAGTATTAGGAGACATATGAATGTGACCAGTCGGAGGAATAGAAGTGCGAAAATCTCTTGCATGTCTGCAGAAGGAAACGAGAGTGCGACGCCTTTTGATGCTACTCGCTTGCGACAGAGAATCTTAACGTAGTATGAGTACGCATACCGAGATCGCCTATTTCAACAACCTTGCTAAATGCTGCTGGGTACACAGAGTAAGTTAATACTGTGGTATAGGTTTTGCGAGAATATGACAACAATTTTGATGCAGCCTAATTTAGAGGGAGGCCGTTAATTTTGCCCCATTCAGACAACGAAGGTAGGTAAGGCTGCCGAGCATGGCAGTCCCCAATATTGCGTACCTCATTAAATGTTTTGATGTAAGCTTAAGAGAGAAATGAAGACCTTTGAATTGCTGAGGAAACGTCAATGGTGAAAATTACGAAAGGAAGCGTACTTAACGTGTCGCCTTGGGACGCACTACTAGAAAATGAATAGACAGAAGAAGGCTCATCACTGACGCTGAAATGATGTTTCAAACTAATTAGTTTTGTCCAGCACTTGGCCACAAACTCCTATATAAATAGAACAATCAAACCCCGGTCCTCAGTCCCCAGCAGCCGCGAAGCAACTGACCACGGCGGCGGTCAGATCTGTGACGCTGCATAGGGTGCTAAGAATACCTGGCTCCGGACAGGCCGCCATTGGAATCTGAACCTGGCAACGTTTAACGTTTTATCTAGTGAGGCGAGTCTAGCAGTATCATTGGAGAAATTAGAGGGTAGTAAATGGGATATAATAGGGCTCAGTGAGGTTACGAGCACAAAAGAAGCATATACAGTGCTAAAAAGCGGGCATGTACTGTGCTACCGGGGCTTAGCGGAGAAACGAGAACTAGGAGTCGGATTCCTGATTAATAAGGAAATAGCTGGTAACATATAGGAATTCTATAGCATTAACGAGAGGGTGCCAGGTCTGGTTGTGAAACTTAATAAGAGGTTCAAATTGAAGGTGCTACAAGTATATGCCCGTACATGCAGTCATGATGACCAGGAAGTCGAAAGCTTTTATGAAGACGTGGAATCGGTGATGGGTAAAGTCAAAACAAAATACACTATACTGATGGCCGACTTCAATGCCAGGGTAGGCAAGAAGCAGGCTGGAGACAAGTCAGTCGGGAAATATGGCATAGGCTCTAGGAATATCAGAGGAAAGTAATTAGTAGAGTTTGCAGAACAGAATAATATGCGGATAATGAATACATTTTTCCGCAAGCGGGTTAGTCGAACGTGGACGTGGAGGAGCCCGAATGGTGAGACTAGAAATGAAATCGACTTCATACTCTGCGCGAACCCTGGCATCACACAAGATGTAGACGTGCTCGGCAAGGTACACTGCAGTGACCATAGGATGGTAAGAACTCGAATTAGCCTAGACTTGAGGAGGGAACTGAAGAAACTGGTACACAAGAAGCCAATCAATGAGTTAGCGGTAAGAGGGAAACTAGAGGAATTCCGGATCAAGCTACAGAACAGGTATTCGGCTTTAACTCAGGAAGAGGATCTTAGTGTTGAAGCAATGAACGACAATCTCATGGGCATCATTAAGGAGTGCGCAGTAGATGTCGGTGGTAATGCCGTTAGACAGGAAACCAGTAAGCTATCGCAGGAGACGAAAGATTTGATCAAGAAACGCCAATGTATGAAAGCCTCTAACTCTACACCTAGAATAGAACTCGCAGAGCTTTCTAACTTAATCAACAAGCGTAAGACAGCGGACATCAGGAACTATAACATGGATAGAATTGAACAGGCTCTCAGGAACGGAGGAAGCCTAAAAACAGTGAAGAAGAAACTAGGAATAGGCAAGAATCAGATGTGTGCGTTAAGAGACAAAGCCGGCAATATCGTTACTAATATGGATGAGATAGTTCAAGTGGCTGAGGAGTTCTATAGAGATTTATACAGTACCAGTGGCACCCACGACGATAGTGGAAGAGAATAGCCTAGAGGAATTCGAAATCCCACAGGTAACGCCAGAAGAAGTAAAGAAAGCTTTAGGAGCTATGCAAAGGGGGAAGGCAGCTGGGGAGGATCAGGTAACAGCAGATACAAAGTCTTTACTAAGGTAATCGCAAATAGAATCAGGAACACCTTTGACTTCTGTCAACCAAAGGACCAGGCAGGATTCCGTAAAGGCTACTCTACAATAGACCATATTCACACTATCACTCAAGCGATAGAGAAATGTGCAGAATATATCCAACCCTTATATATAGCTTTCATTGACTACGACAAACCGTTTGATTCAGTCGAAACCTCAGCAGTCATGGAGGCATTACGAAATCAGGGTGTAGGTGAGCCATATAAAAAATACAGGAAGATATGTATAGCGGCTTCACAGCCACCGTAGTCCTCCACAAAGAAAGCAACAAAATCCCTATAAAGAAAGGCGTCAGACAAGGAGATACGATCTCTCCAATGTTATTCACAGCTTGTTTACAGGACGTATTCAGAGGCCTGAAGTGGGAAGAATGGGGGATAAAAGTTGATGGAGAATACCTTAGCAACTTGCGATTCGCTGATGATATTGCCTTGCTTAGTAACTCAGGAGACCAATTGCAATGCATGCTCACTGACCTGGAGAGGCAAAGCAGAAGGGTTGGTCTGAAAATTAATCTGTAGAATACCAAAGTAATGTTTAACAGTCTCGGAAGAGAACAGCAGTTTACGATAGGTAGCGAAGCACTGGAAGTGGTAAGGGAATACATCTACATAGGGCAGGTAGTGACCAAGGATCCGGATCATGATACTGAAATAACCTGAAGAATAAGAATGGGCTGGGGTGCGTTTGGCAGGCATTCTAAAATCATGAATAGCAGGTTGCCACTATCCCTCAAAAGGAAAGTATATTACAGCTGTGTGTTACCAGTACTCACATAGGGGGCAGAAACCTGGAGGCTTACGAAAGGGTTCTGCTGAAATTGAGGACGACGCAACGAGCTATGGAAAGAAGAATGATGGGTGTAACGTTAAGGGATAAGAAAAGGGCAGATTGGGTGAGGCAACAAACGCGGGTAAACGACATCTTAGTTGAAATCAAGAAAAAGAAATGGGCATGGGCCGGACATGTAATGAGGAGGGGAGATAACCGATGGTGACTAAGGGTTACGGACTGGATTCCAAGGGAAGGGAAGGGTAGCAGGGGGCGGCAGAAAGTTAGGTGGGTGGATGACATTAAGATGTTTGCAGGGACAACATGGCCACAATTACTACATGGCCGGGGTAGTTGTAGAAGTATGGGGGAGGCCTTTGCCCTGCAGTGGGCGTAACTAGGCTGATGATGATGATGATGATGATGATGATGGCTTTCGTCCACATATTTCAACTTACGAATTGTAACTGTTTACTTGAGAAGTCATATCACTATATTGAAATAAATTCTGCGGATATGGCACCTGTTTAGAGACATGCGTTCATAAGGTTCGCAACGATATGAAATGATTATCAGGTAATTGTGGGCTGCAGTGCCGAAAAAGCCGCTTATGTATTAAAGAACGTGGAACAAAAGTTTCTCTCTATGGCAAGTTTGACAGCGCTGATTTCAGAACTGGTGCTAGTTTCGAAATTCGTTACAGGTAAACGTGCCGTCAATTTGTGAAATTGCAATGTGTGAGCTAAACAATCAATATAAAGCTAATTAGTGAATATTTTTTATAGTCAATCATGCATATACATTTCTAGGCTAAGTATTGATACCTCCTCTAGTTTCCGAGCACAATAAATAGGTATGTGCTAAATGCCTAAGGCTACCTACTCGAAAAATATACCAGACCCGTATGTCGCGGAAAAATCCGCGTCATACAAGTCCTTCACCACAAGAAGCCAGCAGACGGATACGATCAGCACGTTTGCTGGAGTGCAAGTAAATGTTTTTCCAAAAGTCCGCCGGGCGGTTAGAAGCGCTGTTCTCTTATGACTCAGTGGGAGACTTGTTATTCCGCTTGTGCAGGTAATTACAGGTGGACCGTAAGAAGCGTAATACTACTACTCATGTAATAATAATAATGAAGATGATAGTAGCTTATAGACAGCGAAAAACAAAACAAATAAACGGGCCTCTCTAAATCTATAAGGGCCTGTGGGACTAGGCCCGGCAGAGTCGGTAATGCGATGTGGTTAAATTATAGTGTTTCACGCGCGAAAACGACTTTCTGAATATGAGGCGCTCCATAGGGGAGGACTGCGGAAATTTCGGCCACCTGGTGCTCTTTAACGAGAACCTAAATCGAAGTACCCGGGTGTTTTCGCATTTCGCCCCCATCGAAATACGGCCGCCGGGGCAAGGGTTCGATCCCGCGACCTCGTGCTCAGCGGACCAACAAAGTGATGTGGTTACATGTTTATATATTAATACAATTTTCGCCAGCTTTGATGGGAATAGTTTGTTATATAGCCTGCCAACAAACGGTGACATAGCAAACAGCGACAAAAGCATAAATGACTGATGTAAATAATCACAACAAAGATCCAAGATTTCATCATTATTTTTCAATTGTTTTGCTACTACTATTACTACTACTACTTCTATTACTACTACTGCTACTACTACTACTACTACTACTAATAATAATAATAATAATAATAATAATTACATTCCCAGCCTTAATCTACGTACACCAACAAGATGGGCGAAGCCAGAAGAAAAAGCTATTCCTACGTCACCATGGGTACCGACTGGCCCTATCACTAATAAGCGTTTCCTAGAAACTCAGTTTAAACTGCGATGCACGTACAAGTGTCAGGAATCACTACACACTGAACACATGAAAATAAATTTAGCATCATGCACATGAACGTGGCGAACGTTTCTTCTATCTCAAAGACTGTTCTCAAGATTAAAGTACAAAGGTCTAACTACAACGCAGGCCAGCAAGTGTGGCTGTGGACTCTCGTTCACCACCGTGGCGTTAGTGAAAAGTTGCTCAGCCGGTATTTTGGCCCATACAAAGTGCTGCGCTGCATTAGCGACCTGAACTATGAAGTCGTTCCGTACAGTGCGGCTCATACACGGCGTAGACAACAAGCTAGCCCTGACATCGTTCCCATCGTATGCATGAAGCCATATGTTGCACGTTCGTGAATCTTACTCTTTCTTCCTTTATTCATTTTTTTATTTTTCTTCTCATATTTACAGCTAAAGGGGTTAGCTCTCCGGTTCTTGAGACTCCGCATGTCGCGCTTCGCCACTACTGCACTTGTGGTTTTCCTGACGCTGTGACTATGTTCTTTGCGCGGGCATGTGCCTGGACCACGTTTCTTTGACCCCTCTTTTTCTTACACCACTTCTTCACCATCGAGCCGATTCTTTTTTCGAGGGAGGGGAAAATTGCCCCTGCAGTAGTAGGCGCAGTGCAAGAAACAGGCAAGAAGGAAGAAGCGTGCGTGCTACCCCCCCCCCTCCCCCCGCTCTATAGCCAGGTCCCACAGGTCGTGTTTTTCGGGAGCTAGCTGTCTGTATTAAACGTCACCAGTCCTCTTTCAAGACGCATGATAATATGTTAGGGCTGAAATGTTTATGAATATATTTAAGGAATTTACCAGTATAATTTTAGTATATCTTCTATACGTGCGGACATTTTTGGTTCAACATGATGTGTAGGGCAGGACAGTTTTATTGAATGGCTCCTCAACAGGTGACATAGCAAATTTCGGTTATGCACCGGAAACGGTTAGGTGCCCTCTAGGGAGCATTCTGCTGCAAGAATTTTCGAAATCGGTTCATTAACAGCCGAGAACGAAATATTTCAGTGCCGCGAATCTATGATTTCAATAGGCTGGGACCACTGCCGAGAAGACGCTCTCTCCATCTCCCCGCCAAACCTCCGCAAGCGAAATTCCTTTTCTGCGTTCTTCCGTGCCGGGGATGGAGGAACGCGTGTAGCCTACGTCACGGGCGCCGCCTTCGTTTCTTTCCCCTCGCTTTCTTGCTGCGTGGCGTTCTGCTGACGGTGTCGTGCGCTAGCTGTTGCGCTTGTCTCGTTTCGCACGCAGTTCACGAGAACGGCCGACTAGCGGTGTAGGTTAGTGCTACACGAATACTGAGGCAGACACAAGCTGGTCTCAGACCATCGTCGCGCGCTGAAACAGGGTAAATAAGAACATAGTTTAGCTCTCAGCGCGCGCCACAGTACGACGTAGGAACAAGCACACGAAACGGCGTTGCATCTCTCTTGCTGCAATACAAAGTAAAAGAAAGACACGCAGTAATTCAGTTCGTCGGTTTTATTATTTATCTACGCTTTAGTTTGTCTATGGAAGCACCAGAGTACACAAATAACGGCTGTTGCCTTGAATAATTATCCGAATCACATGCCACTATGGGCGACATCACAGCACTGCCATGGACGTAGGCGCACTTGTGCGATACATGCCTGATCGCAAAAGGACCTCTTGTTAGGCGAGTTGGTAACAATTCATCTTGGGTACTAGGCGCGAACGCACACAGAAAGAAGAAAAGAGACGGGACAGACGCTCTGTCCGTCTCCTTTCTTTTTTCTGGTTGTGTTCACGCCTAGTACCCAAGATGTCGGTTCTCCATCTCGGAGCGCGGCGCCCGCGAGGAGAAGGGCAAACGGCGTTCGATTTAAAATTTCAGCTCTTTCTGCAGCCGGAAGGCATGTAATACTTTGCATACACGATCGTTATCACGCGTTGTATGCACGGCGTTTGTCAGCTCAAACTGGCCAGACCTGGTGAGGGGCCGTTTAAAACTATGCGATGCTGCGGGAAATTTGCCGAATTTGAAAAAAAAATGGTAGGAGACCTTAATCTTAAACTTAGGTGTCTTTTAATAGTGCCCGCACCTCGGCGTTGGTGTTCTTTAGATTGACTATGGGCGAACGCAACGCACGAAGTGAACTCGGAGGCAACTGTTTTCCATTAATTAGCCGGTCACAAATCATGTCACTTCCTTGTGTGTGACGTCATTAGAGACGTCATTGCTACCGCTTAACATTTGCTGGATTTCAGGAATTTCGCCAAACCGGTGCTCACGTGGCGGCTTTCTAAAATCAACAATTCTGTGCATTCGTGTGGGGTAATCAGTCATTTCTAATTGATTTTATTTATTACCGACACTTCATTAACACATCTTGAACCAAAACTTATGCTGTGCTATATATATATATATATACTGATACCCGTGAAGTTTGTACTGTGCTATCTTTTTCTATTTTTTTCTGATTTGTGTTGAATTTGGTCCTTGGTCGCTTCAGTGATTTCTAATTCATTATAATTTTTACAGAAACTTCAGTAACTCCACTTCTAACTAAATTTATGCTGTCATATCATAATTACAATCGAACCCATGGATATTGTACAGTACTATTTTCTTGCGAATTGTTTATATTTTGAACTCCCCCCCCCCCTTAAAAAATGACTTTACACTGTCTGTAGAAAGTCTATAGACTTGCTTAGACGACCTTCCCTTTCTATAGATTCGGACTTTCGTTGACACAAATTCTACAGACTATCTATAGACGAAAGTCGATAAGATTTCTATTTCTTTTCGTCTAGTCGCAGCCTATAGACGGTCTATAGAAAAAAGTCGATAACGTGTATATTTCTTCTTGTCTATTCCCACTCTACATAGTTCTTCCCCCACACACACATACACACACAAACACACACACACACACACACACACACACGCAGCGCGCGCACGCACGCACGCATGCACGCACGCACGCACAGACACAATTTGAATTCTCAGCCAGTGCGCCAGGGACGTAAACGCTTGCAGCAGTGTACGGTGTCAGCCTGAACGTCGGTGTCTGTGTATGCGTGTCTTCTTAGTGGCATCATCCTTCAACTGCACTCAACGATAAGGTTCAACAAAGATGTTTTGTGCCAATAGCTCATGATTAGGTAAGCGCATATCGCAGCGCGAACCGGCTCCATGTAGCGCAGGCGACTCGGGCATAGTATCGGTTTGTCATTTTCATGATTTGATAACGCGCTCTTGTTCTCACTTCTACTATTCGGAATGTTTTACGGCAAGCGATCACTCACGCTTGTTTGGTTTAGCATCATAGTTGATGTGCTTAAAAAGGAAGTATACAATGTTTTAACTTGATACTGATCTGCCACTAAGCGGATTGTGTGTGTTGAGCAGCCACTGTGGTAGATCTCATTTCGTCGCGCTCGATCTGGCCGCGATAAATGCTGCGCTGCATGTGTAGTGAAATTATCTTGACACGCTTTACGTATATCTTGAAATTGCGTTAGCATGAATAATTTTCCAACAGAGACGTATAGTTGAACAAATACTAGCGTACTCGGATGAAAGGCCATGTTTGCGGGGCATGCATCAGGAGTGTGTGCGCTGCCGTTTTCGTATAGTATAAATGTAGCCGTATTATTAGGGTCCCGGCAACCAATCTAAATAATTTGGGAAGTTATCGCAAGCCAAACACGAGACTTGAAGAAATATTTATATTCAACCAATCTAAATATATGCAACCACAAAAACTTTTGGAACATGAAACCTTGCGATAAGCTCAGTCACTCGCAGCTTCGTAACTTAGCCGACAAAATTAGAGAACGATAAATTAGTAGACTGGGGAAGCACCTTTACACGTTTCAAACTGAAGGCCTTGCTTGTGACGATAGTTGGGAGATTTTGTTTGTATATTTTATAAACCGTTTAGCAGCAGAAGGCATCTATAGGGCTTTTTGAAAAGCGTTAAGCGCCTTTCGATGCTTCGGCGTTATGCAGTTTACGTGCAGTTAATCACTAGGCAGCTGCTGGCGCATATTCGCATTGTGCCAATTGTGCATTATATGAAGCCGATTTTCAATACTGTTGCATTTAGTGCCGTCGTCTTGGACAGATGGTGTACTACATACGCTGTACAAAAAAAAAGAGCCGGATTCAAATTATTCAAATAATTTAATGGACATTGGACATGTTCCGCGCTTATGAACACACCTAAGAGATTGTAACATGTTTTAGTTTATAAGTTGATGAGTGATGAGCTTAGTTTAGTTGATAACTTGATTGATAACTTCATAAGATCAATACGCCCCCATTCATGTGCATTCTACTGAAAGTGTGGCAAATGTATTCATACCGAAGTATGAGAAAAGAGACATTGCAGACTGTTCTAAGGGGAAATAAATTGCAATTCTTAACGCGATTGTTCAAAACTGCAGTCACTATGCTGAGCATTTTCGTTCGGCACTGGCACATTGCACTAACACCTGAAAAAATGTGCGCAGTCCAGCCAGGTATCTTTGTTTCAGCAATTTTTTATTAGATAAATTGTTTGAGATTGTCGCATTTCTTTTATTTTTTAAGTACACTGTGTGTCACATGAACCTGTCTTGAAACAAAACGTATCACTGCTGGCACCGGCGACCATTACGGTTGTCTGACTACTACTCATCATACTCGAGAAGAAAGGGGGTTAACCGAGGGGCCCGATTTTATTAGTCATATCATAAGAAGCGAACAAACACTGACACCAAGGACAACATAGGGGAAATTGTGCTTAATAAATAAACTACAGAATCGATAAGCTAATGGAAATTAAAGTGGATGAAAAAAGAACTTGCCGCTGGTGGGGACCGAACCCACAACTTTCGCATTTCGCGTGCGATGCTCTACCGATTGAGCTACCGCGGCGCCGTTTTCCCATCCACTTTCTTGAGTATTTATGTGTCCTAGTAGAACCCTGGGAGTGTTAGCCAGCGCCATCACTCATAGGCCTTAGCCGCGGACGTGGAACGTCATTTTTGCCGCAGGCGTCACCAGAACGTGATCTTTTTAGTGAAGGCAACTGGTCAATACACCCACATGTGCTACCTGAAGGCATCAATGTTGCCGGATTCGAGACCCTCGTTATGTAATAAACGAGAAGAAAGGGGGTTAACGGAGGGGCCCGATTTTATTTGTCATATCATAAGAAGCCAACAAACACTGACACTAAGGACCACATAGAGCAAATTGGGCTTAATAAATGAAATAAATAAGCGATAAGTTAATGGAAATTAAAGTAGATGAAAAAACAATTTGCCGCAGGTGGGAACCGCACCCATAACCTTCGCATTTCGCGAAATGCGAAGGCTGTGATAGGATTCATTCGAACTATAGTTTCAGTTTTCTTTCCTAGGAGGTGCACATCCGTCGTGCCATGACACAAAGTGCTCGCGTGGTATTTCGGGTGCTCATGTGGTACACGTAACTCGGAAAACTGTTGGCATGCCCAAGAGGCCTCATTACCAGCAAGAAACTAAGTGACCATATCAATACAATCTATCCATTTACCTTCTGTTGATGTTATAGACAAAGACCCATTCATTTAAGAGTAGGAGAAAGACATTTGAATGTGTATTAAGCAATATAAATTACAATCTTTGGCATGATATTGTGAATACTCCAGTCACGTCTTCTGAGCATATTCCTCTGCACGGGCATACTTAACTACCAGCCAAAAATACGTACAGACAGTGCAACTGGTTAACGTTTCAGCAATAAATATAGAGATCATTTGCGATAAGTACATTATTGCATCATATATGAACTTGTCATAACATGGAACATATTGTTGCTGGCAGGAGCAGCAGTTGTGACTGTATAATTGTTCACAATACCATAAAATAAAACATAGTATAATGGTACTGATTTGTATTGACAAACAGCCATTAGTCATAGATAAACCGCATGAAGTATTGACTTATATGGTTTGAGCAAATATGTTAAGCTGCCTAATGAACATACAAAGAATACACACGTGTTATTTTTGTCTCATATTGCAGCATCTACTTATTTGCAGCATACACCCGCATCACATTTGGGTCTAATGACACAAAGATCAAGGCCCGCTTGCGACCATGCTTGCCAAGGGGAAGTAGAGTAAATATTTAGTCTCTTTCCATAACAGCATAAGACAGGTATTTTAGGAAATTCATCTATTATATTATATTATATATTATAATAATTCATTGCAGGTGCATTTGTTTTCTTTTTTGCACTGCATGATTCAGCACTCAATTATTTCTGTTTATGCAACATATATCAGAGTACCGCTGGTTCAGGAGCACTATTAATCTACCAGCATTAATGCATAAGTGCAGATTAAAAGCAACAGGTGCACATGCATAACACATTCAAAATTTTATTGCTACCCTATGTAAACAAATATGTAAACTAAATTGTAGATAGCAGATAGCTATGGACTTATGGCCTTGTACACTCTTCCTTGTCTATGAAATGTTTGTGTCTATAGAATATTGAAAATTCATGTTTGTTCACAAATGTCTAGAGAATATCATAGAAAAAAAGTGTATAGGATTATATAGTTCTGTTTTTGCTGACCGAAGTCTATAGAGTGTCTATAGACTATCTATGCACACTTCATAGACTTAGTCTACCAAAGCAGAACTGTATAACCCTATATGCTTTTGTCTATAAATATTCTGCAGACATTTGCATCAAACAAATTTTCAATAATCTATAGACAGTCTATAGACTCAGACTTCTTATAGACTAGGCTATATGAAGTGTATGGCCATAGGTCTATAAAATGTCTATAGACTGGTCTATGGGAACAGTCTATACATAGTTTATAGACATTTGTCTATAGACATTCCACACACTTCAGTCTACAAAAGTAGAACTGTAAACTTATACACTTGTCCATAGACATTCTGCAGGCAACTGTCTACAAACATGAATTTTAATAATTCCATGAACACTCTATAGACAGTCTATAGACTGTCCGTAGACTCAGACTTCTTATAGACTAGTCTATAAAAATCCATAAGTCCATAAATCCATAAGTCCATAAGTCTATAGACAGTCTATAGAGTCATACTTTTTATAGACTAGTTTATAAAAAGTGTATGGCCATAAGTCTATAGACAGTATATAGACTCAGACTTTTTATAGACTATTCTATAAAAAGTGTATGGCCATAGGTCTATAGCCTCTCTATAGACTAGTCTAAAGGAATGTCTATAGACAGTCTATAGACTTCATAGACAAATGTCTATAGACTGTCAATGGACGTTCTATAAAATGTTTTGTAAGGGTAGTTGGTGAACGTTCATGGTTATATTGCACTTACTTTTACACTGACGATTTTAAGTGAAGGACAGGACATGAACGTACGTAGCACAATACGTACGTCCGTTTGCGCTACGTACGTCCACGTCCTGTCCTTCACTTAATACCGACAGTGTAAAACTAAGCACAATATAACCATGAATCAGCATTGTACGTACCGAGGGATGTACAGTGCGTCCACTCCGTGTCGAGCGCACGAGCAGACGGCTTTGCTCAGTGGGGCGACACTTTATGGCGGTTGCGGTGTCTGAGGCAGCGCGCCCTGGAGCACGCGTGGCCTAAGAGACGTGCAGATCTGGGCACGTTGCTTTAAACTAGAGATGATGCTAGTAAGAGCCTTGTTCGTCAAGCTGCGCTCTTTACCCGAGGGCGTCGTCTTACTACGCCCGGTGGCAACGGAATCACGCCTGTGAGTGATAACGGGTGCGATTCGTCACGGGACTTGGTATTTAAAAAAGAAGTATGTCTTCACCGATTGCTGATAATGTAATCAGCCAATGAGATGTCGAGATCCCGCGCCTGCCATTTAGAATAAAAGTATAAATAGCAAGCGTTTTTGCAGAATTCTATTTAGCCGTCTTTTCCCGACTCACAGCAGAAGACCAACGTGCACTTGCTATTATGGGCCTAAAACGTCTCAAGGAGCGATGTGCGCCCCTACGCGGCGCCCTATGCGCACAGTTAATAGGGTCCTTCAGGCCGCTTATAACGAAGGAAGAATTAGTAGTGCTCCCCGTGCCAGCCGGACCGTTTGGTCGTAGATTTGATAAGATGAGGACCGTTTAATCGTGGCAGCGGCTGTGGCCGATTCATCCCTCAGCGCCAGGGAAATTAGAGATCAAGTTCTACTCGAAAATATCAGTCTGACGGCAATCAAGATAAGGCTTCACAAACCCGGTATACAGAGCTGAATATCTGCGCAAAAAACTATGCTGGAGGAAAGACATAGTAACGAACGTCTTGAATTTTCGTCTTCCGTGGAGTCCCCGTGCCCGAACAACTGGCGCGCGGTTGTGTTCACGAATGAGGCCCCATTCTGCACACGCTGGGACCAGCAGAGAAGGGTGTGGCTTCCGTGCAACTGTCGGTATGTCATATATTCCTCCCGTTGACATTTACTGTGAGAGCTGTGTAGTTGTAAAACTGACTGTAAAAAAAAATGTCTTTTTGTAATCTCTCATCCTTGTAAGCAGTTATGACGTGTAATAAAGATTTTAGTTTAACGTTCTAATATTTTCTTTAAAAACTGCACAATCTCGGAAGCCACCTTACTCGGCGAAGTTTTGACTAGCATCAAACGCTTCCCTTCCTTTCTTTTTTCAATATTGTCCATGCGTGATTTACCAAAATTTCGCTTCTCTCTTTCCAATATGTGTACGTAAATGCAGCTATCAGTTTAGTTGCTTGTGTCTACGAAGCATCTCCTGCAGGTACGAAGTGGCTATGTCTGGGGTACTCGTTCAAATGGGTGCACCACTGTTCACGTGTGGGGCGCGGTCAGCCACACAGGTTTGGAACCATTACATTGATTTCTAGAGAGCATTACCTTTAAAACGTACATGGACGTTTTGGAGACAGTGCTCATTTCGCACGTCCTTAATGGCCCCTTTCGGGAAGGGCTCTACTGGCTTCAACCAGACAACGCACCAATTCATACATCAAAGGAAGTACAGCAGGTGCTCGACAACTTAGGTGTGACAAGGCTGAACTGTCCTGCGAGAAGCCTAGATTTAAATATCATAGATAATATATGGGGAATAATTAAATTAAATGTAGCTAGAAAGGCAGGTCTAGCCACAGCTAACGCCGACCAGCTTTGGTTAGCCATTCAAGAGGAGTGGGACTGTCTCCGACAGCTGCCAGACTTCGTGAATGAGCTCTAGGACTCGCTTCCCACGAAGATCGCAAGTATGAAACAGAATTTTGGGGACCCAAATTCCATTAGGCGATAGGCGCTGTAGCCCGCTCCTGATTTTCGCCTAAATAAAAGTAGCTTTTTTTCTCTGTACTTTCATGTTTGTTCTAAACGCTATAAGTCGTTGTGGCACCCTACTGATCCAAACGTACGGTCACCGCTGCCGAATGGCCATGGTATTCAGCGTGATGCTGCTGGCTACAAAGCGCCACAACGGAGTCACAGAAAGACGTAGACTTAAAGTCCTTAGCGTCGGCACAACCAGGGAAAGCTCAGGAAGGAGCCCACGTTTCAGCAACAAGGCCTTTCAATGTCAGACAATTACGCAAATAATTCTCCTCCTTGAACCGTTGGCCGTAAGCTGAAGCTTCTCTTGTTCGGAAATTGCTGGTCACGAAGTGTACTGGTAATGAGATAGAGCCAAAGTATAGAAAAGCGCAATATCAATAACTGCCTAAGGTAGGCAAAACACGGTACCAAGAAATTAACGCATGGGATTTCTTTTTACCTGAGCTGTTCCCGTTATCATGTTTCCATGTAGCCGCGTCTCTCGGCAGAGCCAGAAAGCGTGCATCATTTGTTGCGAAAGAGCCGGTCCCGTGTTAACAGCCGAAACACGTCATTCCTTGCCATCGCG
Source organism: Dermacentor albipictus (assembly GCF_038994185.2). NCBI lineage: Eukaryota > Metazoa > Arthropoda > Arachnida > Ixodida > Ixodidae > Dermacentor > Dermacentor albipictus. The sequence continues at coordinate 26,057,358 of NC_091828.1, read as the reverse complement.
ATGCTGCAAGCGCCCTGAGGCTGAGTGCATATTCGGTTAAACAGGGGCACTCTTCAACGTTGACAGTCGTGCAAAGCAGACCTGCATGTCTAGTAGGCCACGCATGCTCCAGGGAGCACTGGCTCAGATTCCGCAACCGCCTCAAGGTGTCGTCCGTCCCGCTCTAGACTGAAGTTGATGGCACTGTACAGTTTCTTTTAGTTACAACAGTGCCTTCAAGGCACAATAATATACAAGCAGGCAATTGAAAGGACAATCCCATTTTTACCAACAATATGGTATGCTCGAGCAAAGTGAGAGGGATGAATTCAAAGCACGCATTTCAAAGCTACATTCTTAGAAACTGTACTGGCGGTCAGAATGTAGCGCGTAACATACTGGAAGTGATACGTTGTAGACACCACAGTTATATCTTTTATATAATGGCAAGTACGTAAAGGCCTGGTCTTGCTCTAAATGTAAAGAGATTACTTTTTCTTTATTTTCATCCCTGTTGCAAAACTTAGTACCGGATGATGGGTATGATGGGCCCAGTGCCGTGCGCTGGATGCTCGGTCGCTGGGCAGGAGCGGCGTAATGGGAGGCGCTGGCTCCTGGTGCGAAAACAGCTCCAGCGCGTTACATACGTAACGACGTTACGTATGTTACGTTACATACGTTACATACGTATGATACGTTACATACGCCTGGACACCGCATATATTTCTTTTAAATACATAACGCAACACAGCATGTTTTAGTGCAATAAAAAAACGAAAAAAGAAACGTAAAAATAAAAGCGCTCCGACAGAATTCGATCGTCCAACCTACAGATCACTTTTTTTAAATACCGGCAACCGACGCTTTAACGTGTCGTGACGCTGGCCAAGCGTTCACCTGTGGTTATGCCCTACTCTGCACTACGCCAGTTTGGTCCGCTTGTGGTGGGTCGTCAGGCGTGTGTTTTCGAACGCACTCCAGGACTACTGGACGGCCCATAGTTGAGGGTCCTTGTCTATCGACTGCACTGCCCTTTGAAGTTCGGGCGGGTATGTCCTGGAGTTAGCTTTGGTCGGGAACCTGGTACAGTCCCACATGCTGTAACAGTGAACCGTTGGTTCGAGATTGGGCATGCTATCTATAGTTGTTAAATCGAACGCTGAAGTTTGTTTCATTCCACCCCACATGCTGCTTATGGTAAGGGCTGCTCTTGGGCATACGTTTAAGCACCATATCTTTGCATATACATGGGCCCAGAAATGTGCACAAGAAATCAAAAAACCTAAAATCCACAGGTTTCTGGGATCGATTTGTTGCTGAACCAGACATGTAAGGGCGCGGGTACACCCAAGCAGATTGTAAAAAAGACAGCGATTTCGTTCTCCTTCGTCTTCTTCCGCCCAAAGATAGTGAAAACAACAACACATTACAATTTTCACATTCAGGAATGTCTGGCATTCTCTCATGTGTGGCATACATCACTAGAAGCGATGACGACAAGAAAACCACAGCACGCTTTTGATGAGTCTTCCATAAATGCCTTCAATTTTGTTTTGAAAGCTTACGGCCGCTTAAAAAAAAACGTAGCGGAATACAGGAAGTCTTCTGAGTTTTGATCTAGGACTGGCGTCTGCGACTTTGAGAAACATGTAAAACCGTCAGCCTTGTGGCAAGGCCTTTAAACTAATCAGCGGCTGATACCTATACCTTCCTGGCTGTTGCAGATTACTTTGCCATCTACCAGTTGTGAACGAAACTGGCCTTCGTTTGGAAATATTCATAACAAGCTTCGCAGCAAATTCACAAGTTAACGCGTTCGAAAACTCGTCTGCGTAAAATAAAATTCGAATGCGGAATAAGCCGCAACATATTTTAGCAATTTGTCCAATGAGAGTGACTCGGACACTGGGGTACCTTTTTCGCAGTTATACGATCAACAGTCTTCCGTAAAAGAGAATAAGGCGTTCATTCCATTGTCTTCGCATTATATGCGTAATTATCGCATGCAGTTAAGGATAACTAATTTAATCATAAATAATAAATGTATAAGCTATTTAAAAAGCATATAAGCTGTTTTAAAGGAATGACACATTTTCTCAAAATTTTTAAATTTTTTAAGAAACGAGAAAAAAAACGTTCTTTTTCGGCCACTCACAATTTTCGGAAATTTTAGGTCCCTGTGCTCAATACATTTACTGAGACCGCAGCATAGTTGTCAGTTGACATCGCCATTTCATGTATAGTGTGTTCTTGGCAATGTAATTCGTCATGGTTGCGCCCTGTCATCCAGGCGTATGATGGCTGTGAATTTCCTTCACACGCTCTTCCATTTGTGGTCATTCTGCGCACTCCCGTGGATGCTCATAGCGTGGCAAGTCCGACAGGTGACGCCACCGGATCGGTGACACCAACCTTCATCAGTGTAAAAGCGCCCTCGTTCCAGGTCTCCGGCAGTGGGCAGTGCAGCAACAGCAGCTTCAGTATGTTGCCTAAGCGCGTGTTTTTGTTGCATGCACAGGTACATTACTTGCACAACTTGCACTGTATTCGATCCCAGAAATGTTTCCTGCTGCTGTGTTGCCCATGCAGTTATTTGCGTAGTAGTATCATGTGCAATTTTTCTTATATTGTCAACTAGCGTATTTGCCTTATCCTGAGCGATGACGTTGAGCTAAACCTCAGCCCCAGGGGACCGGCGTCTAAAACTGGCAAAGCAGACGAATCCCAAGAAAGCGTTGTTAACACCGTTGAGGTGTCGGCCGAGCTGGCAGCGTCTTGTTTCGATAACCTCTCTCTTCTGAAGGTTCCTTCCGATTTAGTTGCTTGTCAGAGAGTTATGTCACAAGACATAGCTGAAATCAAAAATGCTGTGAATACACGTTTCAATGCCTTGGAATCTCATGTTGCTGCTCTCAGAACCGCCTGTTCGAAGGCACTGTCAGATGAAGAGTCTGATCAGCTTCGTTATGAGGCGGTTTGCCTGAAGCGCATTGTTGCCCAACCAACTGCCAAATATCACAATCTTGAAAACTGTTCACAAGGAAACAACATAATCCTTTATGGCATACCAGAAAATATCAACGAGAATCGTGGCACACTGCACTCCAAGGTTGCGAATGACTCCAATAGACTTTCCCTTGACTGTCCGCGTATTGAACGCTTTCAAAAGTTAGGCAGTATGCGACGTGGCCGTTTTCGTCCTATCATTGTAAAATGGGATGATTTCAAGGATAACCTAGTGATGCTGAAAAACGCTTATAAGCTGAACAATTCGGCATGCAACTTTCCAAAGATGTTTCATCCAGAGTGCATGCAGTACGTAAAACGCCATTACACGCTTCGGCTGAGCAGCAGAATAACGACTCGGTTATTAAAATGGTGTTTGATCATTTATTTATGGATAACGTCCTTTACAACTGCGACGGCGCCTTAAATAGCTTAGTAATAGATCCTGGTTGTGATTCTAGAGCAAGATTTTTAAACGTATCATCACCGCTAGGTTGGCAATGTCATCATCTGCCACAGTTTTTGCGCTTTTGAGTGTTAATGCCAGAAGAGCAACTAACAAATTCCCACAGTTTCTTTCGCTAGTTTCTTTTTCTTCTCCTCATGTTATATGCATCACAGAAACATCACGTTATGAAGATATTCACTACTCAAAATTCACACGTCCTGGTTACATTGTTGCCCGTACGACTGTCAGAATAACAAAGGCGGTGGTGTTGCTTTGCTTGTTACGTTCAGATGTTAATTTCAAGGTTCTACCACATCCTTCCAATGTAGAATTGGTTTGGTGCAAGCTACTAGTGCATATGCAGAATTTAACAATTTGTGGTCCTTATCGCAACCAAGATAGTCCTAATGACTTGCTCGATAATACTTCGCATTTTATACATGACCATAGCCTCGACAGTTCTAACTTAATCGTTCTCGGTTACTTTACCGTTTCTGACATTTACTGGCCCTCCTTACTTGTTCCGCCATTAGTGCCTGTATTTGTAGACTTACTTATGTTTCCTTTGTCCCATAACTTCATACAATTACTTGATAAGAATACGCAGCAGAACTCCATACTTAGTGTTTATAAGTGACAGCCTTGCTCATTTAAGTTTGAAGTAAGATACCCTGGAAGGAATTTCGGATCATGAGTTAATTCTCGTAAACATTAACTGTCCTATCCCACATGAACGCCTTACCTGTTCCTCATTTCATGATTTTAACAAGGCTGATGATACGTGTATCCCTAGAACTCTGGCAGATAATTTTGGCCGTAATTTGTCACTCAGTACCCCATGTCATGTTGACAGTCTTGTTGATTGCTCTGAGTCCTTAGTGAAATCCTGCATTAGTAATTGGGTTCTATTAAAAATAAAAAAATAAATGGTAAACTTCCTTGGATTATCCGGGATATTTTGCATCTGTCACATCGTGTAGGTAGTCTACGTAAATCAAAGTATTGTAATCCTACGCTTCCCGCTACATTTGAAGAAGTGAAGGAGGAACTTCCTACTCGTAGTAACATTGCTAAAGATTTCGATTTTTCAGTGAAACTCCCTCTACTACTTAAATCAAATCCTCGCATGTTCTTAGCATGAATATTACCTAGTCCGAAGTGCAGTACCTCTTTCGAGATAAACGATGCCATTATTAATGACCCCATCGTAGACTCGAATACTTTTATCTCGTACTTCCAATCTATTTTCACCCTCAATAAACATGTAGTTCCAAAGTTTAGTTATGATGTACGAAATACTAAATTAAACGATATCGTAATACGTTTTGGTGGTGTCTTAAACCTAATCTTAAATCTCGACACTAAAACGTGCACCCGTTCAGATGGCATCCCGAATTCTTTCCTTGTAAAATACTATCCATGGACAGCACAGTACATTACTGTAATCTTCCAGAAATGCTTAGCCTCTGGAGAAGCGCCAACTACATGGAAAACAACCAAAGTCCTGCCTTCGTATAAATCAGGTGATAAACAACTCTCTAATTATAGGCACATATCGCACGCACCGGTCATGCAATGTGTTAGAGCACATTATTCACAAAATATAATCAAATTCCTTGACACTAATGATGTTCTAACATCTCCCGAGCATGGTCTCTTTCGAAGTTGTAGCAATATAACGCAATTAGTCGATTTTGTTCATGATATCGCTTCTAACCTAGACATAGTTAATCAAGTGGATGCCATCTTTACTAACTTCTCTAAAGCTTTAAACACTGTGATTCATTCTAAACTACATGTAAAATTACGCGCCATATCCAATAATTACTTTCGTGTTTCTCGGATACCTAGTTTTCTACGTTATCGGTAACAATTTGTTTCTTTTAACTCAGTGGAATCGACTACTGTCGCCGTCACGTCAGGTGTACCTCAGGGATCGGTATTACGCCCTTTATTATTTCTAATATGCATCAATGATTTACGTGGTAGCACCTCAACAAAAATCAGATTTTGTGCAGACGACTACGTATTACACGAATCTATTAACTCCATTGATGACCCCCACAGTCTTGCCCCATCCCTTGTCTTTCTGCACTCGGTGCAAAACGTGGTAAATGAACATAAACTGTCATAAAACAGTCGTGATGTCATTTGCCAATAGACAGAGCGCCATCTCGTTCGATTATTCTCTAGGTGGAATTTTGCTTAAAATAGTGTCTCAATATAAATATGTAGGTGTCATTCTAACAGAACATCTTTCTTGGTCTAAACATATTAAATATGTAAACGGCAAAACGCTAAAGAATTTGGTTATTTGCGCCGCACTTTAGCTAAGACCCTCTGCGATACTAAACTGATATTGTATAAAACGTTAATTCGCCCTGCTCTAGAAAATGCATCTGTCGTTTGGTTCCCCAACAACAATGTGATAGAAGCTCTCTCAATAATGTTCTGCGAAAATCTAGCCATTTCATTGGCTAAAATCATAGCCGCAGTTTTTCACCAACAAATGCTCAACAATCTTTCAACATTCACCCATTACGTTCCCGTTCTCACGCTAAAGCCTTAAAACTTTTATATGCAATTATTAACTCTGCCTCTGGTCTTTCTGATAGTAACTATATCACATTTACTACCGCTAGTTGTACCCGTAGCTCCCACTCCTTGAAAATAACGCATTCAACTAGAGTTTTCTTTTTTCAATTCAATTCAATTCTTTATTTGCAGATATAGAACATACCGAAATAGCAAAACTGGTTAGTGTCATAGCCACAGGCTAGTTGCAGGTCCAATAAAAAATAAATAAGAATTGCAAGTATCAAGCAAGAAAGATACATCACATGGATGCACATATTTGTCGTACACCATTAAATTGCACGAGCGTACAAATGGAAATGCGAAATAGTGAATGAAATGCATATTAAACTATTAAACATTTTAAGTCTGTTTTTAGATGTATACAATAAATGTTTTCCCAAAAAAGTCTTTTTGAAGCCAAAGAAGATACGTAAGCGATGGATTACGAAAGAACTTCTCAGAAAGAATGACATTAGAGATAAATTGTATGCAAAATTCATGGCCACATGCGACCCAGATACACTAAAGACGTTTAAAGTATTCCGCAATAAATTAACGAAGGAGATTAGGGGTGCCAGGAATGACTACATTTGCAATTTCTTTCAGAGTTCTGCAGGAAAGACAAACGAAATATGGGAAAAACTAAATACAGTTCTAAATCGCCACAAAAACTTTAGCTTTGTTACAAAGATTGAACGTAACAATGAAGAGATCACAGGCGCTCGTTTAGCGGAAGAATTTAACAAATACTTTGTTGATATTAAAGTAGAACGTCCGACTGAAGGAGCACTCGATTATATTAGAACTAAAAACCAGAAATCCCTTTTTTTTAGTCCTGTAATAGAGCCTGATGTTACTTCGGCGTTCCGAGGACTAAATAACAGTAAAAGCAGCGACGCAGACGGTATAAAAGTTGCGCCTGTCAAACATGTAATAGAACTAATTTCACCGTGCCTAACGCACATATTTAATCTGTGTTTTTTACAGGGAGTGTTTCCAAAACGATTGCAGGTTGCTAGAGTGACAGTGCTCTATAAAAAAGGCGATAAGACTGACATCGGAAACTACAGACCCGTGTCCATACTCCCTATTTTTTCTAAAGGGTTGGAAAAAGTAATTTACGCCAAAATAATGAATTTCTGCGATAAATATGGTATACTTTTCCAGTCACAATTTGGCTTCCGTAAACACAGGTCGACGGAATAGGCTTTGCTCGAGCAGAAAGAATTTATTTTAAACGCCTTCGAAAAAAAAAGAAGTAGCCTTGGGTATTTTTGTAGACTTCACAAAAGCGTTCGATTTTCTTACACATTCAATCTTGCTCAAAAAGTTAGATACATATGGAATCCGTGGTAATGCACTAGCACTTTTAGCATCTTATTTAGAAAATCGATAACAGTATGTCTACCTCAATGGTTTCTCTTCCGATAAAAAAACAATAACATCAAGAGTACCTCAGGGAAGTATCCTTGGACCACTTTTATTTAATATCTATTTGAATGACATTATATGTATTAATCCGAACATTAAACATATCATTTATGCCGATGACACGACTATGCTTTTCTCAGCTGCATGTCCGAATGACTGAATTTCTGAAGCAAATAGCTCCCTATCGCGTTTGACTGAGTGGTCAAGTGCTAATGCATTAAAAATAAACACGGCCAAGACGAAAGCCATACTTTTCCGTCCAAAGAATAAGAGCGTTTTTATAAATACAGATGTTTTGTTGGGCGATTCAAAAATAGAAATACTCCGCGCATTCAAAACTCTTGGCGTTGTGTTCAACGAGAACTTAACGTGGGAAGACTACATGGAACATGTTGTTTCTAAGATTTCAAGTGTCGTAGGAGCTACGTACATTAATAACGAGATACTGCCTGTGCAGGTCAAGGTTATTCTTTACAATACACTATTTCACTCTCATATTAATTATGCACATTTAGTTTGGGGAACTACGGCTGTTACAAATTTACGTAAAATTCTTACAATGCAAAAAAGAATGTTGCGACATGTTCTCGGTGTTCCTCGAGATCATCCGTCTCAGCCTTTGTTTGAAAAGCTGGAAATTATGAAAATTACTCAAATGTATCCATACCGTCTGTGTTTAACATATAAAAACGATGTGAAAGAAAACATAAATTTCTCTCAGCTTTAGCTTCTCTGTCTAAGAAAGCTCCTTTATACGATACACATAGTAGGGAACATTGAAACATAGAAACGTGTAGAACTACCTATGGACAGCAAATGATGAAAAGAAAGCTGCCAGAATTATTAAATTTTTGTCACAGACACGCTATACAAATAGAACATACATCAACACAGCAATTAAAATTGTTCTTTTCTGCCTCAGCTGTATTTCCCTGAACATTTTTCTCGTATGTATAATTGGTATGCATATCAAATTTCTTTTTGTCTTCTGACGTGCTTCCTGAACTCTTTCTTTTTTCATTGTGAAATGTAGTGACGAATGTTCATGATATACCATTATGCAGATGTTAATTAGCCGTTGTTGTGTGTACGCTGTTTACATATGTCTTCCAACAATGTCCTGTAAACATAATGTCATTACTACAGTTACATGTTCACATGTTTGGGAATGTGCATATTTATACGCCACAAAGATGCTTGTAGCTCTACGTATTATCTTTGTACAATCAAAAAATGTTTTTGCTATCGATAGCTGAACTGTCTGCCTTTATGGAATGTTTTTTTTTTCTTTGGGGGGGGGCGGGAACTAGTCAAGCTGTCTGTTACAGCTTTTTTTCCCTTACCTCCCCCATCACGTTGATGGAAATAAATAAAGGCTATTATTATTATTATTATTATTATTATTATTATTATTATTATTATTATTATTATTATTATAGGTAGGCATTATAAAACAATACTTAAGAGGACTGCAGGCAAGCTCCTGCATTGTTATAAAGGTTCAAAAGATACATTATTAATCTCCACAAAATCGAAACACTAGTAAGATTATATTTTTAGCAGGTTTCAGCGAGCTACCAAAAACGGTCATCATGATTGTTCACGTTGAAAAGCATTATTTCGGGTAAGCAAGTATTTCTTAAGCACGGATAAAAAATTAATTGCTTGTTTTGTTTCTGATTGTAGTTTATTACAATTTTTAGAGCCTGAAAACTGCAGCAAACGTCATCCGTAAATATTCTTAGTTGGAGGAAGATTAAAATTACCGTAAGTTAGATTTCTCGCCGCAGGAAAGGGTGTGTAAAATATAGAAACATGAAAAGGCAGGTTGTGTTTAACAATATTGAAAACCCATGTGGCAATTTTTAATTCGTGTATATTATAATACGGCAAAACATTGATTCCATTAAACAAATGCAGACTTGGTTCATCGTAACATGAATGGGTAATAATTCTCAGGATGCCTTTCTGAAATTTTCGTACAGGTTCAAGATAAGTTTTGTATGTCGTACCCGATGAATCATTACAGAATGTGATATGGCTACGGATGAGTGCAAAATATAAAATATACAGGGTGTTAGTATCGAGATGATGACGGGCTTGTGAAAGTGCATAGCATCCTGATGCGAGCTTTTTGCAAACTGCGTTTGTTTGTTCTTTCCAGTGCTGATGGCTATCTACAATCACGCCAAGATACTGAAATTAGCTTACTTCGTCTAAGGGAAAATGGTGTATTTGTAAGTATAATGATTTAGCAGGTAAGATATTGTTACGCGTTCCAAATACCACATATTTAGTCTTATGAGAGTTAATCGTAAGTTTCTTCATTGAAAAACATTCACTTACTTTTTCCGATTCTTCGTTTGCTTTAGTTTTCATATCACAAATGTTATCGGCTGTGACTATAAGTATCGTCGGCGTGCATAAGGACTTCCCTTGTACCAAAAGTTTCTTTCCACGAATATAGCTTTGGCATTCTCAACCCGGCAACATTCATTCACTATCGCTAAACAAATTTATAGCTACCACTGGTAAGCAGGGGCGTAACCAAGGGGGGGGGGGTGCTTATGGGGCTTCAGTCCGCCTCCCCAGAAATATTTTTGTGCTGTCATGCACCGCTGAACAAAACAACCCCCTGCGCCGGAAATCATTCTGGATTTTGTATAGAATCTTTTTTTCACACATTTACCTTTTAGCGCGAACATTGCAAACTCGGGCTGGATTTCGTGGCAACGCCCATGCAGCCGGAGTCACATAATGTAGGGAGCCCCATCCGAGCACGAAGATTCAAGGGTGTTTTGATGGTGAGCGGGCTCGCCACTTCATCTCGCGGAGACCGCGTAATTTACGGAGCGCATGGATTTCCATTCCAAACCTTTATGGGTATAAAGTTCTAATAAACAATTCATGTGAAAGGTGCATTGACATTTCCAAAGTCATACATTAGGTTTTCAACTCTGGAACATTGTGGGTTTAATGTTGTTATAAACATTTGCCACACAAAAGATGCATTAACTTTTCTAAAGTCGTACATCGGACCATACAAAGCGACAAGCCAAATCAACACACTTTCAGACAAGTTGACTTAGCACGCAGCGAGGTTCAATGAGATGAAGTGTTGTGCTGGTTTATTTATGGCGTCATGTCACAGAAAAGAATATCAACATTTCTTTCACCTGCGCCAAAACATTCATGTCAAGACAGTAAAGCCAGCAAAGATAACTACGCTCTTACTTATTTTTCTACTTTCACTTTTATTAGCGCGGACACATTGAGCCTCTTGTAGTTTCTTCTTCTCGCTACCCGTGGGCTGCCAGAGCCAGCCAGAGCGCATGCGTTTTTCTCATGTTGCCCCGACCACCACGCTACGCACTTCGGTGCGTGTTCGCTTTTCTCTGGCCGAGTGGATTTTCGCCTGGCAGAGTTTTGGACACCTCCTAGCTAGCAGACCAGAAAAATAAGCAATAGACGTTCACCGCTATTACTGTGTGGACTCGACGGATTGCAACGTGTTCGCTCGAGCGCAACTTCTCCGGAAAGTCTTGTCTCGCCGATGTAGGATACCCAGCAGTATTTGTATGGTTCTCTGTGTACCAAGCGTCTCAGGTTTTCTTCGATATACCTTCGGTAGCCACATTAGGTGCCCAAACTAGGCATTTGATTGTGGCCAACGTGCTTTCCTTTGCGTTTTTTTTCATTGCGATGCCCCCATCCCACAAAAGAAAAAAAAGGTATTGTTGCAGCGCAGCCAATTGCTGCATGGTGAAACTTCGATTTCTTTACTTCTTTTGCCGAGAGTAAAGGGACATGGGGCGCATCAGTTGCCGGATACCCTTATTATAATATTGCGATAGCAATGATAAGAACACTCCAGGCGCATTACAGCCGTCGCCGTCGCTCTCATGTTCCGCATTAAGTCGAAGGGCGATAAAATCATGACCGTGCGCTCCATTCAGCATGTGCGAGTGAAAGCATAGGGAGGGGGGAGGGTGGAATGGGTGAGCCGACGATGGTGGCTCAGTCTTGCGTGCGCAAGGGAGAAAAGCGGGGAGGAAGCACGCCGCCTTCCGCTGCGCGCTATACATCGGGGGGAGTGCAGGGCGAGGGGAGGGTGGGGAGCCTCAGGATTCTGTGATCTGTGAATCTGTGATAGCGCAAGATATTTATTTGCCCTGTTTGACGCATTATATACAGTCAGTTTTTCTTAGCTACGTAGATTTTTTGGAAACTCATGCGTATATATAAATATCTTGTTGCGAGGTTTTGTGTATACGTGCCGTAAACTTGTTTCCCGTGACACTTGTTTGCCCTTTATCAAGCTGTATCTTCGAATTTGTATATTCCACTGTATCTTTGCATGGCTAATGTACGAGGGCGATTCGAATGAAAGTGAGTCAAGCCATTCCGCGAAATAATGGTTTTGTTCCTTATCTGCGAGGCATCCGCATAGCACACAGGAATCTCTCATTTACAGAAGTGGTACCCAGGTGTGAAGATAAACGCTCAATAATTCTCTCATACACTGGGTTGAACATAGTTTCGTGGCATAAACGACACTCCAAACGTTGAACAGCGTGGTGCCGTGATGTTTTGACAGCTGGCGGTATTTCCCAAAAAGAAATTAGTCGCCGTATGGCTGCCGTGTACCCTGAACATTGCATTTCATTGGCCACTGTGAAGCGTTGGAGCAAAAGGTTCAAAGAAGGACATGAAAGTTGCGAAGATGATCCACAACCGGGCCAAAGCCACCGTGCAATCAGCCCCAAAACGATTGCAGAGGCTGATAAGCTGATTAGACAGGAGCGGAGGATAAGCATCGATGAACTGGCAGAGCGTGTGAATGTAAGTCATGGTTCGGTTCACACCATAATTCATGAACAACTCGGTCATCGGCTGCTGTGTGCGCAATGGTTGCCCAAGATTTTGACGCACCGCCAGAAGACGGAGAGGTTCGGTACTGTCTTGGCTCATATGATCCGGTATCACAATGAGGATGACGGCTTTTTGTCTGCAGTTGTCATCGTGGATGAATTATGGTGCCACCAATACGAGCCTGAAACACGACGACAATGCTTAGAGCCGAAACATTCGAATTGACGACCCCCAAAGAAAGCAAAGGCCATCATTTCCACCGGAAAGGCGCTGTTGAATTTTTTTTTTGATCGTCAGGGGCAATTACTGATCGAATTTGCTAAACCTGGAGATACTATCAATTTATTTTTTGATATTGTGAAACGCCGGGTCGGCTACGTGTCGCAATCAAGAACAAACTACATGGAGAATTCAACATCCGCCATCCAGCTCAGACCTGTTGCCTGCCGACTTCCAAATATGGGGCAATGAAAAAAAAAGCAGCTCAAGGGAACCAGATCCATGTTGGACGATGACGTAAAGGAGTCAGTTACAGACTTTTTGAAGCAGCAATCCAAGGAGTTTTATTAGACGGGAATCGCACGACTCGTTAGTCAGAGGTACAAAAGTCTAAATGCTCATGGAGACTGCTTTTAAATAAAGTGCCCCGTTTTCATATATTCGCACTTGTCTCACTTTCATTTTTCTCGCCCTCATATATTTTGCAGAACTACTGCTTTGTATATGTGCTCTCTGTTGGGACTATAATTTCGGTGCAATTACAATACACGACCGGGGACAGCTCCTGTTGTGCATGACATTGGAACGAAGGACAGAGTCATTGACCTGACCGTTGCATATGTCAAATAATGTAAACAAGGTCCTTGAATAACAAAGTTTTATTAAAATATCTGTCCTCAACTTCATTTCACGACCTTTACAGTTTTCATATAAGCGGCACGCACTGCTTTGCTGGTTTCGAACTGATGTAGTTCTAAAATTTGTGTGATATTTTCTTTACTTATTAAATAGAAAAAAACATGGAAGCATTGATATCAGTTACTTGAGGCACAATTTTTGAGACATATGAGAATATTCTTTACGAAAAAATGCATATTTTACATGGCTTGACAGTGCGTAGTGTGCACAAATTCGTTTGTAGCACCTTCGGCAGTTGCAATGCAGTTATTATTCGTGTATTTATTCCCTCCACAAATATTACAACAAGAGGAGGCCGAGCTAGAGGGTGAGCTCCCCCCCCCCCTCCCCGAACGAAATTTCTGGCTACGCCACTGCTGGTATGCACTTCGGTAACATGTAAAGTACTTCTTTTTGATGATTCGTTTTTATGTGCAGATGTGTGCTTTTAATGTCATATAGTAATGTATAATGTTCCCATGGTGCTGTAGCTCTATGCGTGGCTGCAGGTTATGTAAGTTATTAAAATGAAATTAGGAAAGGTTGTCCTCATACGTAACAGTATTTGTTCTCATTTGCGAAACACATGCACTAATGTCACCATTCTAAGCACCTATGTGAGGCGCAATACCTCGCGCAAATTATCAATCGCGAACGTTGCTCGGTGTCCCAGAAGTTAGCTTGTCGCAAATCGAAGTGCGCATTGCCTACATGAATGCTATTCCAAATATCAATGTCAATAGTGGCAGAATTTTGTTTTAAGACCATAAGTTCATTTTTGGCGACAATTCGGCGACTTCTACCAACGTTTCACGTAACTGATCTGCTGAAACAGTGAAAAGGTAAAATTATGTATCGCACTGTATGATCCCTGAAGTGAAGTCCATAATTCTAGTGGCATGAACTGACACATGCAAACGGGAACCTTCTGCGTGGCAAGATTTGATGTCACATTTTTCGGTAATAAAGCCGCACGTGGTCCCTTCCGCCCAGTACGGAAGGAACGTGTTAAACAAGAAGTCAATGACGTCTGTGAATATATTTGCTTAAGAATTTGTATAAAGACGTGTCTCACGAACGAACGCATCACTAAAACCCACTGACATTCTCTTACACTCTTAAAACAAAGAGAGTTCTGGGAACTCTCCTTGAGAGATTATCTGCTTGTCCCATATTTCACTTCCTTGTCCAGAGTAGATCGATCCCCTTCGAGAAAGAGCAGAATAACTCTCCCTGACAGTGTTTTATTACTCCACCGCAAGGAAGTACTAGTACTCTTCCGCAGACTGCTAATACTCTGCCCAGAACGGTAATAGCACTCCCCCAGAACGAGTGCTTCTACTCCTCCAAGCCGAGTGTTTCTACTCCCCCAAACAGAGTGCTTGTACTCCTCCTAAGAGATTGTAGTCCTTTAGAACTGAGTGCTAGTACGCTTCCCAATAGTGTGAAAGCACTCACGATGTAGAGCCATGGTCACGTTTTAAGGCATTCGCAACACTTACATGTGGCGAATATTTTATTCCTTCATAAGCAGTTCCTGTACTTATGCTTGGTGAAAAGGATGTAATATGTAGTCGCCGAGTCACTCATCTCAAACAGTTTTTCTCTTAGATGGTCAAATTTTTATTGATCAGATACACGACGATCTGAATAATGATTCAAGAAACATACTGACACACACATGAAATCACATTACAATGATGTCCATGAGCTTTAAACACCATCATTTAATAAAGAATAAGTAGATTCTGTAAAGTTTCATTACAATTGCTATGCAGAAATATCCTTTATTTCAACTGGCTCCATCTTTCCATTATATAGCAGAGGTTACCAGATAGCTGGTAAGCATAGGCTGGTAACGTAGATAAATTGTGCAAGAAACTTTTTTGTTACATATTCTAAGCCATCAGCTCATTTGATAGCATCCTGTACAACGTATGGATGTTCGTGACTGAGAGTACAGTGCATTTAGAATTGTGTCTTAAATTCTCATGTGAGGTGACAGGTTCAGCTTTGCTTATCAATATTTCACGTAATATTATTCATGTATGGATTGCAACCCATTGTTTCTAAGCATGTGTCTTGTGGTTCTGCAGCAATATCCCGCGCGGTCTCAAAACGGCACAGAGGGGTATATTTCCTATACGGTTAGCGTCATCACGAAAGAAGTTTCCTGGTGCTGTTGGGATCGACCCGTTCCACTCTCTCACAAATAAATAAAATGAAATTTACTTTATTATTTACCCGGCGTGGTTGCTCAGTGGCTATGGTGTTGGGCTGCTGAGCACGAGGTCGCGGGATCGAATCCCGGCCACGGCGGCCGCATTTCGATGGGGGCGAAATGCGAAAATACCCGTGTACTTAGATTTAGGTGCACGTTAAAGAACCCCTGGTGGTCGAAATTTCCGGAGTCCTCCACTACGGCGTGCTTCATAATCAGAAAGTGGTTTTGGCACGTAAAAGCCCATAATAAATAAATTTACTGTATTATTTAGTGTGTAGGAAAGTAGTATAAAACTGCAAGGAGAACCAGCAATAAAATCTTGCACATGAAATTTCTTTTCATATATGGTAGCCTTTATTGGGCATTACGGTATGAACGCTGTACTTCTGAAGAGCAGCTTGCATATTTACATGGTCAATTATTGTGAGTATTTGAGAATGCAATCTCACTACAGTATAGCATGGCTTCAGATGTGAACCAAAAATCAGATGCGGTGAATAAGACGCATCGAAGGCGACATAGCGACAGGCAGGGCAGTGCACGAAAAAGACAAACAAAAACTGAATCATAAATTGGGAAAGGCACTATCCTGTTTAACATATCCCTTCCATGCCCGTGCATTTTGGATGCGGCTATGCGTATACTTGCGCAATGAACCAACAACCTGAAATCGAATTTTTATTTCTACTGAAGTGGTTAGGTACACTAAAGTAGGAAAATTTTTCAGGCTTCATAGAGACTTGTCTTAGTCTCAAAACAAGTATATATGTGTCTGGGAAGACTAATACAGTGCCTCACTGTGCTTCACTTCTCTTGGAACATAATGTGTAACTCTAAAGGCTTACACGTTATCTGTTCTACACATTACATGCCCTGCCCAGCTCCATATATTTCTCATCATGTCAACTAGAAGCCATCAATCTAAGCGATTCTTGCTTCATTACCACTCTATGTTTACATCCGCTAATTGATTAAGAAATGTTCCATGCACATGCTCTCAGTTCTTTGCATTGAACACAGGCCTGCCCCCACTACCATACTTGGCTGGCAAGTAGGTTGAGTCGCCCGAATCAAAATCCGAAATAACTGCCATAAGCACTCATGATTATTTCACAGACGGAGCAACCACAATTTTACATGGGCCAAATTAATTTTCAATTGCAAATAACCCTGACTTCTAATTAGGACGTAAGGTCATGATGAACGCAGTTAAAGGCATTGCTTCTTGCTCCCGCTTCGGGAGCCACGAGAGGTTCTAGAGGACTGATTGCGTGAACGTGTACGTAAACGATAATGACATTTTAAACCTGTGGTACTGTCCCCCCAATGCTTTCTCTTTTGGAACCTAGGAGGAAGACATAATTCTAAAATTAAGTGTAAAATGAGATAAAAGGGCACTGATGAAAATCTGTCTTTTTCATTTCATTGTTTAGAACACAGAATGACAGTGGTTTGTACTTGCACCCTTGCATTTACGTGCTGTTAAATTATGTCAGCAGCTGACCAAACATGAGCTGCTCTTTTTTATAATGAACAAAGCACCGCGCTCGTTGTAAGTATGTGTTACGTCCCAAAGCAAATCTGCAATGTTATTGTACCACTATATATTTTTGTACAGGGACATATCTGTTGAGAGACAAGACAGAAAGCGGTCACTTTTCACAAAACGAATCAGCTTTTCTTTAAAACGCATAACGTTTCAATGGCCCTTGTGTCTATGTGTTTGGCTGCAGAGCGCATAGGTAATCTCGGCTTTACCATCAGAGACATTACAAAAATTACTGTGTCAAGATGACTGCCTAGAGAACGTGAGACATTTCATCTTGGTGCGACATAGTTTGTTTTAAAAGTATTGGTGACATTTAGTCAAATGGTAGACCCAATATACCAACATTAAAGTTTTCTTGTCCAAATAGCATGGTAATGCCTTTCGATGCTTTGGAGTGCACTTCTTTGCAGCTTGTGGAGTCATGCTGCACTGACTCCTTGACATCCTTGTGTCCTTTTAGCTGCCTTGCATTATACAAGGTGTTCAAAGTTACACTTTCCGGGTTTAAGAAAAATGCCAAGAAAAATACACAGAAGCAATTTGTCTACCTAGGTAAGGCGACCAGGCAGTCGCAAACTGTGAGGATAATTGTCTTCGTAATGTCAGCATATAATTAAATTCGATAAATAGCTTTTTATTCACTGCAGTTAGCATGTATGCTTATATTGAAAACTCGGCGGTGGTGCGATTTCGTGATTATTCCATTTTGTACAATTTTAGTATTGCGTCTGCGTCTAGAGATGCGCACGTCTGAAATTTCAGCCAATTAAGCCCTCTAATTACGCATGCCAGACGGCTGCACACACGATGAGGCCACTCCCTAGCGTCAAGCAGCTGTTCTCTATGACAAGAATGTCTGACAAGAATGCGGGGAGACTGGCGACGGTGATTACTTTTCGTTCTTGGCCACAGTTTTCGTCGTTCGTAGCCAGCAAAACCGAAGGATGACTTTGCGTGGTGGTTTGGCCGAGCTCTTTTTTGAAGCAATGACATGCAGAGTTATCGACAAAGCGCGGTGCCATCGTACACGAACTGTCGAATCAATCAAGGGCAAGATTACGATACTGGCTTTGGTTTTATCTATTTTTTGCATTTCGGAGGCTCAACGTCATGAAAGCGCTAAGCTTGAAACAAAGGCAACAGCTGCCGGGCAGCACCGTAGTAGCCAGTGGTGTTTCAGGGACGCTGTGCCTGTCCGTAATGTGTGATTTGAGGGCCCTGCTTTGCCCATGCCTGAAAAAGTGCTGTGAAATAAAAGAACGACTGTGAAGTAGCATGAGCAGTGCACTTCATTGGTTCATGCCAGACGATTTGAACGCGACAGCGTTAAGGAGCCCATGTCGCAGAAAAGCCGGTGTCGTCGGCGTCGGTGGCGTTGGCCGTAAGCGAAAAATTCCAGGAAGGCAATTAATAAATAAAAGCAATTCGCAAGACGGGCTGTGTGGGAATCAAACCAGGGTCCCCGAAGTGTGAAACGGAGATGATACCACTCAGCCCTGAGTTTTTTTTTCTTTATTACCAGTCTTCGACATATCACTAGCCAAATTCCTTAAATGATATACAAAAAGACCATCAAAAAGGAATGAATATAGAAAGCAAACAAGAAAGAGTAATATACACATTCGTTGCCGTGAGCTACTGTGGCAGGACGTTGTCGTAATAAAATTCGTTGAGTGCTCTCAGGGGTTCAACCCTTGACAGCCACTCAGGAACAGGCTGTTGCAACTTCTGCACTTCTATATACCGGTCGGGCATCCGGGTCACAATGGTAGCCCGCCATTCTTGAGTGCCATAAGCAGTGGAAGCCCGTAAGAATGATCAGGTCGTACGGGAAACCTTCGTTGTCATTTACTGCCACAAACCTTATTCCATCCTCAGCGATGAGTTCGATGGTTCAAAGCGGGACAAAAGCGCCTCTAGTGAATGCGGTGCTGCCTTAGAAACGTTCCATAGAAAGTTGTACTGTGGTGTATATCGGTAATTATGAGCATGTAAATTACAGAAGTCGAAGTTAAACGAGTAGCAAAGTACGTTTCGGCTACATTTATTCTGCGCTTGGCGCACACGCTGAACCATCTTGCGGCAAACACAGAAGACACCCTCCTCTCAATGTACGGCGCTGCCCCGACAGGTTGCGCGCCACTCGCCCGCTTCTCCCCTTCGTCTCGTTTCAGCGCATTAGGGCCGTGCGGGGACTGGTGCGAGGATGCCCCAATACCTTTGCGTTTAATAAGTATGTGTTTGCTGAATGACCGAGATACTGGGGAGCATGAACCGTTGTAGTGTGCACAACACAGTGCGGTAATGTAGAGTGTGAGAAGCACTTGCTAGAATAAATAATTAGAAAAAGTTGTGCTGTGGACTTAGAAGTGTTGTATATGAAAACTATGTCTTTGTATGACTGAAGAGCATACCGAGCGAATGAGTGGGTGGTGCGAAGGGGGTGCGCTTACGCTATCGCGTTTTACTCTTGAAGCTTAAGCGTCCTCCAATTTTTTGTATTTTTTGCGGTTTTTTGAAAGTGCCGAACAGATCAGGCATCGCCTTGCAAGGCCATCGAGTGAACCCCTGAGCTTCCATTATGTGCCTTCGCCATTGATTGCGTCTACTAAGCTGGGCCGTTGGAAGAAGCAAGCCCTGCGCTGGGACCATCTGCGTTGAAAAATGGCTGCTTCGAGTGGGTCGAGGTACTATTCTACGGCAGGAAAAAACGATGCAGTGCTATCAATAAAGGAGATAAACGGCAATGCCTCATTAGCAATGAGCCTGTCCGCGTCTCGCCATCCGGTACGGCGAGTTCCATCCAAAGCAACATTTGTTAGCATTTTCACACGTTTTCATACAACAGGCTCAGTTCACCAAAAAAGACAGCCGAAGAAGAGCATTATTGATGCGGACTTTGAAAGTAGCGTCCTTGTCTGCGTGCACGCAGTGCGAAATGTAAGCATCAGGGAGATTTCTAAACAATGCGGGAAAGCGTGGGAAAGTGCGCAACGTTCTGAAAAACACGAACTTCATCCATACCATGGGAGTCTTCGTCAGTAACTAAGTGAGGCAGGCTTTTGAAAAACCAGCCGACTTTTGCAATTGGGCCCTAATAAAAATTTCTCAAGATAAGGATTTCGTACAAAGAGTGATTTGGAATGATGAGGCTCGATTTTTTCAGCAACGGCACAGTGAACGTTCACAGTGCTCACTACTGGTCGCAACGAAATCCTCACTGGCTGCGGCAACATAACCACCAAATTCGCTGGGGTCTAAATGTATGGTGTGGCATACTTGGGGACAGAATCATTGGTCCTCATCTCTTAGAAGGGAACCTCGATTGAAAGAATTATGCGCATGAAAGTCTTGCTGGTGTCGTCGATAAATTTGCCTGGAGTCTCCCTCTCAACGAACTGCGGCAAGTTCGGTTCCAGCATGACGGGGCCCCCCACATTTCTCCCCTACTGCAAAGAACTGGTTAAACTAACTTTGCACGGCAGTTGATTCGACACGAAAGAGAGATGTTTTGGCCACCGAGAACTCCTTATCTCTCTCCACTGGACCTCTTTTTGTGGGGCTACGTGAAAGGTGGCGTTTACGCAGTTCATCCCACCGATGTCAACGACATGACGATGAGAATAGTCACCGCCTCTAGAAGCATCGACCCGGAAATGCTGCGCATAGTTGTCGACTCGACGCGACAGCGCTTCATATGGCGTGCTGCGGCAGAAGGCAAGCATTTCGAGCATTTTTAAACTGTAGGCTTCTTGGTGATTGTCGCAATTCTAAGTTGAGTAAGATTTCATATCACTGAAAACTAATACTGTGTAAGCAATGGTATATTCGAAGCAAACTTCTATAATGTTTATATGTTTTGTTTCGATGTAAGCCATTGATTTACAATGTACTTGATTTATTTTTGTTCTTTTATTCCCACTTACGAAGTAATGCCGTGGTCGGAGCAGTGTGTAACAAAATAAATATGAATTTGGCTACGTTGACACAATTTCTTGTTCTGTCGTGAGGTTCTCTCGTGAGGTGAGATGCGTACTAATTTTAGAAAGGTGACTGAGAATACGGGAAAAAAAACACGCGTTTCCTAAGCGCTGACAATGCAGGGTCATAAATTCTCTTTACGCATGTTTAAGGTGCCCTGGAAACTTTAGCTGTTAATATTGCGCTGTATGGCAGCTTATGCTGTCCATTTGTTGCGGGATGGCATTAATTTCAATCATTCTGCAAACAAAGCTTCCATTGTTATAAAAAAAGCAGAGCAGTATCGCTGAACTTGAGTGCATAAGAAGTCTTAGCGGCACGGCGTCTTCTCACACGCTCCACTAGCAATTGCTCAAAGAAACAGGGCTTGTCTCACGTCGCCCGCACAATCATTCTTCGGTTTCGCTGGCCCAGAACGGAAACGCTGGCCGAGAACGAAGAGTAATCACCGTCGCCTATCACCCCGCATTCTTTTCAGATGGAGCGACATACAAAACAGCTGCGTCACGCTAAGGAGGAGCCTCATAGCGGGTGCCGCCGACTCGCATGCGTAATTAGATGGCTTGGGCTGAAATTTCAGACGTGCATATCTCAGGACACAGGCGCGTTACTAAAACTGTACAAAATGGAATAGTCCCCATACGGCACCACCTCGGAGTTTTCAGTATAAACACACATGCTAACTTCAGTGAATAAAAAGTTAACTATCGAACTTCATTACTTGAGACATTACGACGACAATTATCCTCACAGTTTGCGACCGCCTGGATACAACCCCTCGGTAGAGAAATGGCTTCTGTGTACTCCTCTTCGCACTTTTTAAAAAACAAACCCGGAAAGATGAACCAGGAACTTTGAACACTCTGTATTAAGTGGGTGCCTGAAAAATTACGTCTGCAGAAGCCGACACGAGGACATGGAGAAAAACACCATCAAGACGGTCAAGAAATAAGATCACTGCACTAAAGGGAAGTCTTACCTCTTAGTCATTCTACTGAAATGCATGCGAAACACCTTAATGACTGAAATAGTCCACTGCCAAACTAACTTCAATTTCTGGATTTAAAGAAACGAGAAATAAGCGGCAGTTAACACTCGTTTTGCACCAATGTTACAATACTCCCACTAATAAATAGAATGTTGGTCATTGCGAGATGTCATTAGTCTGTCCTTATTCTGGTGTGTCACGAACACCACTTCTGAGAAATCCTAAGCACGTGCCCAATGTGCCCCCCGCATCATCTCTGTTTGTTTAACTATTCAAGTAATAATTTAAGGATCATATTTGCAAACATGATGCTCAGTTGGGATGAAAATATGGTCCTCCATTTCAATGAATATTACGGGGTGTGCAACAAGGCATGTAAAGGTAAACTTAGCCACATTTCAAGATTAACAAAAGAACTGTTCACTGCGGCCTACACATAAGCTTAATTAAAAGGCATGAACTTATTTTAATTTATGAGGTACGCAGGGGCGTTCATTTTTGACCGATTCGACTATTTCTGCTGTTTCAAATCTAGCATTTTACATTCTTGAACCCATGTAATGTTACAGTCAGACCCCAGTTATTAGTTTATTCGGCCAACTCCTTGTTTCGCGTATGACAGACGACTGGCAACACAGAATTAAGGCAACGTTATATTTGGATACCTTATTTCTCCACCTAAAATTTTAAAGCGATAAACACATTTTGATATACCATGCAATAGTAAAATGCGCAGATTACGCTTTTAACCCCTGGAGAAAGGGTGATTTAACTGTTCATATAACATAATTCTGAAGCACTAAGTCACATTGGCAAATGCACCGGCATGTCCAGGATAGTATGCGTATTCAAAACGCCTCTGCGGCTGTAATTCCACGCAGTAGCCGTTATATTCGAATCCGATGAATTACGCGGCACTTGAAAATTCCCCGAGTTTTAACAATAAGCACCTTTTCACATTCGGACCGTGCTTGAAAACGGCAACACGACATATAACATCCCACATATAATTACACCATTTCAATGCATGAACAGAAACACCTCAGTTTTATTCAGCCTGAAATATGAATGCGTCATGCGTTTTCAGTAAGTTCAAGACAACGTGCCCAACTGACTTCTTGCAGCACGCAGCTGAATGCCTGCGTCAAAGTTTCTAACTAGCAATGGCATTGCATGCACATAACTTCAGTGGTCGCAGATTACCTATTGCGAAAGACACCGCCAAGCACTCGGCTTGTGATAACTGAAGCATGCCGCTCTGTCATCCGACTCATTATTTCAAGAGCGTTCCGTACACAGTCGACTGCCAAACTGAATAAATTCAAACACACAAAACGCACGCTAAGCATTCTACGCATAGATTCGAAATCAGGAGCTGGTAAACAAACCATTTTATGCGTCCCCTTTCCTCAGGTCTTATTGAACATACAATGGTTCTGGTAGCGTTTGCGATTTTCAAAGCGATTACGGATAGCGGCAAGTAATAAAATCACATGCAGTTATCGCGATGACTGAATTTTTCGGTTGACATTGAGAGACGCAGCGCGCTTGCCTAGTCCTTTATGAATCGCGTTAGCTAATCGTCGCAACGACTTCCTGGGGATAGCACTTCATATACGCAGAATGTGCACGCAAGTTATAATTAACTCATCGTGGAGGATTTGTTGTTATATCCAACAAATGACGAACGACTGTCGTGTTTTCGCGGCGACGCGAGATGGTTGACATACGAGCTTCCTCGGATGGCCTTCGTTGCTTCTCGCTGGACGGGTCACTTTTCTCCAGTGCTGTGCTGTTCCGCGATGTTGAGCGCGCGCGCGGTGGAGCAACTCCGAAGGAAAAAGTAGAGCACTCGCTCCGCTTTCCTTTGAACAGTGGCTGCCTGTTCTCTTAGAAGCAAAACGGTGTGCCCTTCACTCAGCCTGGGTGAGTGAAACATCGCTATGTTCTGGGCCGGCCTCCTAAGTTGAAGCAGAAGCTTACGCTACGTTTTTTTCTGTATTGCCGCAAGACTTGAATAGGCATTGTACTCTCTCTCTGAAGGTACAGTGAAAATAACATTTAACTCTGTCCTTGTTGACGGAATGAACAATGCATTTCACTCCACTCAACAATTTGTGAGAGTAAAACAATGCCTTGAAAAGTAAATCGGTCCCTTTACTCCTGCGATGCTCTCCCTTAATTTTAGAGTGTAGACTTTATGTTCAGCATGGTGACATGCAATGCTGCAGAATTACTACTCCGGAATTGGAACGACTCCGGAATCATTCCACATTTTCGCAACCCCACATTGGAATGGCGACAACGCTTGGATAAATGGAATGGGAATGGAATAAAGCTCCTATTACCCGGAATGGAGGGGGAATCGAATTACTTCTTTCTCCGAAAATAAAGTGTTTTTTTCATCTACGTGCTGTTTTTGTCAAAATATGCCGAGGAACCAACGAGCCCACGTTCAAACATTACGAAGTCAGACCGTCTAATTTAACAATAAAGCAGCATTTTTAAAATGCCTTGACTGTTTACAAACACGGTACATTTATAAGCAACGCTCCTACCACAATTCCGTCCTCATAGACTTAGTTGCTCCGAAGTTTGTCTCGATTCTTCACGTACCCGCGGCTCTATGCCGTTGGTACCCGTCATGCGGAACTACGGCGGCAGCATACTCCCCCGCTCCCCCTTACGCCTACTTATGTTTTTTTTTTACCTCGGCGACGCCTTCGCCCCGGCTGCCCGCTGTCTCCTCACGCTTCACTTCTTAGGTTTTGCTTCTGTTGCCTTCGGCGACTCGGACGCATATTGTGATGCGTCTTGACGCTGGCCCGATGCTCTAGTTCACTGCAAGCTTTTGTATACCAGCTCGCGCGCCTTCTCACCTCGTAATTCCCCCCCAACCCTTTTGCAATACTGTCCCTCCTGTCTAGACACACGGACGCCTTTGCCCGAAACTCTCTCGACGGAGGCCTGCAGGTCAGCGCAGCACACAGTCATACACGATGAACTGTGCGCCCTCTCCCTCTTTAAACGGAGAGACAGAATAAATTTTGAAAGCATTGGTTCGGGAAGCCAGCCGAAGCAGGAGAGCCCACGTAACTGCGGCACCTCCCCGAACCCCGACGCGACAACCCACGCCGAAAAAAATGCACGTTCGCTTTGTTCTAGGGTGGGCGGAGGGGTGGGAAAGGAAGGTCCGGCTGGCGCAGCCGCCGCGCTGCCGCCTGCTGGCGGCTAGAGAAGCCATACTGCCCATTTTGTAGCTCGCTCATACTGTGAATGCTAGGCAATACTTCGAAGCATTCCCTTCGGGTTCCTTTGCTACCACCCTCGCCCTCCTTTCCAGCCTTCTATTGCAAATGAAAAACGCTTCCATAACTAACTAACACACTGAGTGCTGCGCCCGGCGTCTCACACACGCAGTAAGTCCGCCAAATGACACATTTGTATAGATTTTTTGCAATTACCCGGAAAGAAAACAAACAATCTGCAGGCTGCAAACTTTGCTCCGAAACTATACATACTGTAGTCGGAGTTTCATCTAATTTGATTCTATACCGAAAAATAAAGCACTAACGTGGGTACACGCAAAAAGAGAAATGGCTGGTGAGCCAACCGAAGGTAACGTCGGCCTTCACCGCTGAGTACAGCTCTGTGCCTGTTCATCGACAGGCTACTATTGGCGGTGCCATCATCAACATGATTCGCACTAACATAGAGCCCATTCATGTTTTCGAGAGGGAGCGATTCAAACAATTCGTAGCGGCAAGTGTGACAGCATTATAAACGGCATTTCATCAATGTAACTGCTTTGTGTTCTTTTAAAAGGAGGTCGCCATGCCGGGCTACAAGTTGCCATTGAGGGATAACCTTTGAGAAAAGTTCCTACCCAGGAAATTATCAGCGCTGCAGACCAAGATATCATCGTCTTTCTTTGGAGCGGCGTACGTCTGTATTGCACTAGACGTGTGGACGTCGCGGTCTGTGGAGGGTTTCGTGGCTGTCGAAGCAACATTCGTGGACAGTGACTTTACAGTGACAGTGACATTGGTGGCTCGGACGTACCTCCTCAGTTTCACTCGCCTGACGGAGAGCCACACAGCTGCTCGGATCCGCTCCGAGTATAGGCTGTTTCACATGGCGCGATTTTCAGTCAGCGACACAGCGAATTCCGTCGCTCAGCGACCGCCGCGACGTCGTGGGCTCTCCGTGACTGGATTCCAACAAGTTGGTCGCGCCGTCGCTCCGTCGCAGCGATCGGCGCGATGTGGGAGGGGCAATGTGCGTTTTACCGCGCGTTGATAGCTTTGTGAAGCAATGTCGCGTCAGTTCTAGCTATATTTTGGGCGTACCCACCAGGGTTTGCGGCTTAGGAGCGTCACACATTTTTTTCTTTCGCTTACACAATTTGTTTGAAAGGCGAAGCTGCACGCTATCCAGATCGGGAGAAGGACGCCACTTCAAATTTAAGGCACGTACCCACTTGATTGCCGCCGTCGTCAAGCTCTTAACACCTACAAATCACGCCAGCTGCTTATATACATGCACACTCAACAGTAGTTTGTTCTTCGCAAAAGCAAATAATCATCCAGGGAAAAAAGTTGCGGCTTCCATAGTAACAACGAAACTAGAGTGTACTAAACGGAATCACCCCACTGACGCCGCGCAAGCCGCACGCTCATACTTGCGGTGTTGTGCAGCGCCTCATTCACCGTATCTGCAAGCTGTCGTAAAGCCTCAACGCTTTTAAATGTTACAAATGGTGTACCTATTCTATTATCGAATAAAAATAGGAAAATTCCAATATTTGACTAGTTTCCATGTTGTTCTTATTTAACGTTGCAGGCATGGATACTTCGTGAGCAAGAGGCAACCCTGCGCATCGCTGGGACGGATATCGTGCTGCCGCAAACGCATGTGAAAGCTGTGAGCGAAAATCGCTCTGCGACGTGCGCGGCAGAACGATTTTTTTCGCCCCAATTGCGCCATGTGGAACAGCCTTATGGTGCGGCGTTGCTGCAGTGGAAAATTGCTTACAAGGTGAAATATGTATTACGTACAATTGCCTCCGTTATCTCTTTTTCTTTCATTTTCCATGTCCTTCGTGTGGTGACAGATAGCGCTTCATCAATGATAAAGGCATTTTGATCTACCGGGTTGGAGACTGAAGAGGATGATGATGACAATTTCGAAGACTGCCTGTAACAGTAATCCAAGGAGCTCTTAAGCGAGTTCCATCAGTTGGAGCAATTTCTATTTGGCCGCGCCGCATACAGCCTGCAGCTTGCCGTAAAACATGTCATTCGGCAGGCATGCGCAATTAAACAACACATTGGTTTCATCTATTCTGCATTGATACTTCGTCCATTTAGTACTACATTGATGAACAATTCTTTGGGCCAAGCTTTGTTAAATAATTTGACATGTATGCATGGACAATGAACGTATGAATATAATGCAGTTTGAAAAGTAACGGCAGACAACTGTCCTCATTAAAGTTTTTTGTGCTTTAAAGATTCATAGTGCAACTAGCCCAGCTGATGTTTAGACGAATTTTCGAGCGCGCTTCGCTTTTTCAACTTAGGGATTCGTGGTGCAATTGCTGCCATGGCCGAGGTCACGAACTCTGCTTCCCATCAAATAGTGGCTGCGGATCATTTTGCTGCCGCAGGCCAGGCGCCAAGCTTGAGGTCCTTCGAGGTCTGCTCTCACCACGACAGTCAACCATTCTGAAATATCTCTCAAGGCAAACAAAAAATTGGCAATGTCTTAGCTCGGCTATGCCAGGATATACGTAGCGAAAGCTAAGGCAAAGCCTGGTTAGCCTTGGTAAATCTTTATTGCAAATCCAGGTTAGTCTGGTTGCCTTATGTTGCGGCGTTTAGCCAGTCGTTCAGCGGGCTGTTCATCTCTTTCCTGGGCGATGCGTTTCCTCGACATCTCGTTCCGATGTCAATTCCAGGCTTCCTCCTGCTTATCAGAATTGTCGCCGTCCATGCTGCTACCTCAACTGTGGTTGCGGCGCACGCGAGCTCTCCTTTTCAATCCTCCGACATGTTATTAGGGATGCGATTCAGCTGGCGAAACGAGCGGAAGCGAGCGCAACGACGAAGAACGCGGTGTGATGTCATACCAAACGGCGGAGGCAGAAATGTGCGGCGGAACACCTGTGGCTCGGTACTACTAGTCGCGCATGCGAAGTAGTGAATAGAGAGCGAAAGAGAGAAAGAGATAAATATCCGCGGCGAGGCGCGCGTTGTGACGTCATGTGCCTCCTTGGAGCACGGCCACGGCGAAATCGCAAGTTCGCGGCCAGTGAAACTTTCGCTGCAAAACAAAACTGGCACATCATGTCTGCCGAGATGAAGAGCCACCTCGCCCACTTGATCGAAGCCAAGCAATCTCTCGTTACCTGATGGAAGAGCCAGCGTCTAAACCATAGGCTCCGCAAACGCATTGCAGAACTGAATAAGAACATAGCAGAAGATTGCAGCACCCAATCTAAGCAGCAGTGGGACGAGGTCGGTAACTCGGTTGATGGGCAGGTACGCAACGAGAAGACGTGGAATCTTCTGAAGCACCCGCCCAACGACACCAACTCGAACCAGCGCCACTCGCTCACCAAAGTCCTTCACCAGGACAAAGGCACCGGTTCGCCAGATGACGTCGCCAAGACTCTTGTGCAGAACTGCCTACCAATTTCTACGGGTCTGCTGATCCTACATTCGATTACACCGATAGCGGCAACACCGTTCTCGACGCGAACTTTACGGCCGAAGAGGGGCGCTAGGCTCTCCACTAACTCAACGGCTATTTCGCCCTGGGCCTCAACGGCATAACCAACAAACTCCTGAAAGACTTAGACGACCCTCGGTCGTGTATTTCACGGTCGCCATCAATAACGTGCGGGGGCGGGGCGAGTTACCCGACGCCTCGAAACTCGCCCACGCGATCCTTATTCCAAAACGGGGCGATGCATCTGTCGTCGATAAGCTTCACAACACCGCGCTCACGTCGTGCATGGGTAATCTGGCGGATCATGCCGTACTCAACAGAGTCGGCCGGTATCTCGAAGACCAAGACTTTCACACACCGCACGATCGGCTTCCGACCTAGGATTCCGACGAGGGTTCTATGCTCCTCCTGGACCACCAGATCATTGACGCCGGTCCCACTTGGGACAACAGTGCGATACTCGGCCTCGACCTGTAGAAGGCATTCGATAACATCGTGCACTCGGCAATACTTAAGGCAATCGCGAACCTAGGGCTTAGGCGCGGGTTCTTCGAGTGTGTCGGCTTCTTCCTAACCCGTCACAAGGCCGTGCTCCGTACGGGAGAACTCACGTCAGAAGAGTTCGCGCTCGAACAGCGTAGTACCCCCTACGGCTCTGTCCTCTCACCGACGCTGTTCAACCTGGTGATGATCGGGACTCAACCATACGGTATACGTGGGCGACATCACCATCTGGTGCTCCGGGTGTGCGACAGCTTTATCGAATCCGCCCTGCAGAAGGCAGTCGAAGCCGCCGAGTCCCACCTCGACCAAACCGGCATCAAGTGCTCCTCCGCCAAATCGGAGCTGCTGCTGTACTGTCGAAACCGACAAGGCAAAACGCCCAAGGGCTGCAAATGCCCGACCGAGCGCAACGTCACAGTCGGCACCAGAGACGCTCGCCCCTTCACCAGGGCGACTATATCCTAGTCCCGGGAACGATAATCTAGGCGTGCGGATCAAACATTCAAATGGTCCAGTAGCTGACGACAAAGACGAAAAACGCGATACGACTCGTACGCAGAGTGGCCAACTGTGACTGTGGCCTCCAATAAGGCAATCTGCTACGTCTCGTACAAGCGTTCGATGTCACTTTACCGACGTCGCAGCAATCCTCAAGTGGGAACAATCGGAGCCTGACAAGCTCAACACACTCATCCGAAAGGTAGTGAAGCGGGTCGTCGGCCACCCGATCACCACGCCGACGCATCGACTCCTCGATCTTGGTGTGCATAATAAATTCGAAGAGATCCCTGAGGCAAAGGATACAGCGCAGGTGATAAGTGTGATGACCACCAAGACGAAGCGCCAACTCGTGCCCGAGATTGGATACTTCCCACCGACCACCCAAGATGCACCATAGTTTATGCCTTTCCCCCTGAGCTCCGCGACCTCATCACGATAGCACCCATTCTGCGAAACTTACATCCGGAACACAATTGAGGAAGGCACCCAGCCCTGGCGACCGCATTCCTCAAGCGCAAAGACAAGAAAGCGGACGACGTCGCGTTCGTCACTGCCGCCGCCTACGCGGCAACCAAGCTTGCACCGCCATCGCGGTCTCGTCGTCGCAGCGGTCCCTAAGCGCCACCGCGGTACTCACACACAACCCCAAAGTGGCGGAGCAAGTCGGCATAGCCCCGTCAATGCTCAACGACAAATGAGAGGGGAGAGGGGATATTTAGCGACTCGAGACCGGCCATCAAAGCGTTCGAGAGAGGAGTCTTCTCCTAACAGGCGTTACGCGCCCTCTATCGCGCTGATCCAAGTGCCCTGAAGCACCACACCGTCATCTGGTTTTCTGCCCACCTTTGTCGGATTCCGGGTGCCCCGCCCAACCTCACCGAGGCATCCTACGACGCTGCGCGCGCCCTTACCGACCGCGCCTTCAGCTCCGGGCAACCGCGTCCCGACGGTTTAGAGGCGAACAAGGAGGCCCCAATAGCGTCCAACGAAATCACTAAATACGTTTACCTAGGATGACGTCTCCTTCCGCCGCAGAACCTTAAACTAAACAGGTCGTAGGCGCCAACGCCACACGTGATGCAGGCACATATCTATCGCAACCCCGCTACATTACACATCACCTACCCGGACGTCGACCCCGATGACGCGTGCCCCTCGTGCGGCGACTCGGCGACAGTCGCGCGCGTGCTCTGGGAGTGTAGAAACGCCCCGCCCGACTATATTTTTTTCTAATGCAGTCTTTAAGAGTGTCAATGTGTCGTCGCATGCAGTACCGTAGAGTTTCATATGTAATCATTCTCTGTCTGAAACTACTGCATTGCCTGTTTGCCGTTTGCGCTACCTGTACTTGCAGCGGCAATAGTCACTAATTGCCGTTCTCGCTTTATTTCAGGACCCAAATGCCGAAGCATTCGTACAAACATGCGGCGCCATCCTTGCATCTATACGCAGGAGCACCACCGATACGGAGGAAGTGTTGAATATGGCCGGTCTGCACTTGGAACGCGATGAAGTGGATCTCGCAGCTGAGAATAATGAGAAAGCTTGCTACCACTTTTTCCAGTCATCCCGGTCTGACAGAGACTCTGCCTGCGTGCAAGAAAGCTAAACTGTCTAGATATGAACTGAGGCTGGCGACAAACTTGACTGAGCTTCTCTGCTCCGTAGAGGAAGCCACGAAGTTGCTCTAGAAAAGACATGACACAGCCGAGCTTTTGCTTCCCGCGTTGTGAATTATGGAAGTTTCCCTTACAGAAATCTTAAGCACAGGCACACTCCTTCGCAAAGAGGCTGGTAATGGACTACGGCGTAGCCTGTAGAAGCGGTTTGCAAGCACGTGGATCAACTCTGTTTCTTTTGATGGCTGCCCTCCTAGACCCACGGTTTAACCATACCTGGTGTTCAGCTGCAACAGCTGACCAGATGCGTTCTGCTGTGCTTGAGAGAGGGCATGTTTTGTTAGGGCAGGACAGCGCCAGCATGGTCGCGATTGCAGTCTCTGAAGCAGGGCCAAGCAGACTGATGTTTAAAAACATCAGGCAAAATGAGAATGCCCACCAAGATAATATGCCTGGATCCATTGTAAGGGAAATTTACCTTACAGAGTGAACGTACGAACATACCGTTAAGCCCCTGGCCTAGTTGAAAGCGACTGCTATACGCTTTCACTTGATTTCCCGCTTCGCAAGGGCAGTTTTTATTGTTTCGCTGACGCCAGCTGGCGTGGAACGCCTGATTTCAACGGCATCCCTGATAAGAACAGCAAAGCGAAATCGGCTGCCAAGCACCTCCTTCGAGCAGCTCATGTTTGCGAAGGGCAACAGATGGGTAGAAGGCCAATTTTTTATCTCACTTTCTTTCTGTTTTTAGAACTAATCGTTGAAGCAGCCGTACTATTACTTCGGGTTTTCAAAACTAAACGTCGAAGCGCCCATTTAGCTCGTGACATTTTCGTGCAATATTGCAATATTTTGGTGCAAATAAAGCTTGTCTTTGCACCTTGCACTGCTTGCAGCCTTTATTGCAGCATTTAAAAATCACGAGGACACCTAATCAAAAACACGTTATGTCGTCATTCTAGCATTAACATATTCAAGCTTAAACAACCTTAAAACATCACAAGCTGTTTGAACATACTGAACATAGAAATACCCTAGGTAGCGGGAGAACTACCAGTGTGGGAATTAGTAGGGTGGTTGCTCTGTACGAGATATATAACAATGCTACTATCATGGTAACGTACTTTTTCTATTTTTGCAGTCCATAACGCGTCTAATGACATCAGCTTTATGGTGCGTTCATTGGTAATGGAAAAAACTACCAAGATGCCTCTCCTACATTGAGGAAATACAGGAATGTAATTGGACTGCCCGGTCTTTACTGGAGTGGGAATGGGCTAAACTTTTTCATTCCAAGGAATTGAAAGGAATGGAATTGCGGCAAGTTCTAATTCCCCAGAATGGAATGGTAATAGAATGGGGGCACCCATTCCGCCACACTGGTGACGAAACAGCAAGCCATAGCACAATAGTCGAGTGATGTAAAAAGTTTCCAGACGGCCGTAGGTCAATCGAAGATGACGCCACACGAGGTTTTCAGTAGTCAAACTAACGACGGCAATTTTTCTATTGCAACACCAACTATATGGACACTCCAGGCGCATTTCCACTATCGGCGTCATCGTTACAGTCCATATAAAGTCCAAGTGCGATACCATCGTGAGAGCCTGCCGTATCCTAAGGGTGCCAATGAAAGCGTGCGAGTGTGAGCCGAGGACGGTGACGATGTCGCGCGCGCAAAGGACGAAGGCGAGTATGAAACGCGCCGTCGGCGATGAGTTGTCGGTGGAGTAGTGCCGACTGCGGACAGCTTCGTGTGCGCTGCTCGCCCCTTAGTTCGCGTTGAGGCGAGAGGCGGCACGAAGGTCTACTCGCTCACTGCTCCTGTCGCCCTTCCCCACCCATCGCTTTGACAAGGAATGTCCACGATCATCAAGTGTGATGTGTTTCAGTTTTCCTGTCGAGCGTGACACCATGTTAGGATGTTCAGTGAGTAAGCCAATATTTACCAGTTTGCGTGCTCGTTCATACTACTATCCTTACTTGATGTGGCTGCCCATTAATTTTCTATCGCAATGCAGGCATCGCAGTTCGGGCGAAACTGCAATTTTATTTATCTATGCCAACACCCTCCATGTTGAACTGCTCCCGAGTGTTCCTGGGAATAACTGTGAGTTATAATATCGGATCCAGCTCACATATATCGCACTCAGAAAGAAACAGCGTAGATTCATAGGTGCGGGCGTCCTTTCAACCAGGTCAATGTGCGTCGAAATGCAGTGCACCAAGCTAGTACACTCTAACCAAACTTTCTGCGCTCTTTGGCATCTCAGTTGGGACGTACTGTCGCAAATCGCTAGAGTGCGACCCTCTTTCCAACAAATAATCTTATATAGAAGAGAGTCTACGACAAATTTATTACTTCCTCCCGTGTAAACATGTTTCGTAATCCTAAAGTGAGAACTGCAAGTTTGACTCGTGCAACTCTTGTAGAAAACACCTGTTCAATGGACAAGTCTGCGTAATTTAGAGTCAAATATGAACCGAGTTCCTACAAGGTACCCCATATAAATTGCGCTCAAAGTTTAAATTTGTGCGAGTGCCACGTAGGGGGACAGAAGGAAGGTAATGATGCTTGCCGTCGCTTGGAGCAAGTTTGACGGTTTATTTTTATTTTGGTATTTGCCGAATTACACGTCATTATTCTTTATTTAGGTTCTCCAATATTATATTCAAAGCGAAAATGTCAATCAGAAAATTGTAGGCAATCATGAAAAATTACCTAAACATCTTCCCGTTACTCAGTACGTGGTACACAGAAGTTTCTCTCAAGCGCCAACGGAAGTTGGCTTTTCACTCGCATAGTTTTTTTAGTTATTTTAACAAGTTATGAGGACACCCTGTATAAGCAGCTATCATGTCCTGAGGTATAGTCTGAAGATGATACAGAAAGGGGTGGGGGGGGCGCTCTCAATGCCCCTGTTTACTGGCTCAGAACATCTGGATAAATAAGCCGATTCACTCAAGTGTACTTTGCCTGAAACGTGAGTAATCTATAGTGATGATGATAGGAAAAGTTGTTTTCTCTTTTCCATTGTGAAGCATAAACAGAAATTCAGGATACCAAATGACGGCCGCTCCAACTACCTGACAAAAATGACGAACTGCTGTCGTGATCGGCGCAGCCGATGGGATGCTTTTGACGGATCCAACTCCGCTTCCATTTTTTTTTTAGTTTTAACGGCTGTGAAGAAATAAATTCTATGGAATTACGTGCCACTTAAAGAAGGGAATCGTGCTAAAAAAGACACGGACGTGTAAGGATATGGACGTGCCAAAACCTCGACATGATTATAAGGCACGCCGTAGCGAGCGACTTCGAAATAATTTTGACCACCTGGCGTTATTTAACATGCGCCCAATGCGTGCTACAAGGTTTCTTTTTTTTTGATTTCGCGCCCGTTGAATGCCGCCGCATGTCAGGATTCGATCCTGTGAACTCGGGCCTACCATTTAGCACCTGTTGAAGGAACATTATTTTTCAGCAACGTAATGTCAACGGTGTGGAAGAAAACGTATACGCTTTATTCAGATAAGAGAGAGACCCGTATAGGGTAAAAGAGTCCCCTACGGAAGCCTAAGTTTCTTTGCGCGCCTTCCTTGATTTTGCTGGCCACGGATGCGGCTGTTCATCTTTTGTCAAGTGGCTCACATGCTGGACACTTTTACAACAAATTGGCCTACCTTTAGCCTTCGGTAGTGCCCCCACCGGCCCCCGCATGGCCCAAATGCGCTGAAATCAGACGAAGGGGAGAAGTCGGCGCGTGGCACGCCACCTGTCGGGGCAGCGCCGTACATTGCCAGGAGGGCGTCTGTGTTTCTCGCAAGATTGCTCTGCGTGTGCGCCAAGCGCAGAAAAAATGTAGCGGAAACGTACTTCGCTACTAGTTTAACTGCGACTTCTGTAGTTCACCTGCTCATAATTACTGATATACGCCGCAATACCACATTCTACGGCACGTTTCTAAGGCAACACCGCATTCACTAGGCGCGTTTTGTCCCGTTTGAACCATCGAACTCATGGCTGAGTGGTAGCGTCTCTGTCTCACACTCCGGAGACCCTGGTTCGATTCCCACCCAGCCCATCTTGCAAGTTGTTCTTTATTTATAAATTGCCTTCCGTAATTTGTTGGTCACGGCAACGCCGCCAACTACACTGGCTTTTCTGCGATACGAGCTCCTTAACGCTGTCACGTTAAAATACAGAGGACGCGAAGCCATGTATCCCCTGTAATCTGTAAATAAAAATACCTGCGCATTCTGTGTTGTGTTTCAAGGCTCTGTTCCTCGAACAAAACTAAGAAGACTTCACGGTCATTTCTCATCTTTGGTTTATTCACTCTACAATACCATCGATTTGCATAAATTCCAGCAGGTGCGTTGTCTGAACATAATTTCTTTGAGCTATGACTTTCATCGGCGAATACTCTTTGTGAGCAAGACGAAAGTCTTTTTCACAGGTACCGACTTCGTGCGGATGGCGCAGGACGGAACTTTCAGGATGGTTGTGCGAAATCGGGAACTTATATCGTGTGATGAGCCCCAAGCGTTTAGCTCCATGATGATAATAACCATGTGCTCTGTTATTAGAAATGTTAAAGAAACATTAGAACGACACAATTATGACCTAGATGGTAAGGATTCATAATGCAAAGAAGAGAGAAGGCGTGCAGACACGGAACGGAAGTCGACAACACGAACGCCGACTATAAACTGAAGGAATCACTGAGGCGAAAAAAGAAAAAAGACACAAAACTTATTCGCGCATGCTGTGGAATGGTAGCACCACGTGTCGATCGGGTACACGTGCCGGTCTACCTCAGAGGCAACTGTTAGGGCATTTGATCTCTTCCTTATGCAGGGTAATCGGAGGCTGATTCACGCATGCACTTCACAATTATTGATATGCCATGCCTCGACAATAAGACGCGTATCTTCATTACTATGTCTGTACAATAACGCGCATTCATCTATTTCAGGCGTGCAGTTACAGTGTTGGCAGCCTTGGCAATGTAAAGAAAGATTAGAAAGCGATCCACCGGTTAACGACCTTTTATGTTCCATTAGCCTCTGATTGATACACCGCCCCGTTTGCCCTACGTAGAAATGACCACAGCTAAAGGGAACAAAAAAGAACATATATTTGTCCAGTAAAGCACATCAAGAACAACAATTTTACTGACGGTCGTATGGGTGTGGTGTATAAAGTTGATTTTACCTGTAGCCATTTCTACGTAGAACAAACGGGGTGGTGTATCAATCAGAGGCTAATTGAACATAAAAGGTCGTTAACCGGTGGATCGCTTTCTAGTCCTTCCTTACATTGCCAAGGCTGCCAAGATTGTAACTGCACGCCTGAGTTAGATGAATGCGCGTTATTGTACAGGCATAGGAATGAAGATACGCGGCTTATTGTCGAGGCATGGCATATCAATAATAGTGAACGTGATTGCGTGAGTCAGCCTTCGTTTACCTCGCATAAGGAAACGATGAAATGCCTTTACAATTGCCTCTGACGTAGACTGGCACGTTTACCCGATTGACTCGTGGTGCTACTATTCCAGAGCATGTGCAGATGAGTTTTGTGTCTTCTTTTTTTTCGCCTCAGTGCTTCCTTCGGTTCATAGTCGGCGTTCGTGTTGTCCACTTCCCTTCTCTTGCGTTCCGTGTCTCCACGCCTTCCCCCTTTTTTGCATTATTAAAGAAACACGCGAGTGATCACACTGATGCTGTTTTATAATGCGGACAGATGCGGATAAGTTCTTTTTTGGGGTGTTGGCACATAGAACCTAAAAACATCCTCGCTCCGTTATCTTCGCATCCCACAAGACGATACCATTCACACAACTTCACCTCTATCTTTGCCTGTACAAACAATTTCAAACTTTTTTTTTTGCCTCGGCCTATGACAGATTGGAACAACCTGCCGCACCATACTTTTTGATTACGGAAGCATGCTAAAATGTATTGAAAATTATTTTAACTGTGATTTTGATCTTGTTCTTTACTATAATACACACTTCTGTGTTATTTTGCCACGCCTGTATTATTATGTATTTCGTAGTGTACGTTTTTTCTGTAACTCCCTCATTCCTGCTTGGGCCATTCCTTGGCATGCAATACCTTCCAAATAAAATATAATATTAAATAAAGTGCCATTCGAGACATGAATGATGCACATTCCAGTCACGACGTTTGCGCACTCTTTCTAACTCTATCTCTAGGCTTTTATATACGGTCTCTAGGTCACTATTATGTATCCATTTTGTTTATTTTTACACGATATTCCCTTTTGACTACATTTTGCAGCAAACCCAATTACTTTTTTTTTTCAGCGAAGCTCCTAGCCTGTAGTTGGTCGGTATTTTTCGCGGCGTGCTTACCCTAAAGGCGACAGCTGGAAAACTCGTTTGTGTTTAAGGTGTCGCGAAACAGATTTATGCTTTCGCCTATATTCGAATAACAATACCATGAAGATGAATTTCTTTGTCCTTCGTGGCTTTGTGATTCTCGCCGGTTAATCAGACGTTTTCTTTACGAATAGAACAGTAACGTTGCCGTACGAGGCCCATAAAATTTTTACAAAGCAAGGACAAGTGGTCAGTATAGAATAATACTGATGATATATCTGGAGATGTTGCTTTTCCAGATCTATACGCTGCGCACACGAGGTTTTCTGCGTTGTTAGCAGCGCCGTCTAGGTTCGGTCTTTGGGCTTGCACAGAGGTCAGACTAGTCAACTGTAAGTTACAGCACCGGTAAAACATTGGTACAGTCTCGCGTTATACCGGAGCTCTGTGGGTACGCAGGGTTCCAGTGGAAACCTAAACTCCCAAAATCCTATCGCAAACACTGTAACCGTGCTCTTGTTTCTCTTACAAAAAA
Source organism: Dermacentor albipictus (assembly GCF_038994185.2). NCBI lineage: Eukaryota > Metazoa > Arthropoda > Arachnida > Ixodida > Ixodidae > Dermacentor > Dermacentor albipictus. The sequence continues at coordinate 26,019,165 of NC_091828.1, read as the reverse complement.
ACAAGATCATGAGCAAAGAAGCCCTGCTTTGTGTTCTTCACGTTCCCCAGTGAAAAGTAGTCGCTGTTCAGCCCAAAAAATAGAATACAGGGAAATTTGTTTGCATAAATGCGACAGCGTGGTGCTTATCGCGTGAGAAAAATGTTATCATTCTTTTGGCTTGCCCTCTCTGGCGCATCGATCAAGGTAAATTGGAAAAATGTCACCCCTTTAAGGTCACTCTGCGCTGTGTTGGGAAAGTCTCTTTCGCAAGGGATCAAGGCTTAGACTACTTTATGACGCTTAATTTCTTTATGTTCTGATGCTTTTTTCTTTTTTAAATCCCCGCGCCATGAACAAAATGGAAGCAAAATATGCTCAAAAACAATAAAAGAAAAGCATACTTATTCTATCCGGATAAAAGGGAGGTAGATTGCGCACTGGTTGCAGCTCAAGGATGAGCAAATTAAATGTAAGTTCCCCAAGCTACGGAGAGTTGCTCTTGTTCGCTTTACTGTAGTTTTCGCATTCTGCATTTCGTGCTTATTGTTTTCATATTCTTGCTATTTTCATGTTACCCACTCACACGAGTTGGCTAATACATTACCCACAACATTTCACGTTGCATATTTCTATTTGCCTACATTGAATTGTTGTTCTTCAGTTTCGCGTGACTTCGCTTAAAAGCGGTTAATTGTTTACCAATGCTTAGTTGACGTTGCGGAAGTGACCGTATGCATGAGGTCGCGATAAAATGCAACAACGAAAGCGTCAGACGCATCGTTGGCAGGGCCGGCTTCATACCACTTGGGCTGATTTATTTACAATATGGATTGATTTTAACGTCACTGCCCAGGCAATGTTTTTTGTTTATGCCTTTTAATAACGCATTACTGCATCGCTTGTAATCGATATTAGCTTTGACTGTGGACCAAAATATAACTTTGAGCATGTGACCACCATTCATCACGCTTGATCATACTATGCTCTGCGCCTTATACGAGTACTGGGGTTTCCGAGAAGGTATGAAATCCCCTTGCATGAGGGAAGAAGAAATAAAAGCTCGAGTAAATGATGCCGTATTTTGATGGATAACCGTTCTGCGTAGGTTTGTGTAGATAATAGGAGCGTAGAAAAAAAGAACGAAAAGAAAGAAAATGGCCAGTTCAAAGTGCCTGTAGCAAACTAACCACAGCTGCTAAGCAGAAGATCACTGGGTGCCTTTTACTTTAAGCATTTAACTACGTCTAAACACTTCTATACCAAGCACATAATTGTTTAAACAATGCCCTTTATTGAGGCATTCTAAGGAACCCGACAGTGAAGCTCTCAACTCGGGCAGCTGTGATCAGTTCATCGGCCAGTTTGTCTGCCCCAATGTACACGTTCTTTCTACTCTAGGAGACGAAAAATAGAGCCTTGCATACGGCTTATGAGAAGCTAAATAGTTTATATGCAGTTTTTTTGTTTTTATTTAATTGCCAGGAACATAGCGCACATATGCAAATTGCTGTCGCAGTACACGGGACCAAGCGCGTTGACTGGTGGGTCTCTTTTTTGATAACAATGGGCTGGCCTACTCCTAAATATACACTTGATGACACAGGCTCACCAGTTTATCGTCATGCAGAAAAAGACGGGCATGACGGTGACGTCACTGGCGCCATGCCTTCAATTTAGGAATGAACAAGTAGTTTAAGAAACTTAAGTTATTGGCTTTGGGAGCTAGCCGGGCGGCGTCATACTTTCATGTGGGGTCCTCGCACAACAGGCTGAAGGCGGGAGATGGAAATTCATGACGACGAGCAAAACGAGAGCAACGTGAAAGCAGGAGCCAACGTTTCGACAAGTGGTCTTGTCTTCTTTAAGGAGTGGGGTAGGGCATTTCCGAGGAACACAGGGAAGCTCACGTCGCCGCAATGATGCCTCGGAAGAGAGGCGATACAATAGCACCCTCACCGCCACACAATGCATCCGGATGTTTAGATGTCCGACAAAGCTCGGTAGATGGGACGAGCGATGTCCTCGATTTGTCCGGAAAGAGCGGCCTTGCCGTTTTGTGCGACGGTGCTCTTTCTTTTCGCTCGGACTGAAAAAAAATTGACGGGAGAGACCCAGGATTGAAAACATTAAACTACTTTGGCAAACGAAAATGGCCTCCGAATGCTCCCAAAACCGCCGTATCAATCCCTATGAACAAAACGTTTCCGCGCTAAGCCGTAGCGCCAAATAACTTTTTCTCGCGTAATGCGAGGCATGTATTCAAGATAAAATTGCAGACTATGGACACTTTCCTAATTGTCAGCGCACCACACTGATACAAAGAAATTACAGTTGCTTAACAAAAAGAAAAGTCATTCTCGACTGTCCCTTTGGCACGTTGAAAATCAAACGCCTTTACCACAAGCCCTAACAGCAGTCAAAGTTGGTACTCGTTCTTCGAATAAAGCTTTTGTTTTTCAGTACAACAAAGCTTTCAATTTCTCTTTTTACAAAGAAGAAAGGACACCACAATGTTTCCATAGAGAACTAACTGCCTACTGCCATATCGTTTAAGGGAACCCTGAAATTACGGGTATGTACAAACATACTAAGTCGGCAGGTAAAGTCCTTCGGCTCATTAGGAGACATATTCATGCGGTTCGCATGGAATGTGTAAATCATTACAAGTGTTGAATTTATCTTATTTACACCGCTCCTCGGCGTTTTCTGCCGCCCCTTCCCACGCTTTATATTCTGGGTGAGTGACCTCACTGGGGCGAGTGACTCGATTGACTACCAGCGCAACGTTACCGCGATTTCTCGAAAGGTGGAGCTTCACGAAACTTATTTTTAATAGCATACATATCCATAGAAATGTGTGTGCCCTAAAGGTAAGCGCACAAATGCTAAAGATGATACGTTTCATAATACGAATGGGCCACTTTCGTCTCGGAATGCGGATTATCTGCTGCAGTGGTGCCGACGGTAGCTCATAGGGCGCGCAGGGGTTCTCGAGGAGAACCAGTGCATAGATGCCTTCTTTGTCACCCTAATCACGAATTTTACCAGCCGTGTATTGCGCGCGTTTTACACATCCGGTGTGTGCAGGGAGTAAGTTGCAGCGACTGCACGCTGCAGAAGACGAGAACGCTGCTTGTCAATAGCAACGCCAATGACCTCGGTCAACGCGGCCGCCAGCCGCTGTTTCTGAAAGAAAAACGCTTTTATCGGCACCCACAGGTTTCGCGTTTGTCGAAGATCCATGTTTTCTGTGTAATATTCCCCAGCACAAAAATATCATACCAAGCCGGTATTCTGGAAACGAGATGCGAGGGCAACTAAACCTGTCTTACAACGTGTCAAAACGTTGGGAGTGGCGGATTGAGCGAATGAGACGCAGTAATTTATCTTTAAGTAATGCAAGAGGAAACTTCGGGCTCGTAAACTTAGAAGTAAAAAACCAATTTTATAATAACTTTTTTTTAAGAACCGAACACATCCTACTACACTTCGTTTATTTAAACATCTCGCCGGGGGGAATTGGGTGAGTGGACAGAGGTGTCCGAATAGTCCCACGTGCGGGTACCCTACCATTCACGGGAACATTGAGGAGACAGTTCGATTGTTTGAGCAGCGTTCTTATCAAGAGTGCTTAAAAAATGCAAAATGGGCGAGCCTCTACTAGAACAATACAGATATGCTATTCCGACCACCACTGTATCGGTCCCGAGCTGGAAGCTAGCTCACGTCTGCGTCTTGAAGCGTCCTCTGAAATATTCTGCAAAAACCGTAATTCAAATTTTTTTATTTCCTGAAGTTACAGTTACCCTCTAATTCCTCCAATATTACTGCTAGACTCGCCTCACGAGATAACGTTCTAGCGTTAAACGTTGCTAGGTTCATATTCCGGACAGGCCGCCATTGGAGTATGATCCTGGCAACGTTTAACGCTAGAACGTTATCAAGTGAGGTGAGTGTAGCAGTGCTATTGGAGGAATTAGAGGCCGTAGATGGGATATAATAGGGCTCAGTGAAGTTAGGAGGCCAAAAGAAGCATATACAGTGCTAAAAAGCGGGCACGTCCTGTGCTACCGGGGCTTAGCGGAAAGACGAGAACTACATCCAGTCGTGATGAACAGGAAGTCAAAGGCTATTATGAAGACGTGGAATCGGCGACGAGTAGAGTGAACACAAAATACGCTATACTAATGGGCGACTTCCATGCCAAGGTAGGCAAGAAGCAGGCTGGAGACAAGGCAGTGAGGGAATATGGCATAGGAACTAGGAATAGCAGGGGAGAGATATTAGTAGAGTTTGCGTAACATGATAATATTCGGATAATCAATACCTTCTTCCGCAAGCAGGATAGCCGAAAGTTAACGTGGAGGAGCCCGAACGGCGAGACTAGAAATGAAATATTCTTCATACTCGGCTCTAACACTGGCATCATACAAGATGTGAACGTGCTAGGCAAGGTGTGCTGCAGTGACCACAGGATGGAAAGAACTGGAATTAGCCTACACCTGAGGAGGGAACGGAAGAAACTTGTACATAAGAAGCCGATGAATGAGTTAGCGGTAAGAGGGAAAATAGAGGAATTCCAGATCAAGCTACATAACAGGTATTCGGCTTTAACTCAGGAAGTGGACCTTAGTGTTGAAGCAATGAACAACAATCTTGTGGGCATCAATAAGGAGTGTGGAATCAAAGTCGGTGGTAACTCTGTTAGGCAGGATACAAGTAAACTATCGCAGGAGACGAAAGATCTGATCAAGAAACGCGAATGTATGAAAGCCTCTAACCCTACAGCTAGAATAGAACTGGCAGAACTTTCGAAGTTAATCAGCAAGCGTAAAATAGCTGGCATAAGGAAGTATAATGTGGATAGAATTGAACATGCTCTCGCGAACGGAGGAAGCCTAAAAGCAGTGAAGAAGAATCTAGGAATTGGCAAGAATCAGATGTATGCGTTAAGAGACAAAGCCGGCACTATCATTACTAATATGGATGAGATAGTTCAAGTGGCTGAGGAGTTCTATAGAGATTTGTACAGTACCAGTGGCACCCACGACGATAAAGGAAGACGAAATAGTCTAGAATAATTCGAAATCCCACAGGTAGCGCCGGAAGAAGTAAAGAAAGCCTTGGGAGATGTGCAAAGGAGGAAGGCAGCAGGGGAGGATCAGGTAACGGCAGATTTTTTGAATGATGGTGGGCAGATTGTTCTAGAGAAACGGGCCACCCTGTATACGCAATGCCTCATGAGCTCGAGCGTACCGGAATCTTGGAAGAACGCTAACATAATCCTAATCCATAAGAAAGGAGACGCAAAAGACTTGAAAAATTAGAAACCGATCAGCTTGCTGTCAGTTGCCTACCAACTATTTACTAAGGTAATCGCAAATAGAATCAGGAACACCTTAGACTTCTGTGAAGCAAAGGACCAGGCAGGATTCCGTAAACGCTACTCAACAACAGACCATATTCACACTATCAATCAGGTGACAGAGAAATGTGCGGAATATAATGAAACCTTATATGTAGCTTTCATTGATTACGAGAAAGCGTTTGATTCTGTCGAAACCTCAGCAGTCGTGGAGGCATTACGGAATCAGGGTGTAGACGAGCCGTATGTTTATATACTGAAAGATATCTAAACCACCATAGTCCTCCATAAAGCAAGTAACAAAACCCAAATAAAGAAAGGCGTCAGGCAGGGAGATACGATCTCTCCAACGCTATTCACAGCGTGCTTACAGGAGGTCTTCAGAGACCTGGATTAGGAAGAATCGGGGATAAAAGTTAATGGAGAATACCTTAGTAACTTGCGATTCGCTGATGATATTGTCTTGCGTAGTAACTCAAGGGACGAATTGCAATGCATGCTCACTGACCTGGATAGGCAAAGCAGAAGAGTGGGTCTAAAAATTAATCTGCAGAAAACTAAATTAATGTTTAAGAGTCTCGGAAGAGAACAGCACTTTACGATAGGTAGTGACGCACTGGAAGTGGTAAGGGAATACATCTACTTAGGATCTGGATCATGAGACTGAAATGATGAGAAGAATAAGAATGGGCTGGGGTGCGTATGGCAGGCATTCTCAGACCATGATCAGCAGGTTGCCATTATCCCTCAAGAGAAAAGTATATAACAGCTGTGTCTTACACATACTCACGTATGGGGCAGAAACCTGGAGGCTTACGGAAAGGATTCTACTTAAATTGAGGAAGACACAACGAGCTATGGAACGAAGTATGATAGGTGTAACGTTAAGGGATAAGAAAAATGCAGATTGGGTGAGGAAACAAACATGAGTCAATGATATCTTAGTTGAAATCAAGAAAAGGAAATGGACATGAGCAGGACATGTAATGAGGAGGGAAGGTAACCGATGGTCATTAAGGGTTATGGACTGGATTCCAAGGGAAGGGAAGCGTAGCAGGGGGTGGCAGAAGGTTAAGTGGGCGGATGAGATTAAGAAGTTTGCAGGGAGCAGATGGCCACAACTAGTACATGACCGGGGTTGTTGGAGAAGTATGGGAGAGGCCTTTGCCCTGCAGTGGGCGTAACCAGGCTGATGACGATGATGAAGTTACATGTCGAAGTTTGATCCGTCAAAACATGAGTAAGCAATGAAATTATATTGTGTCGTGTTCAACGGACTCCCTGTTCTAGCCATATCTAGAATTTTTGCTGCATGTGTTTTTGTGTTGTGCAAACTCAGCATACTTTCGGCGCAACATACTAATTATGTTTGATGTACAGTTATACCCAAATCGGGCAGCCGTAATGTTTCTGACAGTGCAGTAGCAAGAAAATATTTGCGGTGTTGAAACCCTGATAATACTAGATCTGTAGGCAATTTGTACGTAACCAACGGACGACAGGCCATATATAGAGATCGTGGTAGCGACATAGACCCCCTTTTGAGGTGCTTTTTGCACATCCAAGTTCACTACTTCACGGTGAAGCTGAGTTTAGCATGAGATGACCGGCGTGGCAGAAGTCCTGCCGCAGAGAATGTTCTTGACGTAGGCGTGTGGTTCCCGCTTTGTTTCTGTGGGTTAGAAGACTTAAAGCACTTCAGTGCATGGTACTATGTTAGGAAGATCAAAATTCCAGAATAATGATGCGTTCCAGCCTGCGGCACTGTCGTGTGCAATACAGCCGCTCAAATTTGATATATATATATATATATATATGTATATATATATACATATATATATATATATATATATATATATATATATATATATATATATATATATATATATATATATATACATATATAGATATATACATATATATATATATATATATATATATATATATATATATATATATATATCCTGGCTATCGTAAAGAAAACATGGCATATAGCATGTATACGTCTAAATATACATGGTACCTCACGTCCACTACAAAAATTTGGATGGAGTGTCGATATACTCCATATCGCAATAAACAAAGCGTTCCTTCCAACGTTCAAAGCGTTCGATTCCTGGTGTTGAGTGATGTTTTATTCCTTACTAGTTTTTTTTCTTTTATTTTGATAGAAAAGTAAATAATCACTTCATGCGCATTTTTTTCCGCCATCGTCGCTGTCGCCCTGATGTTCTGTTGTATTCCCGTACCACTTCCAGTGCCTCACTACCTATTGTAAACTGCTGTTCTCTCCGAGACTGTTAAACATTAGTTTTCTGCAGATTAATTTTTATACCCCCTCTTCTGCTTTGCCTCTCCAGGTCAGTGAGCATGCATTGCAATTGGTCCCCTGAGTTACTAAGCAAGGTAATATCATCAGCGAATCGCAAGTTACTAAGGTATTCTCCGTTCACTTTTATCCCGAATTATTCCTAATCCAGGTCTCTGAATACCTCCTGTAAACGCGCTGTGAATAGCATTGGATAGATCATATCTCCCTGCCTGACGCCTTTCTTTATTGGGATTGTGTTGCTTGCTTTATGGAGGACTATGGTGGCTGTGGAGCCGCTATAGATATTTTTCATTATTTTTACATACGGCTCGTCTACACCCTGATTCCGTAATGGCTCCATGACTGCTGAGGTTTCGACTGAATCAAACGCTTTTTCGTAATCAATGAAAGCTACATATAACGGTTGGTTATATTCCGCACATTTCTCTATAACCTGATTGATAGTGTGAATATGGTCTATTGTTGAGTAGCCGTTACGGAATCCTGCCTGGTCCTTTGCTTGACAGAAGTCTAAGGTGTTCCTGATTCTATTTACGATTACCTTAGTAAATGGTTTGTAATCAACTGACAGTAAGCTGATCGGTCTATAATTTTTCATGTCTTTGGCGTCCCCTTCCTTATGGATTAGGAATATGTTGGCGTTCTTCCAAGATACCGGTACGCTCGAGGTCATGAGGCATTGCGTATACAGGGTGGCCAGTTTCTCTGCAACAATCTGCTCACCATCCTTCAACAAATCTGCCGTTACCTGATGCTCCCCAGCTGCCTTTCCCCTTTGTATAGCTCCCAAGGCTTTCTTTTCTTCTTCGGGCGTTACTTGTGGGATTTCAAGTTCATCTAGACTATTCTTTCTTCCATTATCGTCGTGGGTGCCACTGGTACTGTATAAATCTCTATAGAACTCCTCAGCCACTTGAACTATCTCATCCATGTTAGTAATGATATTGCCGGCTTTGTCTCTTAACGCATACGGTATGCTGTATATGTGAGCGAAAGCGTGTGAGAGTGAGCCGCTGATCGCTGTTCCATCTCGCTCACTGAAGGGAGGGAACCGGGAAGGAAGCCCGCCGTCTACCGTCGCGCTCGGGGAACCGGGGCGAGGGGAAGTGGGGAGAGCGTTGTACTTCGGTAGCAATGGGTGACGTCGCGCGGTCGCGCAGGCCATGTTGAAAGTCATCTGCTTTAATTGGGGGTAGACTCGAGGTGGGACGATGGCTCGCGGTTTTGTGTAAGCTGTGTTCTCGCCGCTCAATTTGCGTTGAAGCGACCGACAGCAGGAGTGCCACTTCGTTTGCTGTTGCTGCTATGCTTCCTCAGGCCAACCTTCTCATAGAGAGTATCCATGGTCATCGAGTGTGATGTGGACCTGTTTGCCTGTGCGTGCTGACGCCACGCTGGTTAATTAAAATAACAAGCGAGTGTTTACAAAGCAATACTGCCTATGAAACTACGATGCTTACTTCTTACGGTTCTATGGTAATCTGCTGTAGCAATCGATGCATCGACTTTTTGGCAAAGGGATGACTTCTTATTAAAAAATCTAGAATAGAATAAATATTATAATGATCCTATTTCACCACATTCACACGTTAGCGGCAGCTTTACACTTTACACCTGTTTTTTTTTTAATTTCTTTCAGTACATCAACAGAACTTGAAGCAAAAGCAAAAGTTTATACAGCCTGACAGAGGCTTTTGCTCCGAGATACATATCATCAAGCAGGCATAAGCAGACATAAGATAATCATTGAACAATCTAAATTGCAATTTTACCGTGGACGGCTACAAAAAAACCCTTGCGCGGAAGATAGCGGCCAATAGTACATGCACAGTGCTCAGCGATTGAAACGCGATACTTAGATAACATGACGGCCGGTAGTTTTTACACCACCGGTAATTGGTGGGTGATGGCTGAGGAGTGCGAATACAGTTGCGATGCATCAAAATGATTCTCGCTTTCATGTGACGCCAAAATGCATGATCTCAGTGTCACCAGCACCCACTGGTGGGGCAAAAAATTATCGGCCACCATGTTTTCCGAGCATAGCGTTTCAATCGCAGAGCACTGTACGTGCATTTGTTATGGTGTAGTGACGGGGAAGAACTAAATGTGAAACTGGAAGTTGCAAATTTAATCCTTCATTGGGCGATCTTGGGCCCGGCAAAACGAGAAACATTTAGTCACAGCGACAGCGGCGAGGAAGACAATCGGCGATCGTTGAAAATCTCACCTGTAGGTCAAGCGCGCCGGCATTTATACATGGCTCCACGAAGTTTCCAGCGCGATCGCTAGTGCCCGTGTACCTTTCAGAAAGCTCTACAGAATTCGCATCGCACCTATAATCAGATTACACATGGTTCGCTGAAAACAGAGAACGCATCGAACCATCGATATCACTCGAGAAAGTTACGATACGTGCAGGCGCATCCTGCGCCGAGCGACGGCATTCAAGATCTGTTGGCCGGTTAATAACGGTTACCAGAGAAAGATAAGCAAGTACACGTGTCAATGTCCTTTCAAATGAAATCGCACCAGTACCGCCAACAAAAACAAAAGCACTCGTAGTAAAGAAACGGAACAAAGTGACAAAGTTCGTCCGCGTGCGTAGAAAAGCTTAACACGTACCCTGCTGACCACTTGAGGTCGCGCGCGGCGCCACTGTGTTCGTGCGCTGCTGTCTGGCACGACCTCATTGTCCGCGGCATCAATACGTCGGATTATCTTGTAAGGTGCGAAATAGTGTCGCAAAGGTTTTTGCTGTCATCTTCGGCGTATAGCAGTCCAACCCAAACACAGTCGCGGGGTTTTAAATGGTTGTTTTTTTTAGACGGTGAAAAGCGGTAACCGGAGAAACAAACAATTAGACGTATCTATATTTACATCTTATCAGAATCTTATCAAGCCAAAATGGCACCGTAAACACCTGAATTGTAGTTTATACGTTGGATGTACAGTCGCAGCAACGCGCTGAAGGCATGCCGCAATCGGCATCCTTTTTTGCTTCATGCATGTATAGCGCATGCCAGAGAACACTGCAGGCTGTGCTGACGCGTCTCCATCTTCTCCGCAAAGTTCCTTGTAAAGGTTCGCTCCTAGAAGCCCAGGTCTGACGAACAAAACTTCGTACTTCAGACACGCGGCCACACACTAGGTTCAATTCCACTGGAAGTAGACAACATTTGCGTCACCGCATAAAAGAGACCGCCCACATCAGGAATAGCGCCGCTTACGGAAGGTAATGTTGATGCTAAGGATATTTTGCCGCATTTTTGGCTTGTTGCTGTTCGTATAGGTAGGTTTTTTTCTCGGCTCCCTTTAAGAAAAATTAAAACAGTTTGTAATTGATGTCGGAGGCGAACCTTTAGCGTCGAACACAGCAACCGGGTAGCTCTAACCACAACGTCCCGGTGGCTTTTTCTTCTGTCTGTATTGCCAGCAATGTCCAATGCGTATAAGTTCACTCAAGTCGAAATGAAGAAAGATACACGTACCTGCACTGGCTGCTTAGTGGCGATGTAGTTGGGCTGCAGAGCACGATGTCACGGGAGGAAATCTCGGCCACAGCCACCGCATTTCGATGGAGCAAAATGTCAAATTACCCACGTGCACAGATTTAGGAGCACGTTGAAGAACCCCAGGTGGTATAAATTACTCTGGAGTCCCTCACTACGACGTGCCTCATAATCAGGTCGCGGTTTTGGCATTAAAGCCTGATTTTTGACCTTTTTGTGACAGATACACAGCGGGTGCCCACAGGTTCACAAGTTGGGCAGTCTGCCATTGGAGTATAGTAGACCAACGTTTCTTCGTAGAGGGAAAGGCTAGGTGCTACCTGTAGCCAAGAAAAATCATTTCCTGTCGCAGTCAAGCACACGAAGTTTCTTCACAGCAACCCTCCTATATATATATATACATATATACGCGTGTGTGTGTTTCTGTAATTTCAAATTCTCTTGAAATCAGCTAGCTCCCACGCCTCTAATATTGCCACTATAAGGATCTATTAATTTCAGTGTAAACGCTCTGTTTTTCGAAGGTTCCCTCCTTGCCTCTGCACTACATTCCGTTTGAGTAAGAGTAGCTCACTGCGTCTCTTCCTCTCGGTCAGGTATTTTAGCCGTGAACACTATGGCAACAGGTGTTTGACAAAGTACTGAATATACCAAAGTAATTTTCATGGTCCTTTCACCTTCGTTATAGCCAGGTTTTCCGTGCCTACCAAATACAAGAATACAGAGACACTTATATGTTTAGCAGACATTAGAAAAAAATAGACCAATTGATGCCCGGAACCATACTGAGGGAGACAAATAAACGAAAATACCGTGATTGCATTAGAGGATAGAAGACATACCAAATACCGTGTGAGGAAGAAAGCACCTGAATACAGATCGAGACAGTGTGGTGTGGCTCCTGAGAAATTCTGCTCACTTTGGGCTCTAATTCTTGTATAACATCCTGATGCACGGGCAGCTTGACAAAAGACACAAGTTATCTTGTATTCGCCACACTGGAGAAACGTTCGCCCTTGCGCCAAGGAAGCACTACAAACCAACTTCAGTGAACAAACATCTATTCGAGTGTGCAGTACCATGAATATGTTCTTGTTCTGCTCCAACTCAGGCCACTGGTTTACAGCGTCATGCTGATGTCGGATGCTGGCATCGGGCAAATTGATACGTAACGACTTACATGTAATAATTAGCTTGTAATCAATAACATTATTATGGTTCCCTAATTTGTACAATTACACTGCTTACTAAGTGACGCTCTCTGAAATTCACATACTTTCTTAAAGGGCAAGTTGCATGGAACCAGTTACTTTATTGACAGAACATTCTGTACCGGCCAACACTGATTTAGGCACATCAATGAAAAAAAAATAAACACTAATTGAAATGATATCTGGTGCGAGTCTTCAAAGTCCTCCATGTAATCTGCAATCCACATCCTCAAAAGGACCGAAAACATGTACCTGTTCTACCTGCCTTGCACGGTCAGTGTCCTGCAACGAAGCTTTGAGCCCCCCATTATGGCCAGCTTGCATGTTTGCACACCTGTCTTGCGAGCGCTTCTAGCGATATTCATGGGCATTAATAAATTACACTTAATTATTCGCTTAGTAAAGTCTATGACTTCTCTTATGCGGACGCAAGTATTTACTGTCGTAACACGTAGATGTTTTGATCTATCGGAACCATGATCCTTATACACATAATTTCGTATTTGTAACTCCCGAAAACTGTTTTAAGACTAATATTATGCAGTCCCTTTTTTTAAATACCTTGCAGATATGGCCTAATTTTCGAATAACGTGATTATGTACTGGTATCCGTTGCGAATCTACGCTTGAGCCTATATGGCTAAGAATGAGTTGCGCCGGCAAGCCAAGCAACCCCACATGATCGTCGCATATATAGATAAATTGTCATGGCTAATTCTTACGTTTGTTTCAAGATACCACTTATGAACGATTTCTCAGTTTTTCACTGGTCACACCAGGAGCTCCTACCGGGAAGCCTTGCAGTAATGAACAGTTGTAGTCCATAGAGGATGTGGACACGAACATAGCAGCATTGTGTAGTCGCTCTCTTGCATGCTGTATGTTCACACACACGCTGAGCACCACACTTCATTCCACTGTGCAGAATGAGTGAATTTTCAGTGTCGATGCTTTTGTCTTCAAATGAAAAAAAAATAATATTCAGAGAATAAGATTGATGAAAATGTTCCAACGCAGCTGTTAGTTAAGATCAATAATGTGTGTAGCGCTGCGGAGGACACCGTGAAAGAGCCAGGCGAGCTCGTTGTACTTACTATATTTGTGCAATGAAATAAATGTGGCGAGGGAAGCATAGTAAACGTGATCGATTAATTTTAACCAATCGCTAGGTTACCTTGTGGAGGACTAGTTGGTCCCGGTTTTCATTACAATTATGAACAATGCAATTGTAAGTGCAATCGGTTAAGTTGCTTCCGTAACGCGCATAAATCTGCTCATGAGGTACAGGAGTAGTGATATGCGGGAACTGAACGCCTATGCAGTCAGCCACAGTGTGTAATTTTCTGAGTCTTCTCATTCGCAGTAGAGTCCGACTTCCGAGGTTTCTCAATGTGAGGAAAAATTTGTTTTTGGAAATCTTAGTTAGAAATATTTCTTTCTCCTCTACCATACCGAAAACACATAAAATTTATTTTTGCAATGCGCTTTCCAGTCTTGTCTCCACCTAAAGATGCGAAGATACAACAGGCCCAGCTGTATTTTATAATCCAATAAAAACAGTAACCACCTGCTGCGGTTGCTTAGCGGCCACTCAGTGGGGCTGCTAAGCACGAGGTCGCGGGATCGAGTTCCAGCCACGGCTGCCGCATTACGATGGGGGCGAAATGCGAAAATACTTGTGTGCCTAGATTGAGGGGCACGTTAAAGAGACCGGGGTGGTTCAATTTGTCGGAGTGCCCCACTACGGCGTGCCTTATAATGTGATGGCAGTTTTAGTGCGTAAAAACCCATAATTTTTTTAAAAAACAGGAATCAATCTGAACCCTTATTGCGAGCCATTATTCCCATTATGGGAATAATGGCTGATACATGACCAGTACAAACATTGTTGTTGTGGCTTTGACTGGCTTTGTGACTTTGCAAATATACCATGGTAAAGAAAACATTGTGTTATTAATGTTGTTTCGCAACGATGAGCGAAACGAGAACGAGGCGAAAGCAGGAGCCAACGTTTCGACAAGTGGACTTGTGTGCCGCAAGGAGACATATGCTTTCCACGCCACGGTATATATAGCGGCGGTTCTTCTAAAGGGGACAGGTCGTAAGGTTGGTGGGTGTGGAAACGAGTAAAGGTGTGTTAGCGGCGAGGGTGTAGAATTGAGAATAAAGGAGTGCTGTGCTCAAGGCCAGTGACATGGCCGTCTGTCAATCACGTGTCAACTGTCGTATGTCAGCCGGCGTGTCAACGGCGTGCGCACCAGCCCTCTATTTCTTGTTTCGCTGGTGGTCGTGGACTATCGTGTCTCTGAAAGAGATAATAAACGGAGCGGTTGAAACCGCTGCTCGTGAAAAACAAAAAGAAAATTTGAAATCACGATACCCATGAGTATCATGATATGCGTCAACGCAGTCCATGGAGTTTCCTACCAAAATTACTATGGAGAACTCTTGCACTAGTGCCTGTAGGAGCTGCAGGCAGGGTGGTTCATCCAGCATGGGGAATAATGGCTAATGCCTGGACAGCACAAACTTCGTTGTCGTGGCTTTGACCGGCTTTGTGACATTGCAAATACACAGTGGTAACAATAACATGGTGTCATAAATTCCATAGGTCGCAGCGACTTATTGACTTCTGCATTCACAAAAATTGAGCTTCCTTTGTAAAGGCCAATAAAGGCACACAAAGCATATAGTAAAGAAAGCCATATGACCGTGTGGAACCGCAATAACGAAGATCAGATAAATCCACGCAATAGCATTCATTCCCATAGCGAGTAAATGGTCGCAGCGCCAGAGTTTCTTCTTGTAACATGCAGAGGAAACACTGTAGCCAAGCCTACCCGCATATCACCAATTCGATGCGTACCTGTACGCTACCCGCGTGCTGCAATAGGTGCCTGCACGCGTAAAATTACCCACATGCTTGCATGTGGCCAGTGTTGCCCGGAGCAACACGGATGCTTGAGCTTCAATTACACTACAAGCGTTCTTGATTACCACTTGGCGCAACACTGATGTTTTCTGAGACAGAAAAAAGTGGAGATTCGTTTAATAAAACCGAACCTATTTCCTGTTTGCAAGATGTGCATCGGTCCCAAGTGTATGTGCGCCTTCATTCTCCAACTACAATATGCAGGCGGTGTCCTCTGTAGTTTTCTTCTTGGCGTTGAGGATACTTGGGCGAATCCCCATATGGAACTAAGTGTATAAATTCACGAAATCCCGCATAAAAAAAAGAAAAAAATATTGTTTGAGGTGTTGCTTAGCAAACCTGGGCATCAAAAGGACAAACACAATAGCTCAAAGAATCCTTTAAATGCAATTCACCATTTAATTAACAGATTGGAATGCTTAAGAGATGAAGGCAAGCTGAAATTGTAGTTTGAGGTTTTAAAAATGAAAGCAATTGTTTATTACGCAGAAGTGAGCGGGGCATAATTTTTCAACATGCACATTCGCCGGTGCTTTTATTCGGTGCAGAACTTAGTAACTCGAGTTGGCAGCAACATGGCAGAAGTGAGACAGTTTGTTTATGCGCAGCCTTGTTCGGTGTCTCCTGCTGCTTTGCATAGCAGCGTACAGTACAAAGCTCCAACTGACTACAAAATTTTGGCTAACACTTGTAGTGGGCATGGAGCGCAGTTACGTATATTGTATCGTCCGAGTGATATTGTGCCATGTTCATGTCCCACAGTGTTGGTATTCCCCTTTGTTGGAATATCTTATTACAAATACAAACTTAGAAAACGCAAATCGGGGGAAGAGACGAAGAAAGCTATAACTTCAAACAACCAAAAACTAAACTAAATTACCTGCTCGATGGTAGGATAGATCATTGTTCCTGCGGAACATCAGACGGACGCTATAACCATTAAGCCGCAATCTATCTTGTGAGTGCATCCTGCCAACGCAAACTAGCTCTTTGAGATGATCATGACGTATGTCGGATTTCGCTGCGCGGATGCACTAGAGAACATGCGCTCGCGCCCATTTGCTCCAGACCAAAGACGCGGGAATAATATGTTCACATTGAGAGCACTTCACTAATCGCACCACAAAAGGTCCGCTTCACACAGCTTCCAAGATGGAAGGTGTGTGCTGGATTTGCATGCCTTTTTTTTCATGCGGGGACGAGCAGATGAATTTGGCAGGGCACGTGTGCTCCGGAAGTGAACCGCCGAGAAAAATTCGCTCGCGCCGAGGGGGGCAGTGCACGCTTGCATGAACTATGCCCAATCTCACCGCTTCTCGCCGTTCATAGGGCGCTGACCATCAAGGGGGTCTGCGCTCGCGTGTTAACGTTTAAAACCTGGTTGATTGTTCACCATATTGAACGCTAAACTTCCCGACAATGTAGTCTTACAGGTACCGAGTTTGCTATATTTATTAGCGCTGCAATTTTACATCCATAATAATACTATAGTACGAGCGTTGCATGTCCTTTCCAGACAAGGTAGCGTTAACATTCTAGAAAAAAAAGAGCAGTAAAATGGTACGCAAGCGGTACACCGAAACCAGAATGGTACTAATTCTTCGGTAAAAATACTGTGGGCTATGACACTAAGTTTCCTGGTTAAAAAATTACATGGAGAGTACATCGCCAAGGGTACGGTTGAAGCGCTTGGTCATGCCGTTAGTTTCCGGATGGTACGCTGTACTGGTGCGGTGGATGATTCGGCATTCGTCGAGTAGTGCCTTCAAAGCATCGGAAAGAAAGGCACGGCCACTATCGCTCAGAAGTTCGCGAGGAGCACCGTGGCGAATAACGAAATGTCGTAACAGAAATGATGCAACGTCGCGTGCGGTGGCAGTCGGCAGAGTAGCTGTTTCAGCATAGCGGGTCAAGTTATCCACTGCAACAATAATCCAGCGGTCGCCTGCTGGAGTGGAGGGTAGCAGTCCGTATATGTCTATACCAACACGATCAAAGGGCCGACGAGGGCAGGGAAGGGGTTGTGACGGGTAGACTTGTCCGGGAGATAATTTTCGGCGTTGGCACTGAGCACAGGAGCGAATGAACTTTCTGACGTAGTTATACATGCCGCGCCAATAAAATCGGATGCGTAGTCGCGCATAAGTCTTGAAGAGGCCGGCATGTGCGCATTGCGGGTCTGCGTGGAAAGCGTCGCAGATAAGGTCACGGCGATGGCGGGGTATCACGAGAAGCCACTTGCGACCATCAGAGAGGTAATTACGACGATAAAGAAGGCCATCACGAATGCAGAAGTGGGTAGCCTGGCGGCGAAGTGCACGAGGTGGTGCAGAGGTGGATGGATCAGAAAGGATGCTGGCGAGAGCACTGATCCAGGGATCCTTGCGCTGCTCCGACAGCAAGTTGCACAGTGCATGAGATGTAAGTGTGGGCTCAAAGGCGGATAGGCGAGCGCAGTCAGCGGAGACCGGTGAGCGAGAAAGGGCGTCAGCGTCCATGTGTTTGCGGCTGGAACGGTAGAGTACGCGGATGTCGTACTCCTGTAGCTTAAGGGCCCAGCGAGCAAGTCGGCCAGATGGGCCCTTAAGGTTAGACAGCCAACAAAGGGCGTGGTGGTCAGTGACACCATCGAAAGGGTGACCGTACAAATAAGGACGGAATTTCCCAAGGGCCCAAATAATGGCTAAACACTCTTTCTCTGTAGCGGAGTAATTAGCCCCGGCCTTTGTCAGAGTTCGGCTCGCGTAGGCAATGACATGTTCATCGAACCCCGCTTTTCGTTGAATGAGTACGGCTCCAAGTCCAACGCCGCTGCCATCGGTGTGGACCTCTATGCGGGCTGCAGGATCGAAGTGGCGGAGGATAGGTGGCGAGGTTAGCAGGTGGCGTATATTCGTGAAGGCTTCATCACAGGCGGGCGACCAAGCGGAAACTTCTTTGTCGCCACTTAGAAGGGCTGTCAGGGGTGCACTTATAGAAGCGAAATTCCGAACGAATCGTCGGAAGTATGAGTATAAACCAATGAAACTTTGAAGCTCTTTTAACTTCTTTGGTTGCGGAAAGTCGGTGACAGAGCGGAGCTTGGCTGAATCCGGAAGGACGCCGTCTCGCGATACAACATGGCCAAGAATAGTGAGCTTTCGGGCGCCGAAACGACATTTTTTTTGTAAATTAAGTTGAAGTCCCGCATCAGTAAGGCATTTCAGAACTTGCTCGAGTCGGCTGAGATGGGTTCGGAAATCAGCGGAAAAGACAACTACGTCATCCAGGTAGCATAAACATGTGTTTCATTTGAGGCCACGTAAAATATTATCCATCATTCTCTCAAAAGTGGCTGGAGCGTTACACAGGCCGAAACGCATTACGATGAATTTGTACAATCTGTCAGGTGTTACAAATGCTGTTTTAGGTCAATCAGATGGTGCCAAGGGGACTTGCCAGTATCCGGAACGTAAATCCAGCGAAGAAAAGGACTCAGGTCCCTGCAACCTGTCGAGGGCGTCGTCGATGCGCGGTAACGGGTAAACGTCCTTGCGTGTTATCTTGTTCAGACGTCGGTAGTCAATGCAGAATCGAATAGAGCCATCCTTTTTCTTAACTAGGACGACCGGTGATGCCCAGGGACTATTGGAAGGCTGCACAACGCCACGCTTGAGCATATCAGGAACCTGCTGGTCTATAACACAGCACTCAGAGGCGCAAACTCGGTAAGGGCGCTGCCGTAAAGGTGCATGACTGCCGGTATCTAGCTGGTGAAAAACGGTCGATGTGCGGCCCAAACCGGAAGCATGGCTGTCCAAAGAAGCGCTGAACCTCTGCAGGAGAGCAATAAGCTGGCTTCGTTCTGAAGATGACGTGCCATCACCGATGAAGCAGTGAAAAGCGTCGAAGGGTGACTGATCAACCGCAGGGTCACATGTGCGCCAAGGTCCCCAGAAGTAGAAATGTCAGGAGCGTCAAAGATGCAATGGTGTCGACCGGTTGATCAAGGCCTAGGCATTCACCATTAAAAGAAAGCTAAAGGGCAGGCCTTGGGATTGTCGACGACCATTTTCGTGAGGCCACTGCGAAGAGTAAGGAGAGCAAATGGCAGAGAACATCGGCGGCGAATGAACACCTCAGAAGGCGTAAAGAGAACAGTGCCATTAGAAATAGCGGCGCACGACACAGGCACAAGCAGGGAAGAGCGTGGAGGGATGGCATTGTCTTCGGACAGAAGCAGTTTAACACTAGAAGGGTCATTTTCGATAGTCTCGAGGACGGGAAGTGCAGAAAGTTCGAGTTCGGCGTGACAACAGTCAATAAGGGCGTTATTATTTGCAAGGAAGTCCCAGCCTAATATAATGTCATGGGAACACGAGGGCAGCACGATGAATTCGATGGTATACAGTAGACAGTAGAATTCGATGGTATACAGTAGGCGAGCAGTCCAGGCAGCGACAGGGCATTATATTTTGAGCGTTCGCGGTTCGAAGGGAGAAGTCGGAGAGAGGCGTCAAAAGATTTCGTAGTGTGCGGCTGAAATGCACACGGCGGAAATTACGGATACGGTGGCTCCTGTATCTACAAGTGCCAGGATGGTGATTCCTTCGACAGAGACTTCAATTACATTGGCCGGAGATGGACGAGGACTTGGGCCGACGTGGACGCAGTTCGTGCCTCGGGAACTGCGGCCATCAGTTTTCCTGCTTGGTGGACACGGGACGGTGCCGCATCGGAGAAGGCGAGCGACGACGGGGAGATTGTGAGCGGCGAGTAGAGGTGGTTGGGCTGCCAGGGGAAAAGGAAGAGGTAGGAAGGCTGAAAGGAGAAGAGGAAAACAGAGCGGGGAAAGGTGGCGCTCGCCGGATGTTCTGAAGAGCAAGCATGCAACGACGACAATGGCGCGCCACGTGACTAGCACTACCGCAAGCAAAGCATACTGGGTGGTCATGGAAGGTGCGCCACGGGTGGGGGTAAGGTCCGAGTCGTGGTTGAGGATTCGGAAAATACTGTCGGTCGGGTAGCGGCATAGGAGGAAAATGCCGTCGGTCGTGAAGCGACATAGATGGCGGCAGAAATGTCGGTGGTCGACGCATACAGGACGGCAGGGGCGTTTGTGGACGAGATCGGGAAACTGCTTCAGCGTAAGTGAGAGGAGCCGTGACTGGTGTCTGCTCAGCGGCTGGAGGAACGGCTTGAGATACTTGCGCTCGAATGAAGTCGCGGATCGTAGAATGCAAAGCAGGTGGCGGTTCCTGGACAGAAGATATCAGAGATAGTTGGCGGGCGACCTCTGCGCGAATGAATTCCTGAATTTTTACGAACAGAGAAGCATGGTTGTCGCTGACTTCAAGGCTTGACAGAGAGTCGGCGGGTGGGGTGGGACGTCAGGTGTGAAGCCGTTGCCAGCGCAACTCCTCGTAACTCTGGCACAATTCTATCACTTCATTGACAGTGTGAGGACTCTTCGATAACATTTGAAACGCGTCGTCCTGAATGCCCTTCATTATATGTTTGATCTTCTGCTCCTCTGGCATCGACGCATTCACCAGATGGCAAAGGTCGACAATGTCCTCAAAGTAGCTCGTGAAGTTCTCACCGGCCTCTTGGGGAAACTTGGCCAAAGTTAGTCTTGAATACCAACCACGAAGTGAGGTCGGCTTCATGGTTTAGAAACCGTAGTTGCGCAACGTCCGTAAGATAGAATGCGATGTTTCTTAACTTGGTAACGTCGTCCCACTGGTTATGGGCTCTCACTCGCTCATAAAACGAGATCCAATATTCAACGTCTTTGTCCTCTGTGCCGAAGAAGATAGGGGGATCTCGCTGACGCAAGGCACCGGCACAAACTAAGGTGGCCGGCACCGTTGGTGGAGCTGGAGGAGTGCGTGCGTCGTCGGGCATGATGGGGGGTAGAGTGCCACTCCGAAGTTCCAGGGTGGTCGAAACTCAGCACGTTCACCACTTGCTAAGAGATTTATTAGCAACGGGTGAGAACGGGTAGCCGTCGCCGTCACAAGCGTTCGGCGAAAGACAGCAACCACGAGCTCATGCCGGTAGCGATGGTGCTGTGGCGCAGGCAGGCTACTCTTCGTTGTTACAATATATATATATATATATATATATATATATATATATATATATATATATATATATATATATATATATATATATATATATATTGCAACGGGGGTGGTGTTCGCCTAGCAGCACTAGCTCTAGCTGCAGCGGTAGGCTTAAAACAGGTCGGTCCTATCTCGAAACGGGGAAGCAAGCACACCTCGTCGTCTTCTTCTCATTCTTCTCTTCTCTTCTTCTTCTTCTCGTTCACCACTTGCTAAGAGATTTATTAGCAACGGGTGAGAACGGGTAGCCATCACAACCGTTCGGCGAAAAACAGCAACCACGAGCTCATGCCGGTAGCGATGGTGCTGTGGCGCAGGCAGGCTACTCTTCGTCGTTACACTATATATATATATATATATATATATATATATATATATATATATATATATATATATATTGCAACGGGGGTGGTGTTCGCCTGGCAGCACTAGCTCTAGGTTGCAGCGGTAGGCTTAACACAGGTCGGTCCTATCTCGAAGCGGGGAAGCAAGCACACCTCGTCGTCTTCTTCTCATCCACTAGCACCCTGCCCACTTCCAAGTGCCTTCAGTACAATCACTCCCCACCGAAAGAGTAGCCATCCTGGCGACCTAAGGGCAGGAAAACACAGGGGGGTCATGGCACTGCTTGAGCCGGAAGACGTGCACAATTTCCTGGCCGCGACGAAGCTGGTCGGAAGGCACTTCCGTTGGCTCGATGAGGTAGTTGACCGCGGATGTTTTTTTCAGTACCCTATAAGGACCGTGGTACTTGGAGAGCAGCTTAGAGGAAAGGCCTGGAGGAGTAGAGGGCACCCACAACCAGACCAGTGAGCCAGGAGCAAAGCACGTAGCCGCAGTAGATGAATCATGGCGATGCTTTTGGCGCCACTGGTCCTGGGATGTCAACGAACGAGCGAGCTGGCGACATTCTTCGGCGTAAGCAGCCGCTCTAGAAACAGTCGTGCACTCCGAAGCATCTGGTCGGTAAGGCAGAATCGTGTCCATAGTGCATGAAGGTTCGTGTCCGTAAAGGAAAAAGAAAGGGGAGAACCCAGTGGTGCTTTGCTTGGCGGTATTGTAAGCGTAGGTGACGAAAGGCAGAATGCAATCCCAATTCGAGTGGTCAGATGAAGCATACATGGCCAACATGTCGCCAAGGGTGCGGTTGAAACGCTCTGTCATCCCATTAGTTTGAGGATGATATGCCGTGGTGGTGCGGTGAATGATGCGACACTCCTTTAGCAATGCTGCAATGACGTCGGAGAGAAAAACGCGACCGCGGTCGCTCAGTAATTCTCTAGGTGCTCCATGGCGTAAAATCAGGTTTCGAAGGCGAAAACTGGCGACGTCTTTTGCTGTGGCAGATGCTAGGGCTGAAGTTTCGGCGTACCGCGTGAGGTGGTCGATAGCGACAATAACCCAGCGGTTGCCGCTTGGAGTGTTGGGAAGCGGACCGTATAGGTCAATGCCGACGCGGTCGAACGCGCGTGCGGGGCATGGTAAAGGTTGCAAGGGGCCAGTGGCATGTTAAGGTGGCGTCTTGCGTCGTTGGCATATGAGGCAGGGCCGGACGTATTGGCGAACGAAGCGGTACAAACCGCGCCAGTAGTACCGAAGCTGGATGCGAGAGTATGTCTTTAAGACACCAGCGTGGCCGCATTGGGGATCGTCGTGGAACGTGGCGCAGATGTCAGGGCGCAGGTGTCGGGGTATAACAAGCAACCACTTGCGACCGCTCGAATTGTAGTTGCGGCGGTACAGCAGGTTATCCCGAATGATGAAGTGCGCTGCTTGACGACGGAGCGTCCGAGAAATTGGCGCTGGCGACTGGCTAGACAGGAAGTCAAGAAGCGAAGAGATCCATGGGTCCTTGGGCTGCTCTGATGGCATGTCGGTAATGTTGAGGGCGAAGGCTGCATGTGTGGAAATAGACGAGTGGACAGGACCGGAGGGCAGGGGTGACCGGGATAGAGCGTCTGCGTCTGAATGTTTTCGGCCGGAGCGATAAACAACGCGGATGTCGTACTCTTGTAGGCGCAATGCCCAGCGGGCGAGCCGACCAGTTGGATCTTTTAAGGAAGATAATCAGCATAGGGCATGATGGTCGGTCACGATGTCAAATGGACGCCCGTACACATAAGGACGAAATTTTCCCATTGCCCAAACGATGGCCAGACATTCCTTTTCAGTAACCGAGTAGTTCGCCTCGGCTTTGGTAAGGGTGCGGCTGGCATACGCGACGACGTACTCTTCGAAGCCATCCTTGCGTTGTGCAAGAACAGCGCCGAGCCCGACACCGCTAGCGTCCGTATGGATCTCAGTTGGTGCAGATGGATCGAAGTGTCGCAGTACTGGAGGAGAGGTGAGAACGCGTCGCAGTTCTTGGAATGCGTCGTCGCATGCCGGGGACCAGGCTGATAGGTCAGAACTGCCGGTGAGAAGCTGCGTCAAGGGGGCGATGATAGAGGCAAAGTTACGGATGAAGCGCCGGAAATATGAGCACAAGCCGATGAAACTGCGAAGCTCTTTTATGGTGGTTGGTTTGGGGAACTCGGTTACGGCGCTAAGTTTCGTGGGGTCCGGGAGGATACCGTCTTTGGAAACTACATGACCGAGAATAGTAAGCGTGCGAGCGCCGAAGTGGCATTTCTTCAAATTTAGTTGCAGTCCTGCAGTGGAGAGGCACTGCAGGACTGCAACTAAATTTGTCCATGTGCCTCTCCACTGGTCCTGCAGTGGAGAGGCACATGGACACTTCAGCCCTCGAAGAATGCTATCCATCATTCGCTCGAAAGTGGCAGGCGCGTTGCAGAGGTCGAACGGCATGACCAGGGTTGTCGACGGCTCGGGTGCGCTATTCGCCAGAGAGAGTTGGCATGCGACTTCCTGGCGGATGAACTGCTTTATCTCCGGCATCAAGGCAGAGATATCGGCAGCGTCGCGACCGAAGGCCAACGGGGAGAGCTCCGCAGTGTCCTGCTGAGCAGCGCGTGTTGGTGCACGTTGCTTGCGCAGCCCGTCGTACTGCTGGCAAAGCTGTATGACCTCGGCAATAGTGCGGGGACTCTTCGCGACGAGCATCGGAAAGGCATGCTCATCGATGCCTTTCATGACGTGCTTGATCTTGTCTGCTTCATCCATGGATGAGTGGGACGACCGCGCCAAGCTCACAAATGTCATATTTTACTTGACTGACGTGGCCAACCTATGGTTCCGCAATCATGAAGCCGCTTTTACCACCTGGTCGGCTTTCGCGGCGACTTTGGCTGAGGTCTTCGGCCGTCCCGCAGTTCGCCGGCTTCGTGCTGAGCAGCGCTTGCGTGGTCGAGCTCAACTCCAGGAAGAGACCTTCACCAGTTATATTGAAGACGTGCTCTCGCTCTGCAAGCGCGTCAATATATATATATATATATATATATATATATATATATATATATATATATATATATATATATACAGTGAAACCTCGTTATAACGAACAGTTAAAAAGTCGGAAATTAGTTCGCTATATCCATAATTCGTAATATAAAATTTACTAAAAAATACATGCAAGAGGAGCAAAATTCAATCAGAGAAGGCACAGCAACTCGAACGATGCTTACTTGGGTCACGTTCATTTATTTACGCACAAAGAACTGCGTTATCGCGGCCTGCTTCTTGGTGTTGATCGCATTCCGTATCACGCCCTGTTCCACAGTTTGCAAACACTCAGCAAGGGCAAACCCACTGCCCTCAATAGCACTGCAGTGGGGGCGCAGTAAATCCAACGCAGCAAGTGCTTCTTGTGAAGTCGGAATGTTCTCATCGTCTACAGGGTCAGCCTGAGCTTCGTCTGCGGGATGTTCAGAGACTTCCGCAGCGATTTCGGCGTCCGTCAGTACAGCCGTGGTCGCTGAGATGTCGTCGCCACCTACGAAGTCTTCTACAGTCATTGTTGCGGGCATGTCAGCAACAAAACGCGAAAAATCGTTCCAGGCCTCATCGTTCCAGGCCTCAACACTAAAACGCAAAAGCAACATTCCATCACGCCGCTGCCGCCGCTGCTGAAGCGGCGCTGTCAGCGGTTGTGAGATGCGGACGATTTCTTTGGCTGTCAACTCTCGATGACGACGTGGCATCTCTGGTGCTGTCAGAGCCTGCGAGGTAGTCCTGAACGTTTGCTACACCGCACAACACACTTGTGGTGCAACGAAGCCTGCCGCCTGCTATTAAAGTGAGGTAGGGCTTGGCGTCGCGAAGTTCGTTATATCCGTTTTATGCCAAACCGCGTTCGCTATAGGAAGTTAAAAATACATGTGCTTGACGAAAATATTTCGGAAGAGTTCGATATATTCAATAATTCGTTATATGCGTGTTCGTTATATCGAGGTTTGACTGTATATATATATATATATATATATATATATATATATATATATATATATATATTTATATATATAGATGATTACCTGGTGCGCATGTTTACGTCCGCTTTGCCGATTAGGAGTTCTGCAATGGAAAGCTAACAGCAAATATTTGACGTGAGGAATTATCTAATACGCTCAGAATTTTAAACGTGAGTATTCACAGAATATGAACATTAATTTATTAGTAGACTTTCGTAATGAAAAACATTTCTTTTTCCCACAATCAGACTTGTATATTTGAATAAGTCAAGCATTTCTCAATCCGTAAGCTGCCTTGTGATTCTTTTGAGCTTAACCACCAAGGAGAGTTTACAATTTTCTCGGCCCCGATTTAATAATTTACGTTATCGGACAGCAGCCAAACGCCACCTTAATTATGTAGCATAACTGCGAGTCGGGCTAGTTGGAACAGATTCATCTTAAAAATTTTTGTTAGGAAGCTTTCGTCCCTGTCTTTCTTCTATTCTTTGTCCCTGTTTGTTTGCGCACAAAAAGTTTTAAGATGAATCCTAATTATGTACCACACAAATATGGATATACCAATTTCAGCATCACTTATTGGTGACCAATAGGCTGGTGCTTTAGCTAAACATAAAGCTATGTTTCCTCTCCATCCTGCACTATTTACTACAGAACAAAGCAAATCAGCTCTTTGCATTAGAAAGCAGGTACTTTAATAGCAAAGTATTATGGTGTGCAACGGAAGGAATGTGGGCAGTAGCATAGCGCACGAACTATTTTAGTTTGTTCTCTGTATATCCCTTATCTCTGCTCTCCTTCTCCCTTTCCCCAGCGTAGGGTAGCCAAGTGGGCTCTTGACTGGTCAACATCGCTGCCTTCCTTGTATCCCTGTCTCCTGTCTCCCTAGCTTGTTCTTGTTTATTTTTCAGGGATGACTGCATGGTCGTATAGGTAACTCGGCCGAAGTCATGACATTTAGTTACTGAGCAAAAGTACGCAACCTTATTATTCCTTCCAGCGCTTGATGCACGGTTACAGAGGTGAAGGGCGAAAATAGTGTACCTTCATTTAGCGTGCGTTTGAGAATACTGCGAGTGTCCTTGTCTTTTTGCGTACACTTAGCGGTCGCAGGTGGGTTCCTGTCTCGCATCGTTCCCATCGTATTGAAAAAAAAAACGTACCGCAGCTGTTACACTCTTGTAACAGAAGAAGGCGAAAGCCTGCTGCACATTTGGTAATACATGAATATGTACAATTGGAGTTAAACTTCTTCGTAAGACATATTGGTATTGCATTAAGTTATACAACCGAGTCCCGACTTCTTGCAAGACATAATCAGCCACAATAAGAAGTACACGTGTAGATTTAAGGCGACCTCCTCACTCAGGCGCAGCGGCACGCGCTTAATCCCCAGTGGCGCACTTGCGCGGCCCTCCTCGCGAGCCGCAAGAGTGTGCACGCTCCTCGCCGCCGACCACCCCCGCCGCCTTGTGTGACGTCAATGCGCAGGCCACGCGCGACCGCTTTTCTGCGCAACAACACCTGGTACGACAGCAATTACTAAACTTGAAATTCGGCAGCCACTAAAGGCTGCTTACGTGTGGGAATGCGAAAGCAATATACTGCTTGTAGACCTCGGAACGTCATCAATGCGCCAATTTTATGCACTCGATCATGAGGTGGCACCACCTCCTCCGCAGTGTCCCGTGCGCCCACCAATGACGCACGCCCTAGTCAGCGAGATGGCTGCAACGTGACGTGTGCAAGCTGGCACGCACTATAGGCACACCTTTACTAAGCCAGAACCGTGGAGCAGCCGTGGTTTCAGGCAACCGTGCTAGTCTCGCACCTCACAGGCCTGGGTTTCATTCCCATCCAGACCTGAAATGCGCAACATTTCATTTTCAAACTAACTAATTTACTTCGTTTACAGGAACTACCCTGAAAAATGTGACGTCAATCCAAGCGTTCTTTGTCGTCTTTTTACTCTTCTCGGCGTCGGTCATTCTCTTCATGGCGCTATTTCGCCAAGGGCACAGCCAACATAGCCACCTAAGGCTTTCGCCTTAAAAAAATATAAAAGCATGGAAGTGCCCTATCATGGGATCAAACATTTCAGCACCGTCTCATAGCCACTAATGGGTATACGTGTCTTGTCTGAGTGCTCATTCGAGTGAAGAGCCAACTGGCGTGACCGGTCGTCTAAATAAATATAATCCTAACATAGTAATGTATAACCGGGCGGCTCACTCTTACTTGGTTAGTATTTCGTCATTCTGGTGAGTTTTTAAACGGTGCTATATTCAAACGTTAAACCTCAGACGCGACATCGTTGAGTATCATCCGGGCCTACACTCGGAGGAATGTGCGCTTTAGACACGCGTTGAGCCCGGCTATCATATATCCATCTTTCTGGAATGATGATGATGATTTATTCGCATTCCTTTGGAAACGGGGTGGTGACAAATAGTAACTTAGTCAGCTTGAGTTATTCAGGCATACTGTAGATCTTTTCATTCTAGCAATTCTTATATCAGGCTTGGTGATGACGATGATGATTGAGGATCGCCGCTGCCAAAGAGCTTTATCAGGAGCAAACGTTGATTAATCTTATGGTCATCTCCAGATAAACTTAGTCGATATATTTCCCAAGAAAAAAAAACTATTCACGATCTAGTGTTGTCAATTTTAACGTTGTCACTGACCCTGCAGTGATTGCCTGCTGTTATAACAAATGTTTCCATTCCGTGATCTCCGTGCTACAACTACACTGTAAACAAAAGTTAGCCGACATTGGGGTTTTTGCGGCTCATGAGCTTTGAAGACTACCTTGCACCAGAAAATTACTCTGGCATACGGCAGTAAAATGCGTTACATTACATCGTTTTACTACCACCTCTGAGAAACGTAGTAAAAGGATGTCATGAGCCGGCTTTACGACGTACGGAGTTTTAGATCACGTGACCAAAAACCATCTATTGAGAGTTTAAAACCACGTGATCTGGAACCAACCTGAAGATCACGTGATTAAATACTACCACTTTACTCCCCAAGGTTGCAAGCTCCGCCCAATCCAGTTAAGCCTACGCCCGGCGACAGGCACGGCCGCGGCAGGAATGGCAAAGATCGATGCCGTGGCGGTGCATCCACCAGCGGAACGGCAGAACGTTGGAAACTTGGAACGTATGTACTACATACGTCGCGTAAGAGGTGTCTCAAGTGGACGCGGCTTCCTGCCGGCGCGCCGCCCGTTGCACGACCGACGAGCCAATCGACTGCATTGCGTCAGTGCGAACTCATCGAAAAATAATGTTCCGATTCCGCTCTGCACGGCGAGCCGGCGTGGCCATGCTCGTATTGAGCGACAAAAATCGCCTCAAGAATCGTTCCTGGACCGATCCTCTCTATGGCAGGTAAATATCTTGCCGTTCGCGAGGGATACCGCCATCGGCCGGCAGCCTACAAACGGCGAGTTGTCGCGTCTGCTGCTCCGGCCGGAAGCAAGCGTGTCGGTCAAAGTTCATTGCCAAGCACAAGCCCACTTTTTCATGCTTCTACGAGCGAGAAAACGACTGTCTCTTGTCCACTTTGAAGCTGTGAACGGAATCGTCACGACCCACTGTAGCACAAAATAAACAAAACGTTGGTTAGTTGTAGTGACAGTCAATGGAAAGCCTCACGCACTAGAAATAGATGCGATCATGTCGAGCGGTCTCGCCAATTCAAGGTGAGGGCACATAATCTCGTAAACACCACAGCTAGCGCTGTAGGAAGCGTGTATACGAGCGGTGATCATGAATTTGTGCTCAGTAGGCGTCAAAGAAGCCCGTAGGCCATCCACCATTGCAAGCAGACGGAGGTGCACGGACGGCGCGCTGATGGGCTCGTGTTCGCCAACTAAAGCGGGAGACACACGGTCCGATTCGGTGTCCGATCCGGCGTCCGACGCGCCTGAACGGCAGCCGGAATCGAGGTGTTTTGCCGTGCCGAAGCGCCGGATCGGACGTCCGGCGTGCGACAAACCGGGCAAATTTTCATCGTCCGATGTGTCCGACAACCGCACACTCCGCACCGTCGTTTGGCCGCAGCTGGTGTGACGTTCTCTGACGTTCCCTCCACGGAGGCGGCGCTGGCAGGCCGGTTTCTCGCCGTCTTTTTTTTTCCCCCTTGCCTGCTGCAGTTTGTTGCCGACACGAAATAGTTACCAGTTCAATAAAGTTATCTCAAATATGTGTTTATTATGCAAAACAGCGCCTAGTACACTAGCACTAAGCTACCGTCGAAATCGGGAGCCGCGACGCGAGGGCCTTTCCGCGGACAAACAGCACACACCGATCTCTATGCACCGACCGTCCGAGCGAGGCTGCTCGCTTCGCTTGCACGTTTGCCCTTCGCAACGACTGCGTCGAGTAAACCAATTGTATTTGATTACGGGCTACCTAAGTGCACAGCGTTAACTGTTTTGGCAAAAATGAGCCCTCTTCATCGAGCTCGGGCTGAATCAAGCGCCGTCGGCCGCAGCGTCCGCCTAGCTATGCCTGCCGGCCGTATCGCTGGCTGTTACCGGAGCCGTCAGTGGACAACGCGCCGTCGTGAAGTGTTCTGTCACTTGCAGGGGCATAATTTTATTGACAGTGTTCACGTAAAGCGAAGCAGTGTTGTGCAGAGTTCTATTGCGTTTCTCGACGTGAATCAGCTGGGGGGGGGGGGGGGGGCTGGATCTGGGCGGAGCTTAGGCGCCGCTAGACCGTTCGGATACACGCACGTTGGATCCGACGCCGAATCGTACCGTGTGTCTCCTGCTTAAAGCTCGCTCATGGTTCGGCGTTAGTCCCTGTATATTCTTTATAAATAAGGAAGCCTACCTAGGCACTGTAAACCCAACAATTGGGGCCTAAATGCCTGCCCTCCTCCCAGCTACAGTTTCGTTTGAGCGACAAAGTCTGATTTCGAAGGCCGTGCTTTTGCAAACTGCATGCGACTGAAGCGGTTGCGAATCTTGAAGGCAACATCCGCTTCGTTTTTTTATATATATAGTACATTTTCTTAAACTTCGTATAAAAAAGTGCATATTTATACAAAGTTAACACTTTTGGACTCAAGAAATTTGTTAAAGTGTCCCTGCCGATTGTTGTTAGGAAAAAACACGTAATTTTCTCATTTACGACACATTTTTGTAAAAACCGCAGAGTGGCGCCACTGCAGTATTTGTTTGGTCGACATACCACGTTGGTTGTCGTAAAGTGCTGTATTTGAGTTATATTTTAGAAGAGCCTAGACAAAATGTGCTCCTTGTCATGTGCAGTAACCATCGCAAACCCTCCGGACTCGTGTAACGCCGTTAGTTCGCCGTGTGTTTCGTGCGATCTACCAGTGTCGGCAGTGAGTGTCTTACTACAGCGCCCGTCCGGCCTTTGTTCTGCCGAGCTGCCTGCAAGCGCTCCCGTGAAAAGTCTGGTACTGGAGCTTCGAATCGTAGTGTATGGAAGGCTGTTGAAGGTTGTGCTTTTGTGGAGCTGGAGTTCATCGGAAGTTCTACAGTACTTGCGCCAGAAAGACGTCGGTGCCTCGGTACCTTTGAGACGAAGGAGCGTTGGCCAAGTCTTTTTGAAAGGTACGCAAGTTTGGCCCTTGCGCGCATTCTTGAACTTATGATTTACGTAATGAACGTTGTGTAACTAGCTAGAGCAAAGCGCTTTCTGATCGTAGGTTGGCCGTCTTGCTGTGCACATTTAGCAAGCAATTTCACGAAGGCTTCTTCTGATGTTACAGTAAGCGTACTTGCATTCTGCTGTAAAATATATGCTACCCGCCTTCATTGCTATGCCTGAATGGGCACACAATTATGAAAACACTAAAAGTTGCTGTTCGTTCGGTAGTTTTCTGGCAAGAAGTTATTCGTTATATATGCATTCCCGCAAGTACAGTACATGTGTAATGTATCCGTCGATGTATCATGGGCTTCGCGCGTTGGCACACGATTCCTATGTTTGACGCTTAAGCGGATAGAAGCTTGTATGAAGATTTTTGTATGTATACAGTTTGGTTTGGAGGACCACGTCGCGAGAACCTGTGTATTGTTTATGTTCTTGAGTGTCTTCGCGTATTTGTCTTGTATGTTGCAAACCCGACATAGGCCGATATACAGTAACGAAGTTTATTTTTAATCGAGACATTTCAGACACCGGCCTTTAAGAAAGACATAGACCAACCAATTCTTACGAACGGGATGCCAGCTCTTGCAATCGTAGGTTATACGGCAGTGCGTAATAAAGTAAGGACTGCGATTTTGTAGCGATACTTACCCCTCGATTCTATACCACTCTTGTCGCCCACCGCAAACGGCCGGCTGTTCCAGTACGTAGCACGGGCCGGGGCGGCGGTCAGACCACTTACGAATAACTAAAAGGAATAGCATCGCTACAAAATCGTGATCTAGCTTTCAGTATGGTTTTCATGTGCTCAATATTTTTGTTTAATCCAATGCGCCACGTTTTACTGCTTATATGAGTTTTGTTTTTGATTGTCCTGGTAGCCTGTTGTTGCTGATTTCGTTCCTCCCTGAAACTTCTCTTGTTACAAAATATCAGTGTAACCTCCTTAGATATAACAAAGAGACGTTTGTGCAACCAGGCGCAAATTCATGCAGCTGGCTGTGTGAGGCTCTCTTTGCAATTCCACATGGCACTGGTAAATCACAAATTCCCAGGTTCACAGCACAATAAATTAAACATTTCTTACTTTTGAAGGCTATGCGGATTCTGGAGGCATCCCTACATCGAGCAGGAACCTGCTGCACTGCTGGAAGCTGGACAGCACGACAATAAAGCACGTGATCTGCGTGCTTTCTCAAAGGTGCGTACAAAACTGGCGCTGCCTTTCGAGTTGTAGGATACATTTGTGTTATATGCAATCATTTTACTGTATTGCCATTTTCAGGATTTCTAGTGGCTGATCACGAATTTTATGTTTTGGTGGAGTGCCCTCAGTTTAATGAATTTACCTAAAGTAGCCTCCTCTGAGTTAAATATAATTGGGCGCTTGAGTAATTATGCCTTATATACTCCATCTAGACTATATTAATCTAGCCAAAATGCCTTTTTAAGAACCATGAATTCAGGTTTCGTGCCTTGAATAATGTGCTCTAGAGTGTCTAGAAAAATGTGTTATACCACCTAAAGACATAGTTTATGCAAAAGTGCCTTAAGCAATGCTTTCGCACAAAAGTTGTATCATCAAGAGTTTCAGAGAAGCCTGTGTGGTCGGTATGAAACATGACAACCAACCAAATACAACATTAAAAGCAATACATTTTGGCTTCCATATGGAAGCCTTGTTCACAATAAGGCTAAAAAAAGTGGAAGTGCATATTTAATTAAGTAAGTTTTAGCATAAGATGGGTGTGGGCTCCTTGGTTTCAGATAAACGTGTGTCCTGTTGATTGCATCTCCAGGGAATCCGGGTACAGGCATGGCTTCCAATTTCTTTCCTGGCCGATTATGCTAGACACTATCCAGTCACTGTTGTGTTTAGTCATTGCGGCATCCTCTGCCAAAGCATTTGATGCCACTCTTTTCTCATCCACATCGTTCTGATGTTGGCGTAGCCATTGCTTAAAGTTGCCCATTGCTCTAATGTAGATAGTATTCATATACACATGTTATGTTTCAAAGGTCAGAATTCATGTCAGTAAAATTTTTGATACGGTTTGTTACTGGGATGGCTACCTCGTTGGTTTAACATGGCTTGTCACTGGGATTGCTCTCTTGTTTGTTTAGCTTCTTGTCGGGTTCATATGGATTTGATTTTGTGCATAATGAGATGTTACACACACACACCTTGCATATACATGAAAAAAAGGTTTACAACAGAGATAACATATATGCATGGGCATATATATGTGTCAATAAAATACTCGAGCCTCATTTCTGCCTACAGAAAAAGAAGTTATTTCTCCTCGAGGGCATGACTGCTTGCAATAATGAACCTCCAAGAAAAGGTTTTCTGTAATCCGTATTTTTGATATCTAAATGCTTATGGGGCATGTACAAACTGCTTGCATCAATTTCTCATTGGGATGAGTGGTCTACATTTTAAATTTGAGTAATAATTGCAATAAATAACTCATTTCACCTGTCTTCTAATGACTCTAAAATTCTATGCTTCTACCTTGCCAAACCTTTTATGAAATTAGTTTGATGAGGCCCAATATACAGGGCTTTCTAAATTAAAGGTATCAGTACCTATGAAAGACTGTGCTAACTAAGAAAATGCTGCTTGTGTATGTGGTTTATTCATTTCTCGGACAAAAGCTTTACACCCAAGTGCAGTCAGTAAATCGAAAACAATTGCGTCTTGTTCAATAGTTCTCGAGCACTTGTGCGTCACTATAGTCGAATACAAATTTAGAAAAAAGGGGAGGCCCCGCCCAGATGAATGAAGCGCGACGTCCGATTGCCTCCGCGACTAAAATAATCCCGCTGAAAAAATCGTGCTTAGGAAACGCACAATTCTCAGTATAAATAAAGACTTTGATGACTGGTTTAGTAGAGCTCTCATGTGCTACAGCACATGCCAGATTGCGACAGAAAAATAACCCCGTGCCTTCCACAACGCTGCCCGTCGTCTGCTCTTTAGCTTCATTGCAAGCGGCAAAAGTAGAAAGAGCAACTCTGCATGGCATTTGTGCTTGTTTACATGTACACGGCACATTTACTACTCTTGTTCCGAGCTTCAAATGAATCAGTTGCTACTGAACAAGTACTTATATAAAACAATGCATTTATCGCAACCATTACAAACCCAAGATGCTCAGTGTCAGCGAAAGCACCGTGTTAAAGGTGAGGAGGGAGGTCCAAGCTTCGCATATTTCGGGTGGCAAACTATCAACGCCCTGGCGAAAACGCCCACAAAATGTGGAGAAAAGAAGCAGCAGCACGAAGTAGGACACGTGTGCGCTGAGCTCGTGTGCACGATTTCTTTCACGACAACGAGATACCAACGATCGAGAAGATCACTAACGAGTTCTCGAAGCATATATTGTGTTATGTTTGTGCCCTGGGATTTGCCTGACGGAAGGCCAGTGCTATGGTTTGTCGACTGTGGAGGCAGCATTGATCCCCGCATGGTGCCTGCCTGCTTCGGACACGACTACGTGCACGGCTCGAGTTTCCTCGCGGCTGCATGGCGTCCACGACGGAAGCAGCCACCGGATCACGGACTGCTATTCGGCCCCTCCCCGTCCCGGCAGCAATGCACCCCCCCCCCCTCGTTTGTCCGGCGGCGCCCGCACCACAAACGACTCCCGCTGTGTTTGGGACAGTTTCCAAAGGAGGGCTGTGTTTCGACCCAGTGCCTTGCAGTTGGTTCCCTTTGTCCTATGCGGGCCATAAAACTTGCCCGGCGCACCATTCTGACCGACCGCCAAATCGTCCGCAGCACCGCAGCACGGTTCAAGGAAGCGCCGGCCACCGAGAGCGGCGTTAGGACCCCGGAGGCTGCCCAGACCCTCTCTCTCACGACCTTGTTTCGTCTTTGGGGACTGTCTGGAAGATCATTGGGCTGAGGGGTGTTATTTAAGCAGCTTGCAGCTGCTCTGTTGGTCTCTGTCCTGATAACGACGACAACATGTAAACATTGTATAAAGAATTATTCGCAGAGAAAACTCTCCTCGTCTCTGACTCTGCGTGAAGCGAGGTCCAGACCTCTTGCCAGCCACACATACCTCGGCAAACGCAACAATGGATCTCCCATCACTGAAGCGGTGTACTGTGTGTCAAGCACAGCAGCCAAGCATTCTCCCGTGACCTCTCAAATAAATAAGCGGTTCACTTGATGACATATTCCTTCTAATGGAAGCCCAATTCTGAAAAAGCAACGTCCTGCACAGATGATGCTCAATATAAGCGTTGGCATGGAAACGTGCTGAAATGCCGGAAAATCTGAATGCAAATGCAGTTATTAACTATGAATAACTATGTGGGGCCCGAAATGCTCATTCGGGCAGCCACTGTCCAGCTTCACGCGAAAAAGCAGTAGTCAACGTGAATGAAATTGACAGCCACTCTTAGCAGCTTGCACGCCAAAGCACATTGTGCTTTGCGTGCAGTTGTGCTGCCCCTACTGTTTTTTCCAGCCCGTTGAGATGAATAATGCCAAGGTCAGATTGGCCCAAAATACTCTATTGGGCAGCCACCTATGAGCATGACGGGTCCTGTGATGAAATAACAGTCATCAGGGCACGCTTCAAAGGCACCTTTAGCAGCCTGCACGTCAAATCACAGTCATATTGTTACGTAGGATGACGCAGACGAAAAGCTATGTACAAATATATTTACAAGGAAAATACGCTGCGCTAGGCCAAGAGGCAACAGCCCGCGCTAGCATCTAATCGTCGTCGTCGTCTTCACACTGCTGGCCTTTTGTGATCGCACATATTGTGCCGTAGCACTACCCCCGGCTGCAAAAGCGCCGTCCCGGAGCGACTAAAGATCGGACTCGGAAGCAGTGTAGTAGGCCTTGAGCCTACTGACGTGTACGACATCACGAGATGCCACAGGAGAGGACGAGGTTGAGCCCACAGGAGCAATTTCGTAAGTCACAGGCGTCACCTGGCGCAGCACGCGGTAGGGCCCTGTGTATCGCGAAAGAAGTTTCTCTGAAAGTCCGACGTGACGAGAGGGCGACCACAGGAGCACGAGCGCACCAGGCGAAAACTGTACGTCACGATGGCGGGCGTTGTACTGACACTGCTGAGTGGTCTGCGAGGCCGTAAGTCGAGCACGGGCAAGCTGGCGTGCATGGTCGGCGAGGGCGATGGCGTCGCGCGCATACTCGCTTGTTGAGACCGCAGCAGGAGTAAGTGCCGTGTCAAGGGGCAAGGTAGGTTCGCGACCGTACAGGAGATAAAAGGGAGAAAATCCGGCGGTGTCGTGCCGGGAAGAATTGTACGCAAATGTTACGTAAGGAAGGGCAATGTCCCAGTCGCGGTGGTCCTTGGAAACGTACTTTGACAGCATATCGGTAAGAGTACGGTTTAACCGCTCTGTCAGGCCATTGGTTTGAGGATGGTATGAGGTAGTCAGCTTGTGTTGAGTGGAGCAGGAACGTACAA
The DNA here is from genome assembly GCF_038994185.2 of Dermacentor albipictus. NCBI lineage: Eukaryota > Metazoa > Arthropoda > Arachnida > Ixodida > Ixodidae > Dermacentor > Dermacentor albipictus. Next base: position 25,982,262 of record NC_091828.1, on the reverse strand, counting down.
TGTCGGCGATAACTTTCGAGAGGAAGTTACGACCACGATCAGTGAGCAGCTGTCGCGGGGCGCCATGAAGTAAGATAATGTCACGCAAGAGAAAGTCCGCGACGTCAGTGGCGCAACTGGTAGGGAGAGCCCGCGTGATAGCGTATCGGGTGGCATAATCAGTTGCGACGGCTACCCATTTGTTCCCAGAGGATGACGTGGGAAAGGGACCGAGGAGGTCTAATCCAACACGAAAGAACGGTTCCACAGGGACAGTGATCGGCTGCAGATGACCGGCAGGTAGCACCTGAGGTGTTTTCCGATGCTGGCAGGTATCACAGGCAGCAACATAGTGTCGGACAGAGCGAGCGAGACCAGGCCAATAGAAGCGGCGGCGGACGCGGTCGTACGTGCGGGTTACGCCAAGATGTCCTGCAGTAGGTGCGTCATGCATCTCAAAGAGCACAGTCTGTCGTAGATGTTTTGGCACGACGAGAAGAAGATCAGATCCGTCAGGGAGGAAGTTGCTTCGGTACAGAATGCCGCCCTGGAGGACATATCGGCGAACGGATGCGTCGGTAGGTGTAGAGCGCAGACGCTCGATGAGTACTCGCAGCGATAGGTCTCGGTACTGCTCATCGGCGATGTTAGCGAAGGCAGACACAGAGAAAATGCCGTCGGCGGTACTACTGTCGGCGTCGTCAGGCTCGTCTACCGGGTAGCGAGACAGGCAGTCAGCGTCCTTGTGTAGTCGGCCAGATTTGTAGGTGACAGAGAACGAATATTCTTGGAGGCGTAAGGCCCAGCGACCAATCTTCCTGAAGGGTCTTTCAATGAGCATAACCAACAAAGCGCGTGATGGTCTGTGATAACGGAAAAGGGTCGGCCGTATAAGTATGGGCGGAACTTCGCAACCGCCCAAACTAGGGCCAGACACTCACGCTCAGTGATGGAATAGTTGCGCTCCGCGGGTGAGAGGAGCCTGCTGGCGTAAGCGATAACACGGTCGTTGCCGCGCTGGCGTTGTGCCAGTACTGCGCCAATTCCGTGACCGCTGGCATCAGTACGAACTTCGGTAGGCGCAGAAGGATCGAAATGGGCCAGAACGGGAGGCGTTGTGAGAACGTCGATTATATGCGAGAATGCAGAGGCCTCGTTATCGCCCCACTGGAAAGGGGCGTCTTTTTTCAAAAGCTCGGTTAGTGGTCGTGCTATGGCCGCAAAATTTTTCACGAAACGGCGGAAGTAGGAACAAAGGCCGATGAAGCTGCGCACATCCTTGACACACTTCGGAACAGGAAAGTGCGTAACAGCATGGATCTTGCCTGGGTCCGGTTGCACTCCGTTCGCGTCAACGAGATGTCCAAGGACGGTAATCTGGCGACGGCCGAATTGGCACTTCGATGCGTTCAGTTGCAGAGCGGCGCGACGAAAAACGTCCAGGACTGCCGAGAGGCGCTCGAGGTGCGTAGCGAACGTTGGGGAGAATACTATGACGTCGTCCAAGTAGCACAGGCATGTGGACCATTTGAAACCGTGAAGAAGGGAGTCCATCATGCGTTCAAAAGTGGCAGGAGCGTTACATAGACCAAACGGCATCACTTTGAATTGATAAAGACCGTCCGGAGTTACAAAAGCAGTCTTCTCGCGGTCGAGATCGTCCACAGCAATCTGCCAGTAGCCGGAGCGGAGGTCAATAGAAGAGAAGTAGCGAGCACCATGGAGGCAGTCAAGGGCGTCATCGATCCGAGGTAGGGGATACACGTCCTTTTTGGTAACCCTGTTAAGGTGCCGATAATCCACGCAAAAGCGCCATGAGCCATCCTTCTTTTTTACTAGTACAACCGGTGACGCCCATGGACTACATGACGGTTATATGATGTTATTGGCAAGCATTTTGCGAACTTCAGCGTGAATAACTTGACGCTCAACCGGTGACACTCGATACGGGCGGCGATGAATAGGAGGGGCATCGCCGGTATTAATGCGATGTTTAACAGTTGTAGTTTGGGCCAAAGGACGATCGTTAAAGTCAAAAATATCGTTGTAGGAAAACAGAACGCGGTAGAGCTCACGAGCGTGCTCGGACGGCATGTCGGGCGCAATCATTTTCTGTAAGTCGGCGATGGTGCAAGTTGTCGACTGAGATGGTAGAGGAGGATCGGCTGAATTGCTGTCTACCTCAATAGATGCTATTGAGTGATCTTCGAATGAGCAAAGCTGGGCCAGAGACATCCCGCGCTAGCATCTAATCGTCGTCGTCGTCTTCACACTGCTGGCCTTTCGTGATCATCATCGGCAATGCCTTTGAGGATGTGGGATACCTTGTCGGACTCAGGCATGTGGGCATCAACTTTGCGGCACAGAGCCAGAACGTCCTGAATGTACGTGACATAGGGCTCTGTTGACGTCTGCACACGGCCGGAAAGCGCCTTCTGCGCGGCAAGTTTTTGACCGTAGGGGTTGCCGAACAAGTCTCGGAGCTTTTGCTTGAACGAATCCCAACTGGTGAGCTCATCTTCGTGCGTGCGATACCAAACTCGAGGTGTGCCACCGAGTTAAAAGACTACGTTGGCGAGCATGATAGTAGGGTCCCACCGGTTATTGCGGCTGACGTGTTCGTACAGGCTGATCCAGTCGTCGACGTCTTCCCCATCGTGGCCCGAGAATACGCCAGGATCACGGGTAGCGGGGAGAGTGATGTAGGTCGTCGAAGTGGCAGGAGGGGTCGGAGCCGGCGGAGTCGGGTTGTCGTCGCCGGGAGCCATGAAGGCAGGCTCGACGTACCGTCCACTGCGAAGCTCCGTGACGAGGTACAGGGAACGTCCACCTCCACCAGATATGTTGCGTAGGATGACGCAGACGAAAAGCTATGTACAAATATATTTACAAGGAAAATACGCTGCGCTAGGCCAAGAGGCAACAGCCCGCGCTAGCATCTAATCGTCGTCATCGTCTTCACACTGCTGGCCTTTCGTGATCGCACATATTGTGCGATCACGAAAGATTACCAAACGAAAGATATTGTGCGATCACGATCACGATTACCTCGCAGCCATTGTTGTATTTGTTTATCTGACCGGGCAAGTAACACCAATGTAAGCACAATTATTCACCCTGAATAGCTCTGCTAGCATTGTGCTAAAAAATGCTGAGTGAAGTTGAATGTGTTTTATTGAGGCAATTATTTAATTTACAAGCCATCGGCATGTCGATCAACGGCCAGGTTCAGACAATGTCATTTGTGAAGTAATAAATGGTGAAAGTTGCAAAAGCTCTCAGTGCACTGCTTTGCTGGGCTCCATTCACAGAAGAATGTCTTTGCAACGGCGAAAGCGTCAGACAGAAATCACACCCCACTGCACATTGTTATTCGTGCTGAAAATTTTCGCCATCATATGGGATAGGCAGCGAAACCGTTTGTTTACTAAGACTGAATGCATGAAAAATGCAACAGCATAGCAAGGTGTTTCACAATATGCAGCCTTTCATGTGCACTTCTGGCTAGCTGCCACATGCACTGACGCATAAACATGAACAGAGGTAAGAGGCAAAGTTACTGTGCAACCCACATGACGCTTTTAAGAAAATGTATCTCTCAACCTTTCTGTTCTGATAGGCGATCAAAATTTGTTTTGAGCAAGTTGGTTAATCACATTGCAGCAACAACACAAGAAACAAGGACAGAAAACGCAGCAAGTAGGCAGATTGGAAGACGAGGTAGACCAGTGAGAAAGGTTTTAATGAGATGGAAGAGGCCAGTGATCAGTGTACAGGAGTTAGTGCCTTGAATGAGATTGGCTAATGAAAATGTGTAAGGACTTTGCTGAAAGAAAACTATCAAAAACAAATGCTAATATAAAATAAAAGGACAAATATGAGTAAGTGCAAACACGCATGGAAGCAGGAACGCTGGCAACACAGCTTATGCGTGACTGGACCACAGCACGCATTCTACAGCTTGCGTGCGCGGTGAGCACTGGTGGAAAGAAATCAATCGACAGTGCTATACACAACGCTCGAACACCGCCGTTAGACGCTCGGCTATCTCACTGTTGACAACGATCACTCACGCTAAGTTGACGGCGACAAATCTTTGCATTGGAGGCTTCTTTGTCAAATATTTTCTGTTGAGACGCTCGTAGGTTTGTTTCACGCGCGCACGCTTTTCTAATTTCTCCTCAGAATGGTTTTGCTCCATCACTTTACCCCGTCCGACGAAAAATGCAGCGACACGGTACACGAACTCACCTGCCGCTGACAGCAGGCACCAGACTTTGGCAAACTTTTCTTGTTCTAACTTCACTCAGGAGCGAAATAAAAAAGACATGAAACAAACAGGCAGGATGTGTGTTTGCAGCAGTCACCGAGGCATCCTGTTTTCAGGCAAAGCGTAGCGCAGCATCAGCGATGCTCGCTGCAATGTTTCTTCGCCGGATCACGGCTTAGAATAAACGCACGCGGCACAGATGCCGCATTGTAAGCTCGCAGTAATATTTCCGGCATGATAGACAATGACAAACAGTTTGGGAATTCACTGTGACGAGGCATTGACACGCACAGCTGACGCGACTTGGCCCAGTTCGAAGCCCGGGCGGCCATCTCCGACGGCGAGCCACCGGCCGTCCGGCGCATGACGTCAGTCCAGAGTGCGCACCCATTAGTGGATGCTCGTGTGCATCTGCCTCGGAGGAGTAACCGCCCCTGTTTTTCTAAAGTTGTATCTGACTATAATCGAGCACAGCTTGACCCTTGGCCTAATACTAAATCAGGCTTGAAGCTTTCAATGTGTGCTAATCGCTAGAACAGCACCAGATTTCATTCTGTGCCAAGGGGTGGAACGCATTTGCTTAGAGCTAGGCAGATGAATGTCGTTCTTTCGCATTGAAGTTCCCAATACTTTCTAGTCTTAGGTGAAAGTACACAGCTCAGCACAACGCATGTATGGTATACGTAATAGTACTTTGTTCTTTAAACCGTATCAACAAGAAGCAGCTACTTCCGTTTTTGCAAACCTTACCTTATTTCCTAACCTTTCCTTGATCAAAAGTGTAGAAAATTAATCTGTGCTTGTTCTGTTGTTTCACAGGTAGACATCGGCGACGGTGTATATGTTGAAAAGGGCCTGCTGAAGAGGCTGCGCCTGGATGCTAACAACTCGGGCTTTCAGTTCGCGGGGGGCCTCCTTAAGGCTCCTTTTACAAAAGTAGAGGTTGAAGGGAGGCGCTACACATGGATGCGCAGCAATTGTTTGTGACAGCGTCACTGCTGGCAGGCCTGGCCTGCCTTTTCGCTTCGTTCTGGGTCTTCCACGTTATCTACTCGAAAAAGGCCCACAGGATTTTGACATTTATTCAGCACTGCTTTCTTGATTTTTACTACACAAAGCTGCAGGTGAAAGCATTGGATTTACTCAATTTTTACAAGACAAAACTATTGCTAGGCAAAAAAATTTTTAGATGCATATCCTCAAGAAAGTTTCTGTAAAAATGATTTTGCCTAACGAAAGCACTCGTGGGTTCTGTGGCTGGCAGGTTGCCCAAGCCATGTAGCACAGTGCTTGCTTTAAAGGGACACGAAAGAGAAAATTTATTTGAGCTTTATTAAATCATTCTTCTACCGCACTGAAAAAACAACTCCCACCATGAGAATTGGCTTGATAAGCCAGATAACTTGCAAAAATGAAAACTGGTGTCGCCACCACCACCTTATAGTTCCTGCACCAGCTCGCTGTGATATGGAATTTGACGGTGTCTGGTCGGGTCTAGCTGATGTTCTACTGGCCAATATTGATGAATTCTGTTGTAAAGGTGTCAAAGAATATGCTTAGTTGAAGTATGACTCCACACTGATGTGCAGGCACTGCATAAAACTTGAAAAATGAAAGTTATATCTTCATTTTCTCATGTATTAATCCGCTTATTGCCACAATGTTCATGAATACAGTTCTGAAAGATTGTTTTATCAGTCTAAAATGATTTACTGTTTCTCTTTAGTATCTCTGTAATGGACCTTCAGCAACAAAATGTGTGTTAGTATGCCACAGGTATTCTCAGCAGGGGCAAAAGCACCAGCAGCATGCTGAATGATTCTGTACCAACTGATAACTTGAAGGATGTCCTGTGCCACTAGGGATAGGCCAACGTGGCTCTGTGTTAATCACCACAAGTGCATTATGCAAAACTTAATGGCCCAGAAATTGGTAATTCAGGGGGGAGTTGAATTAGCTATTTTTATTTCTTTTTTTTTCTTTATCATGGACTTCTCACATTACACTTTGTCACAACGCATTCACTTTAAAGTAACTGTGGAGAATAAGGTGGTTTGGTATTCAGACATGCCTTCTGTGTGTAAACAGTCTTAGATGAGCAATACAAAGATACACTATAGATGCTGACTAGCAAAATGAAGGGGTTTGAGGGCAGATACAAGTATACATCCTTGTAGTCGTACCTGTAGCACTATGTTCAATTTGTCACACAAGCATATGGCATCCATCACAACTGCATGCCTAGAAACAGACAAGGGCAACACACTCAATTCCCTTTTAGTCTATCTAAGAAGCACTACAATTTTTAGGCAACGAAATTGAAATCTGGCTTGTACCCATAAGTACTGCAATACAGTTGCGCAACATGTTCCTCTTGTGTGGAAAAAGGGCTGCATATGTTTTCTTTGAGCACAAGGGGGAGTGGTATCAGTTAGAGCCCCTCCATCCACGCGCCACTGCAGCTTTCTTAAGTAGCGACAACCTTTGTTGTGCGCCGCCTTTTCTCCTCACACCAAATCCTGTTCCAGCATTTCTGTTTTAAAAGTTTTCGGTTCCGGCGTTACCGCTTCCTGGAGTTGTGCTGCGGGAATTCCCGCTTTGACTGCCGATGGTCAGACGCCCACGTGTGCTTAGCAGAGCTGTGGGAGTCGCCATGAGAAGAATGCAAAGGCGACAAGCTGTTATATTCCGCTGAAGTAGTAATTCGCGGTCGCTGTTTTCTAAATGCACGAAAAACGGCAGTGGTCTCCAAGCGCCAGGCACTACATTCCACTGTACGTTGTCTCTCGTGGCACAACCCGTCACAGGTTGACGTGAAACAGCGAACACGATCATATCGCTGATTACAATAGGCGGTGGTACTTGGATGGAATCGCATTCACAGTTTAAACCGCAGCTGGTGCAATTAAAGCCTCTCCATTGACGCGAAAGTAAACAACGTTAAGAAAAACATAGGGTTACTTCCACTCGGAACAGGAAGCTGCAGCTACTGAAGTTCCGCTTGACACCGGAAGCTAAGGGGGTGAGTGGCAGAGGAGCGTGGAGGAAGAGGGTAGGTTGGCGGTACTTAACCTGGTCGGCGGAAACGTGTGTGGAGGGGCTTTAGTATCAGTTAATGGCTGTTTTCCATATATGTTTTGTCGTGTGTATTAGCAATCACCACTTTCCTTATCTGAGTGAGGTCATTTTTTAGAAAGTTTGAAAGTTTATAGAACATGTTGCTCATGGTTGTTGCAGTTTTCTTCCTAACTATCCATTCATTGCACTGTGCACCCATGTCTTCGGCAACTAGCTGTTTGAAGGTCAGTATGCTATCGATGGGTCTAATGATAATCTCTAGTGCCCCCTCATTTGCTTGTTGCAATACTGAAGAGTTAGATTTTGTATATTGTGTCACTTGTTTATTTTCACTGTACTTTAGTTTCACTACATCTTGAATGTGTTGTGATAGTTTTTCTTTTGCAATGAAAGATATGGTGGACAGTTGCCGACACTAATGTGATAGTATGAATGCTTGCTGTATTTATCACGATTGTTTCATTTCGCTGGGGCACTAATGGTCATTAGCAGCAGATGCTAGCTGCCCTTAAGTGCAATGTTTTTATGTTGCATAGTATTGTTCATGATCCATTTAATGCACTGCACGCGCATGTTGTGGACAACTGCCTGTTTGAAGAAATTGTCTGCATATTCAGTGGGTCTAATGTGAACATCTCTACTACTGACTTAGCTTCACTACATCTTGAATGTGTTGTGATAGTTTTTATTTTGCCGTGACAGATGTGGTGGGCAGTTGCCGGCACTAATGTGATAGTACGAATGCTTGCTGTATTTACCACATGGTTGTTTCATTTCGTCTGAGGCACTAGTGGCCGTTAGCAGCAGATGTCATTTGGCCTTATGTGCAATATTTTTATGTTGCATAGTTTCGTCCATAATCATCCATTGAATGCACTGCAGACCCATGTTCTGGACAACTGCCTGTTTGAAGGAATGATCTGCATATTCAGTGTGTCTAATGTGAACATCTCTAGTACTGCCTGTGTATTTGTGAGTTAGATATTGTATTGTGTGTCATTTTGTTTTCACAGTGCTTTAGTTTCACTACATTGTGAATGCGTTGATAGTTTTCCTTTTGCTGTGAGAGATATGGTGGTCAGTGGCCGGCACTAATGTGATAGTACGAATGCTTGCTGTATTTACCACATGGTTGTTTCATTTTGTCTGGTGCAGTAATGGCCATTAGCAGCAGATGCCATTTGGCCTTAAGTGCAATATTTTTATGTTGCATAGTTATGTTCATACTAATCCACTGAATTCACTGCACACCCATGTTCTGGACAACTGCCTGTTCGAAGGAATGACCTGCATATTCAGTGGGTTTAATGTGAACGTCTCTAGTACCGACTGTATATTTATCAGTTAGATTTTATATTGTATGTTGCTTGTTTTCACTGTACTTTACTGGGATTGCACATTGAATGTGTTGTGATGTATTTTATTTTGCTATGAGAGATATAATGGGCAGTTACCAGCCCCCAGTCTGTGTGTTAGTACAAATATTTATTATGCTTATCACAGCATTTTATAAGGCTATAGGTTTGTGATTACCTCATGCCTGACTTTTTTATGAGAAACATGTCAGAACTAATAAACAATCACTCATGCTTGGGATCCATGAAATCATCTTTGTAATCTTTCAATTGTCTTCGAAATATTTCCACATCAGGCCCAAGAAACTCCAGAACGGGCTTGAAAAATTACTCTCGGAAAGAACCGAGAAAACCTGATGAACGAGGTAAGAAAATACCCCAACATCAGTACCAACAAACTCGAGAATAGGCCTAAAAATAACTCCCCGGAATAGCCTAGAAAACTGGATGAATGAGGTAAAAAAATACTCCCACATCAGACCCAAGAAACTCGCGAATGGGCTTGAAAAATAACTCTCAGGAATAGCCGCTAGAACTTCGTGATGGCAGTAAAAATATAGTACCACTATTGTCCCCAAAAACCTTCCCACAGATTAAAAAATTACTCTCGTTTCTACATACAAAAACCTTGGTCAGCATGGTAGTAAATTTTTACCTCGACTGGTACGTAGTAAAAAAAACCCAGAAACGGGAATGCGATACAGGACGAGCGGTTTACTCCCGTTTCGCGTTATTTTTGTTTAGTGTGTAGCAGTTAGTTCACACATTCCGTCTGACTCACAGTGATAGAAAATGTCAGATGCAGAAGTTAGTTATGGAGCAATTTTGAGGAGCTTTGCTGAACATGCACGTAAGAAAATTGGTGCGACCAGAGGGCATTACGAACGCTCTTTTGAAATAATATGCAGAATGGGTAGCGCTGTATTTAAAAATTACATTTCACGTATCACATACCCAGAGCACAGTTCCTAATGACTGGCTTATACCTAAGGTCGTACCCGTGCACAAATCAGGTGATAAACACAAAGGGGAAAATTATAGGGCGATAACATTTAAGTGTGTATAGTGCTAAGTAGAAGAACTGGTAATATTAAAATCGATTCACATCTTCCTTGAAATTACTACCTCATTGCCCCCCAATCAACATGGATTCCGCAAGCGTCTCTCAATAGTTACACAACTCCATGAAAAAGCTGATTATTTTGCGAGTTTACTCAATGATAAGAACAAGTTGACGAAAATGAAATTGGAATTGATCTATCAAAGGCTTCTGTAGAGTACTCCATGCCGTATTGATTATAAAATTAAGAGATGTCGGGATTAACGGAAGAATCGTTACATGGATTAAAGCGTACCTCAAAGGCAGGACCCAATTTGTCGAAATGGATGGTAAAAAATCAAAACCATTGAAGGCAACGTCAGGTGTCACGCAAATATTAGTGTAGGGCTCTTTGCTGTTCTTCGTCTATATCAATGGTATTTCCTCCAGGATTGACGAAGGAATCACTGTGTAGCTCTTCACTGATAATTTTTTATTGTACGAAGTTATAAGTAGCAAAGACCAACAATCGCTTAATGAAGCCTTAATGAACATTGAATAAGACATAAATATAGCGTAACGCATAACAAATAAAGAGAAGCATCTGCTTGAAAATGATTAAACAGTGAATTCAGCCATGCTTGCTTTAGTTGACACGTTCAAGCATCTTGGTCTGAAAATAAAAAAAAATAAAACGCAAGCTTGAAAGAATACATCACGGTCTCCCGGTAAAACGCGGAAAAAAAGGTCCGATTCCTCCGACTGAAACTGTGATCAGCCTCTCAGTTAACTAAGCTAACGGCATATCTAACATATGTGAGGCCGACGCTAGAACATGCCCGCATAACGAAACCCATTCAGACAGGATTGATCTGTGAATCGGAATAGGCACAACGAACAGCAGCCAGCTCTACACTTTCCAGGTAAGCTCGAACCGACTCTGTGTCCGATATGCTAAGATAGCTAAACTTGCCTACGTTAACCGAAAGACGGCGTGCAGCTCTGCTAAAACTTTCTTTCTATTTACTAGAAACTATTTTAACATTCACAGTGCGCCACGACCAACAGTAAAAGAAGGTCGACAGTTTAGTAGAAAGAATAATAATAATATAATATATGGAGTTTTACGTGCCAAAACCACTTTCTGATTATGAGGCACGCCGTAGTGGGGGACTCCGGAAATTTTGACCACCTGGGGTTCTTTAACGTGCACCTAAATCTAAGTACACGGGTGTTTTCGCATTTCGCCCCCATCGAAATGCGGCCGCCGTGACCGGGATTCGATCCCGCGACCTCGTGCTCAGCAGCCTAACACCATAGCCACTGAGCAACCACGGCGGGTTAGTAGAAAGAAGGATGGCCTTCTTCAACAACCGCAATCGCACCTAAAAGTCTATGCGTGCTCTTTCTCTCCAAATACGACCGAAGAAAGAAATGATTGACCTGCATCGATAGGGGAAAATTCCACCTTAGAAATATTCGAATCTAGAATGAATTTGTTGTGAACGCGCTGTCCTATATATGTTATGCTGTTCTCTTTATTTAATTATACTACCTGTGTAGCCTCGACAGCGAGAAACCATACTGAACACGTATATCGTAATTATATATTGGTGTATGTGCGTGTGTATATATATATATATATATATATATATATATATATATATATATATATATATATATATATATATATATATATATATCCACGCTGCAATCATATAGCGGCCGTAAGGCCAGCAGTACAAGGCAATAAAAAAACGTATTGTCATCCCCTTTGAAACGAGGAGGCGACAAACTGTCGCCTAGCCTGTTTGATCAAATCAAGTACACCCTACATACTTTATCTCGATAGCACCTATATGGATACTGCGGGTGCGTTCCTGTCGTTGGCCTCACCGTGAGTTGCTGTACGAGGTCCACGGGCGAGAAAATCGTCGCCGTGTGCCTTACACTGTATGTGTGAGTGAAAGGGTGCGAGGGTGATTCGGCGATGGCGGCTCAATCTCGCGCACGCAACGGAGAAAATTAGCGAGGAAGCGCGCCATCTTCTGTCGCGCGCGAGGCTTTGCGGGGAGGGGCAGGGAATGGGGGGAGGTTCTACTCCCGCCTTCCACCCTGGCCGCTGTATCTTGCAAACCATCTTAGACAGGTACACTGTCGTCCTTTATGAAAGGGAACACGCGAGCGCGTGTCCTATGCTCTGCGGCGGCTGCCCACAGCCCCATCAGCCGACAGCTAAAGAAAGCACGTCCGCTTTTGGCGTCATCTATTGGACAACAAAATAACCAGTCATGGCCGGTGGACAAGCGCTGCTAAGATTATGCTCCCTCACCGCTCGCGCAACGAGCGATGCCTGCAGCGCGTCGTCTGCTGGTAACAAATCGAGCGTGGTGCACGAGCACGATCGAAACGTAGAAGCTCTGTCTCTCGCCTTACGCCTGTTGCGCTTCGCCTAAACTAGAGCTATATAGGTGAGGGCGATGCACTCAGCGGAAGGTTTGGTTGTGGTTTGCTTTTTCGAAAGTGTATCACTGAACGTCTCGGAAATTTTCCTTCGAGGCAGATTCCCACTTACCCGGAAAGTACTTGCCTGTAGGCAGAGAAAGTTTTCTGTCGTTTAGTATATCTGCACTTGATGCTATAACGCCATGCACAATCAAAGCATCCTGACAGTGATGATAGCGAAGGTATTTTGGTACGTAAGAAACTTGAAGCAAAAAAAAAAATGTTAGAGATGTTTGTAAATATTTTAATGCATCTTGTATCTGTAATGTAAAAGACGCGAGCACAAAATGCAAAAACAGATATCAATACATTTATTGACATAAAAGATATACGTATATTTTTCTTTTGTATTGAGCACCAAAGCAAAACAACAATCTAAAATATGTTGTGTCGACGCACTTCTCCGTACCTCGTGTCGTCCCCATTTGGTGCGACGACAGCTGCCATTCTTCAGGGTAGCGAGTTATACAAGGCGGCCGTTAGTGATCTGTTGCTTCTCAGCCGCTTCCACTCCTTTGTGACACCCCAAAGCTCGTTGGCCGATAGTCCGTGCAGACCGAGCCGCCAGCGCAGTTTTCAAAAGGCCTTGCACGTTCTCAATAATGTTAAGGTCTGGAGACTAGGGCGGCCACCTTAGAGAGCCGATTCCACGATCCTCGAAAAAGCTTGTCACCCTTCCGGATGTGTGGATGGGCGACTTGTCTCGCTGGAAGATGTAATCACCTTCCGGGAAGGGCCCATTCAGCAAGCAGGGCACCATCACGTCGTCCTGGATTGAGCAGTAGGCGGCAAACGTGAATCTGTCCTCTATGCGGACTAGTGGACCAAGCCCTTTTTTGGTCACGAGGCCCCACACGCACACTGCTGAACGCCCACTTGCAGCCACTCGCTGGAGGTATTCTGGTCTGTAACTTAAGAAAAGTATCATTAGATCATGCATTGACAATAAACCAACAGTCACTCAACTTATCTCGAATACCCTTCCTTTACGCCAAGCATGCGGTATTCCGCTGTGCTACATGGCGCGCGCATTTATTGCCGGCTGCTCATGTATACGTTTCGTACTGTTTTAGTTTTTATTCACATTCCCATTTCTTTCAAGTTATGTTGCTATTTTCTATTCTCTCATATCGAAACAGCAATTGGGCTGGTGGTGTGCCTCTGTTTGTGGCAGTTGCCAGCCCACTGCCTCCTCTTCCGTGTCTATACTTTCAGGATGTGCTAAAGTGTCTTTAAATGGGAACTAATACTGATGAGGGTAATAATATTAGTAATATTAGAGAACACAGCTACACTTTAATGCTGGGGAACGTAATCTAACATCGTGCCTTGAATATCAAGTTCTCTCTGGCATCTACGCCAGAGAGAACTTGATAGGCTACAATATCACACAATGCATAAAGAAGGGTAACAGCCCGGTAGAGTTTTTTCGGCATTTCTTACAGTGATATAATTACCGTTAAGAATAAAACCTCACCTACCGGCGGTTTTCTGGGCGCCACACTCCGTCTCTGGTCCCACCGGGTCGTGAATGAACCTTCGTCGGTGAATACAACACTTTCCCAGTCGGAGGTAATCCAATCTGCGTGATTCTTCCCAAACTGCAGGCGTTTGGCTTTGTTAGTGCTTCGAAGCAGTGGATTCCTGCAAGCAATCCTCTTTTTGAGACCAGCTTCGTCGTGGCGGCGCGTCGCAGTCGTCTCGCACGCCCTAATGCCAAGTTCCTTCAGTACTTCAGGGACTGTTGTCTGCGGCTTCAGTGCTACTGCAGCCACAATCACATGGTCTTCGTATTCAGTTGTTGCCCGAGGTTAGCGCCTGTGCTGAGCGTCCTTCACACGGCGTTCCGTCTTGAAGGCCTCAATGATCCTGTTTGCTGCTTTTAGTGGCCTCCTTGTAGTTGATGCAATGACCTGCCTCGTGGCCCACAAAAATAAGGAATTAAACTACACATGCCCCTATCACTTTTTATCAAGCCAGTACGCAAGGCGTTCAGCATCCTACCTTTCCCTCTCGTAATAATTTGGAGCCCATATTTACACGTATGAACTGGTACATTATCACTGCTATCTCTACCCCGGCATTCTTAAATGGTAATAAACTCGAACTTGGTCCACCGACCGAACTGATCATAGCGCTGCCACACAGCTGAAAACCATGCAGGGGTTTTGAAGGACTGCTGCCGATTATCGCACACACACTGACCATTTAGCCGAGGGGAATCGCTACCGTCGTCTTTTTTAACTGCACGCACGGATTCGCGCGCACGGAAACGCTTGAATTTGGGGGTTAGTGCCATGCAAGGTTGGCTTGAAATTTATCCTCGAGCGAGTCTAAACTGGTATTTCAACTTTCATTCCCGACGCAGGGACAATACAGCTGAAGCTAAGCATATTTCCATGAAAATTCACACCTTTATTCGCTGGAGAACTATAATGCTGCATACTGCGTTCTTGGGAATGTATTCAGTTGTGGCTTAAGCAAATGCGAGTTCTACGACGAATCCATAGAGCTCGCATGATAGTGCATCACTGAATGATACAGAGTATCATTTAGTTATAGATAAAGAACAACCAAACCTTCCGCTGAGTGCATCGCCCTCACCTATATAGCTCTAGTTTAGGCGAAGCGCAACAGGCGTAAGGCGAGAGACAGAGTTTCTACGTTTCGATCGTGCTCGTGCACCACGCTCGATTTGTTACCAGCTGACGACGCGCTGCAGGCCTCGCCCGTTGCGCGAGCGGTGAGGGAGCATAATCTAGCAGCGCTTGTCCACCGGCCATGACTGGTTATTTTGTTTGCCAATAGATGACGCCAAAAGCGTACGTGCTTTCTTTAGCTGTCGGCTGATGGCGCTGTGGGCAGCCGCCGCAGAGCGCAGGCCAAGCGCTCGCGTGTTCCCTTTCATAAAGGACGACAGTGTACATAGCCCGAGCAGCACTTTGTTTTTAAGGCGTAGTTCACGTTGATGCGAGCGGCTGCACGAAAGTGAACTCCCTCGATGCTCCTGGAGCGTTTCCTCAATGCCGCGTTTTAACGCGATAGCGTTAAGGAGCTCGTGTCGCAGAAAAGCCGGTGTCGTCGGCGTCGGGTGTCGGCGTCGGCGGCGTTGACCGTGAGCGATAAATCACGGCAGGCGCTTCATAAATAAAAAGCAACTTCCAAGATTGGCCCGGTGGGAATCGAACCCAGGTCTCCGGAGTGTGAGACGGAGACGCTACCACTCAGCCACGAGTTCGATGCTTCCAAGCGGTGCAAACGCGCCTCTAGTGAATGCGGTGTTGCCTTCGAAACGAGCCGTGGAAAGTTATACTGCGGTGTATATCGGTAATTATGAACATGTAACGTACAGAAGTCACAATTACACGAGTTGCGAAGTGCGTTTCCGCTGCATTTCTTCTGCGCTTTCCGCACACGCAGAGCCATCTTGCGGCAAACACAGAAGACCCCCTCCTCTCAATGTACGGCGCTGCCCCGACAGGAGGCGCGCCGCGCGCGCATTGGGACCGCTGCCAGGCGCGTCGCAGGACTCCCTCTCCCCTGACGACGCTTCGCCGTGCATCCGGTTTAGATTACTATCTATCTCTCTGCCCGTGCCGATCACGACGTTTGGCTGGCGTAGATCGTTTCCCCTCCGAGACACCGAGTTCTTTGGTTCGTTTCGTTCGCTCAGGCGCACGTTTCGTTGACGCGCCGAACGCTGCGTTGCTCGACGCTCACCGCGTGATAGGTGGGCGCTAAGTCCGATGCGGGGCGCATCGTAAGTGATTGCTGTGCCGTAGCGCATTGTCTTATACCCCTTGGCGGGTCGACGGGAACGCTGTCGCGTCCCACTCTTGAAGGCGAAGCTTAAGCGTCCTCCAATTTTTGACAGTGAGTTTCCGCAGTCATCGAGAGAGAAGCGTTTATTCTGGCTTGTGCGCGCGTGACATCATGCTTCTTAATTTAGTTATACTCATCGACAACTTTCTGTCGCTACTAAGGGAAAGCTACGGAGGCAAAGCGCAGACAAGTGACAGTGCTTCTGTAAAGCGTCCCGCGTTTTAAAGCACGTTTGTTTATGCTGGGAAAGAGAGAACACAAACACCTATGAGCAACAGTTAAATAAATCAGGTCACACCATTATTTGTAAAGGTTTACTTACTTTGTGGCTTTTCCCTTAGGTGTCCGAAGAAACGCAGTACCGTCGCACGTAGAAGCTGCATTGATTCAGCGTCTCTTCCGAGTCACGAAAAGCTGCCAAATGCTGCCGGACTACATTGCGCAGTAGCACATGTGCAGCAGCCACGAGCCCGCACCTTTTTTCACAGACACAGAAAGTTGTCTGCCAGTATAGTATGATAAGTTTATACGCTTGATAAAACTGCTATTACTTCGTATAGCTCTCCACTAATTTGCTATCGCAGTCGATGCTTCGCCATACGGGCGAAACTGAGTTTCCTTATTTATTTCTGCATTTTTGCTTGCATCTGTACAATGTTTCTTTTCCTCAAAACTGATCTTTCTACCTTCTATCGATACGCTTATAACACCCTATACCGCTTTATAACACGCCTTATAACACGCCTTATAACACCCGAACTAACCTTTTCAAGTTTTCATTCTTCCCTCGCACTGTAACAGATTGGAACAGCCTGCCATTATCACAATTGATAAACACCGATTCTATTGACCGCTTGTGTCTTTGATACTGGGGGTATTGCCATATGGGCAAACCTTGGTACTGTTGTCTTCTTTTTTTACTAGTGAATATTGTATAATACTTTCCACATCATCCTTATTCTATTCAGTATTTTGCAATATGCGCTCGTTCAACTTCTGGTACTTTTTTCCCTCTCTCGATAGTGGTTGCCAGTGCTCATATATGCGTGTGATACTGTTGTAATGTTTGTCAAGTTGCCTTCCTTCAGTGTACCTTCTCTTAATCTTATTAGTCGTCACTTTCATTTTTTGTTTTCTTATAATATTTACATATGTTGCATTGCTTTTGTATTTTCTTTTCATGCCTGTGTGTATATATAAGTGCGTGCATACGCAAATATTTATGTATTCTGCCCCTCCTGCTTGGGCCCTCATTTGGGCCTGAAGTATTGTATAAATAAATAAATAAAATGCCCGTAACACCTTCGGTCGTATAAAATTAGTCCCCTGCTTTTTTTCCACCAATACTCTAAGTCTCATTTGCTTATCCCGACGTCTGTCCGCTTCATGTTTACATGCACTTTAAATCCAAGTGCTTCTGGAAGGTCTTCGTTACACCGGTGCTCACTGGGTGCATGAATATCATCGCATACCTTAGGGTATGTTGAGTTGTCTCCGCATTTTTTCTGCGGCATAGAGATGCTTCATCTTGTCACTAATACTTCCCCCGGGATGTTTTTGTCATGAGGCATCCACCTCGACTCTCAAATAGCAAGGCACTACCTTTTTCTTATAGTACAGGTTCCTCCTTATAATTTATTTCTTGCCGTTCTAGTAAATCTCCATGATATTTCTTTTTTTTTCGTTCACTGCATCCAATTTGCTTTCTCTGTTTCTCTCACGTTTTTTTTGATGACTTCTAGTTCTGAAGTTACACTTTAAATTACGCTGTGCTAGCTTGACGACTTTCTTGACCTCTTTTTTTTTACTGTTTTATCAGCAATGCTATAGTCAACTGGTAAAAGATTCACCGTTATCAATGAAACACGCTTATTTTCTTTTTCGTTATAAGATATCGTAGAGGAAGAATTCCAAAAAAGCCTAGCAAGGCACGTACTGTATCGAACTTGAGAAATGCAGCAGTGTTGTCACCGGCGCTTCAAATTCTGGCAGCCGCCTTTCCATGGAGTGAAATGCAAAAGCGCCCGCGTCCCATGCATTGCAGACACGTTAAAGATCCCCTGGACGTCAAAATTAATGCTGAGTCCTCTACTGTGGCGTAACTCAGAATGAAATCGTGGTTTCGTCATGTAAAACATCACAATTCATGAATTTCACTGAAGTTTCGGTGCCACGACTTGTATAGATTAAACAACGGGACCCTAAGGAAGCTACCGAAACGGCACCTTGTTTTCCAGGACGACAACGACCTATTTGGAGAAACTACACCGAAACCTCATAACCACCCGAAGATCCACACAGTATAGACACGTAGCTTTCATTTCATCGAGCCATCATGTCTTCGCGCGGAAGAAACCCGTTCCAAAAGAACGTTTTTCACAATACGATCGAACCTGTGACCGTAGAGTCTTGATAGCCCCTCTCGTTTACCCGCATGTGCCCGCTCACGCGAAATCGCTACGCTCCCAGTTGCGATCAGACGATCGTGGTGCGCTTCAGTACTTTTTTTGCGGCATTGCTCCAGACAGAGTTGCTTTTTAAGGCAAAAGCCTTAGGTGTCTATGTTGGCGATGCCCTTGGCGAAACTGCGCCGTGACGTAAAATCACCAACACCGCAAAGAATAAAAATACGTCAAAGAATGTGCGGATTGACGTCACCTTCCTCATGGAGGTTCTTGCGATCAAATTAGTAGCTCTGAAAAGAAAGTTTCATACATTTCCGTCTAGGTGGGATTCGAGCCCAGGCCTCTGGGGGCCGAGACGAGCACGTTTCCCTGAAGACACGTCTGCTTCGCGGTTCTGGCTTACTAAAGGTGCGCGCAGAGCGTACCTTGTTGCACAGGTCACGTGGCAGCCATCTCGCTGACTAATACATGCGTCATTGGGCTGTTCACGGGGCGATGCTGAAGAGATGGCGCGATGTTATGGGTGTATCAAATGAAAGCGTCGATGATGTTCCTAACTCCACAAACGGTATAATGCTTTCGCATTCCGCACGCAAGCATCCTAAATGTCTGCTGAATTGAATGTTTAGTAATTGCCATTGCGCCAGGTGTTGTTGCACAGAATCGCTGGCCCGACAGTGAAGTTGTAACATTTCATTATGTACTAACAATAAACTTATTTTGTAGTGTTTTGGTGAAGGTTGAAAACGGTAAAAATTACATTCCCTCAGAAAGAAAGCAGTCGACCATTAACTTTTCCACCTACATTTGCAACTATCTTTATGATCCCTTCCAGCGTTCTGCTAACTCCGAAAATACCTACAGTAAACCAATCGTTTCACAGGGGGGTGTTAGTGTTGCATAATTATAGAAATGCGCATAATTTAACGTCCACTGAAACACTAAATAGCAAAACTAAGTGTACCTTCGAAAAGTATCCATGTGTGTATAAAGCGTCGTTTCGTGCAGTGCGGCAAAAAGAGTCATTACAAACATGTTCCTGGGGGCGGGCAGCGCGACCCGTACGAAGGACGAAAGGAAGTACACAACACGCGCGCAGGAACATGTCCAATCACCAAATCGCCCAGCTTGCCGTCTTAATTCATTACAAACCTAAGAAATAGACAGAAAAATTCAATTCCAGTATGCGTACTTATGTGGGCGAATTGTATGGCTACGTTTGCTGCGCCCATCAAGAGCGGCTGCGAAAGTGTGTTCTCACATTGTTCTTTTTGTTTTTCTTCTTTTTTTCCTGTAGACTCCTGTCGGCATCTTCACAGTATAAATGTGTTTTAACAATCCACTTTTTTGTGCGACCTAAATTATGTGATACTTACAAGATTGTTCCAGGCACCGTGGTCTTGTAGGCGTTAGATTCATTGCCCCGGCGCTAAGATTACTCCTGCAACGTTTTTATTCTTTTTATTTTTACTGCAAGGAATATATACTGATAGTTCCTTGTTCCTGAGTGCCTTCGCTGTGTTGCAGTCGTTGAAACAGCCCTTGCATGAATATCGCGCAATTTGGGCGGTTCCGACACTCGTTAAAGTGCGCGCAGGACGTCTTGTAGCCGGCATGGCAACATCTAGTCTGCATTCCAGAGTAGTTTTTCGAAAAAAAGCAACAACAAAAATGTGCGCTCCAATCCACGCTGTGAAGGCGGTTGGACAACGAAGCTCTAAGCGGCACCAAGAACGAGTGCCCTTTGGGACGTGGTTTGAAATACCTCACATGGTGACATTAATATGCGCTTTACCTAAGTATTAGCCAAAGACGTTTGCACAGCCTGCGACTTGACTCGCACTGGTACTTCGTGGACCAGGGACAAGAGAAATGCACTGAAGAGTTAGCTTTAGCTCGTGTGCTTCTATCTAAGTACATGTAAAAAGAGAATTTGTTTTTCTCACTAACCAGTACACCAAATATGACGAGGTTTGCTGCATTTAAAAGAAAAGCTTAAAATGTAATGTAGAGGCTATTGGCTTCAAATCTTCAATCGAGTTGTCAAATTTTTTATAAAAAATTTGCAAATATCGCAAATTTTCAGAAAACAAGACCATCAAGCTTACAACTCTGTAACTCAGCAACAAAAAACGATATGACGATTCTGTGAGCTGCATCTAATAGTACATCTACAGGGGACGAAATTTATATATTATACATGAATCTAAAAAAAAATTATAAAATAAAATTGAAGCTTTTGCAGACCCCTTGTGCACAATTAACGTAACAAATTCACGTGAGATATAAATTGACACCGAATTTGTCCGCTTTGGATGATCTAATGCATGCCGTTCACAGAACCACGATATCTGTTCTTGATACAGAGCTATTCACCTGCAAACTTTGTGCTTCCATTTTTTTGTGCTTTGAAATGTTTGAAAATACGTTTTTAAAGACTCATGCCATAAATGGAAATTCCGCTTCAAACAGTCACTAGAATTTAACTTTATCTCTCAAATGGAACAAATTTTATTAAAATTGGTCAAGGGTTATCTCAGAAAAACGTTTTTTGCCTTTGCATGTATTTAAATAGGCCGCGTCAGAGTTGGGCCCAAGCTAAAGCTGCCTCTCTCGCCCCGCCGTGGTCGCTCAGTGGCTATGGTGTTAGGCTGCTGAGCACAAGGTCGCCGGATCGAATCCCAGCCACGACTGCCGCATTTCGATGAGGGCGAAATGCAAAAACACCCTTTTGCTTCTCTTTAGGTGCACGTTAAAGAACCCCAAGTCTTAGAAATTTCCGGAGTCCTCCTCTACGGCGTGCCTGATTATCAGAAAGTGGTTTCGGCACGTAAAACCCCATAACTTTTTTAAAGCCAGCTCTTAACCTAGAACCACAGTCGATCACACATGAGAACGGCTAAATCCGCATTCTCTGTCCAGAAATGTCTTCTTAAATCCATAATTTGCACCCTCGAAACGATTGATTGCATTGTACCTTCACCGCTTGGCTGCGTTTTCGACTTCACGAATTCATCATCATCCTGTTACGCTTGGCGCTTGCTCTGAGTGTCTTGGACACGATGATCATCCGTGGCACGAGCACGACGCCATTGTCCACATTGTCGTCTCTGTTCTCTTCGCTGCTCCTTCATCAACGCTGCTGTTCAGGTGTCCACTGCAGTACACAGCAGAAATCTGTCTCTAGGCGAGTTCTTCTTGTACATACGAAAGTGCACTTGGAGCTTAAGCAACGCTAACTTTTACCAGGTGGCACTTGCGTCAAACGCAATTCGCGACGGCGATCTTTTAGGCTGTCTTCTTTATCCCCGCGCACGGCTGCCGGGGCCATTGCCTACACGGATGGATGGATGGGTGGATGTTATGAGGCTCCCCTTTGAAACGGGGTGGTGGGTTGTGCCACCAAGCTCTTGTTTGTTTTATTGCCTATTGTCCTACTAATGTTAAAAAGAAAAGGAAAAAAAAACACGATGAATTCTCGTAAGGAAAGATTTTGGACACATATTGGGAACCTTTGCAAGCCTCCGTTGTTTGTTGTTTCCTTAGTTTTCTTCCACCAATCATCCGAACGCCCCTTAATCTCTATTGCGGACATGTTTACCTCCCCCCTGCTTTTGCTGAACCCAAGGGCTTCAAGGAGGCCAGTGATTCCTAAATCGACCAGTCAGCATATATCTTCCCATTCTAACACAACACGCTCCATCGTTTCACTAGCTTTACCGCAGCAAGCACATGCTTTTTCTTCCTCCTTATATCTCGCTTTAAAAGTGCATATTCTAAGGTATCCCGATCTCGCTTGGGAAAACACCCGTGTACTGACAATGGGAACCTGTACAATGGGAAGCTCAAGTAATGAGCTTCCCATTCAGTTATAAATTGTTTTTTTTTCCTGATTTCGTTTTTTCCTCTTAAGTATAGTTACTCATGGCAGGCTTCTTTTCCATTTCTGCCATCCATGAGATTACTTGACCCTCTGAGACTTTCCGCTTGGCATTCTTTGTTGCTGTGTTTTTCACCATACAGACTGCATAGTTGCTGCTAAGCTTCCTAGTTATTTTCCTTCGCTTTGAATCAATGTTATGACGGTACAAATACCTGAACACTCTCCCAGCCCATTAACTTTCTTCCGTATTCCACCGTCGTTCTTCATAATTAATTTTGCAGTGAGCTTCCCTCCCTTCAAAACTTGTCCAGCCACGGATGCGAACGCCATTTCGTTTTGCTGCAAGGAACCCAGCTGCGCATGCGGCGGGCGCCTCCCGCTGTTTGCACACGGAGACGACAGGCACGTTGGGGGTTAGAGCTAAAGAGCGTCGCTGTATAAAAGAAAGCAATCTTGTCACTTGACATACAGTGAAAGAGAGTTGTCCTTATTTCTCATTTTCATTCAGCTCGCGTATGTGCAGCGACTACAGAGCCCTTGTGTGCGATGTTCACGCCCCGTTGACTACCGTGCCAGTGACAATCGATCAGCGTAGCCATAGCTTGTCCACATAGATTGAAAAGGCGATATTTCTCCGAGGAGTGAACGCACAGCTGCAGGCTACGCGCATTGTCGGACAGCTTGCAAGAAGTAATGAGTGGCATACGAGAATAGAGTTTCCAATGCACAATTGACAAGGATCACCAGGTCCGAGTGACCAGCCTGCCAATGCGCACTGCCTGGAGCATACGAGAAGACATGGAGCGTTGATCTCTGGCGGAAGCCTTTCTAAGGGTACTGACGCAATTCAAGGCTAAGCACTGCGTCGACGGCATATCGAAGACACCGAACGAAGCACACGTCGAGGCTACTGGTCTTTGCTCACCAGCCGCAACTTTCCAGCTGTAATGTACACAGTATTCGCGTTATTGAAATGGCAGACGTCTTTAGTCTACCTTCATGACGTAGTAATCTTTGCCTCAAACTGCGACGACCACGTTAAGCGCCTCGCGACAGTATCAGAGGCCATCAATTCATCTGGGCTAACCTTGAGGCCAGAGAAGTTCTTCGTAAGCGCACTTCTGTTCCTAGTCCATGTCATCTGCACGTTAAAGTGCTTGCTTATCAGCAGAAATCAGCTGCCATATGAAAATTTCTGTAGCCCACTGACCAGAAGGCAGTGCGCAGGTTTGTAGGTCTGTGCGCCTACTATCGGTTCTTTGTCAATACCTTCTTTCGTATCGCCGCGCCTCTGACTCTCCTGACTAAATCTGAAGTCGAATATCTGTGGGAAAGACTGCAAGTCGAGGTATTTGTAAAATTAAAATGACGCCTGATCGCTACCAGTATGCGCCCACTTCGACTGAGATGCCGACACTGAAATCCACACCGGCGCAAGCACCGTAGGCCTCGGCGATGTCCCACTCCAGAGAAAATGCGGTCTTCAAATGGTCATCTCTTACGCTTGCCGGTCGATGTCTAAAGCAGAATACAATTATTCAGCTACGGAAGAGGAATGTCTTGCCATAATTTGGGCTACCACAAAATCTCGCACTTGCTTATATGGCAGGTTCCTCAAAGTCTCAAGCGACGATCACACACTCTGTTGTCTAGCCAAGTTAAAGAACCCTTCCGGGCGCCTAGCACGGTGCAGGCGCCGAATGCAAGAATTCGACAGCATCCTTACGAAAACACTCTGATGCTTGCTGCCTGTCTTGTGCTCCTATTGACCTGGCCCAGCAAGACGACAAGATCGACGTGTATTTTCTAGGGGTAATGAGTGTGCCATACAGCAGCGAAGATACCCAGAGCTAAGAGGCCTTGTCGAGTTCTTGGAAGGGAAGACTGACTTTATTTCTCCCAAGGGCATTTAAGCGCGGATAATCTTTGCTTTCATTTGAAAACTATGTGCTCGTAAAGAACTTTTCGCCAATCATTGCTAGCCACCTTCATGTTGTCCTTTTAGCTCTGCGACGCGAGGTTCTACATGCCATTCATGACCATCCGACTGCTGGGCACGATGGATTCGCCAGTGCCCTTACTAGGGTTCACGAGAAGTATTATTGGCCGCGCCTGGCCACTGACGTCGCCAATTACGGCAAGACATGCCGAGACTGTCAGCGACACACGGCACTGCCGACAATGCCAGCGGAATTGCTCCAGTCAGTCGAGCCTCTCTGACAATGAACTTACTTGGACCTCTTCCGACGTTAACATTCCGAAATAAATGGATCGCCATGGCGACGTGCCACTTCCCCCGCTTCGCTGAAACGAAAGCCGAACCGAAACGCAGTGCCACCCAAGTGGTGAAAATAATCGTCCAGAACATATTACTGTGATATGGTACCCCAGAACTCCTCATCACCGACAGGGGAAAGGTCTTTAGGCTGAGCTTACCCGCGCGAGTCTGCACTAAAGCCAGGCAGGCCACAGGAGGACAACTGCCTATCACCAGCAGACGGATGGTCTTAGGGAGCGGCTGAAGAAGACGCTCGCCGACATGTTGGCGATGTAAGTCGACATCGAGCACACGATGTGGGCTGCAATCCTTCCGTATGTAACCTTCGCATACAATACGTGGTTGCAAGAAACAACGCAGATAACACCGTTGAAACCGACTTATTGAAGGAGCCCGACGACTACTCTCGGCGCCATGCTAGCGCAAGGTTCTCTTTAGGAAAGTATCAACCTCACCGCCTATCCGCAACGCACCAAAGAAGCATGACAACTTGCCCACTTGCGAATCAATAACCCGCAAATGACGGACAGCCATCACTAAAATCTTCGACGATGCTACGTAGAATACCAGCCCGAAGACCGTGTTTGGTTTTGAACCCGATATGGAGACGAGCAGTTAGAAATTTTCCAATGCTATTTACACCTTACAAGTTCATCCATTGCATTGGAGCACTGGACTTTGAGCTCATTCCAGACAGCAGTTCCAATCGCAGTGGGGCAGCGCATGAGCCGAAGTCGTCGACGTGGTGCGTCTTAAGTGTTCTAAGCCCGCTGACGAACTTTAGGACTGTGTTTCTTTGTTAGTCTGTTGTGTTCGGGCGCTTTTGTTTTTCACGTTTGTGTTGGTTTGTAGTACCGAAACAATGCTCTGTAGTAGAAAGCGCTTGCACGTGCACCTGTCTATGAGTCTCTGGTGATTACTTTTCACCGGCCAACAGATGTTCAACGTTATAGCGCTGAACAGCGCGCCATAACGCCATGTATCGAAAATTGCTCGCATGTTATCGATGGCTGTATCAGTTGTCTGTTGTTACCGAACTTTGCGTAATCTAATTGTGTGCGCGAGGCGAATTGTTTAATATTTTCAGGAAGACACGCGGGCACTAGTGATTACGCTGCAACCTTCGGCGAGTCATGTACAAAATTCTACGCTATTCACCCGCTGATCAGATTTCGACGAACGCCGGCTATGCCCCCGCAATAGTTGTGCTTTGAACGTCACTTGTTTTTGTGGGCATAGGTTCGCTCAATAAAGAGTTAGTTTTGTAATTCACAGATTTTGCTCGCCGGTTCATGTCTGTAACAACGACGTGACAATATCTACTGGCACTTGAACCATACATCCCAAAATTCTTTCTTTAAGCATTAGGTCTGGTTGAATTTTGAGAGTGCGACCAGCAACTTCTGTACAGTAAGAAGCGGATCCTATTATTATTGGTGTCTCGAGAGCTGCTTGTTCACTGCCCATCATTGTAGCATCATCACCTAAAGATCGACTTAAAGCTCGTATACCATATATTATACTACCAACCGTGGACATGGTAGGACGTCGCAATAAATTATTTTTTTGTCGAACGCCTCGATAGGGATGTTTTTCGACGTAGGATCCTTCTTGATTTTGACGTCAATGACTTTCATGTTGAGTTCACTCTCGCCTCCTGCAAGCGATTCCACGGTGGCTCTTTCAAACGTTCCCGCTTTGGCACCCCATATTTCCCAAAAATCTCTTACGGATATAGTCCCTATGGCGGCCATTGCCCAGCATATTCTTTGCGTAGAATTGCTGTCTTCTCTTTTCGTGCATAAAGAAGCTTGCTGCAGTAATATGCAGTTAGACCGGCAGGAATACTGCGCATGCATGTTGCTTCACCTGTTTACACTTAATTGCTCAATTAAAGCGCTCTTATGCATGTTCTTGACTCCATCTCCTCCTATTGCCTGTTGAGGCAATGGCTGAGACGCATGTGATCATCGCATGAATGTTGCGTGCGACGATCATTTGAATGCTTATAAGGCATGTCGAAGCCACATATCTTCGCTGTGTGATACATTCTCGTGCTTCTTAAACATCTTTGCTTCACCTGTAAAGCTGCTTTCATCTGCTCTAACATTATGCTTATTCTGTAATCTACGGTATAGTTTTGGTTACCTCGCTGAAAAACACATTGTTTTTCGGCGTGGTGCTTGGAAGCATTGACGTCCTTTTTCGTCTCAAACTGCGTGGTGACTACTTCGCTTCGTTCTTATAGCGTGCCTTTGCTCTACCGCTAGAATGGATATTGAGCAACTTCATCACATCTCGTTTAGGTTACGCGTACTATCTGCTGACGATAAGTCCAACTCTGACGTTGTTCACCGAGTGTCGACGCCTTTCCCCATTTAGCCTGCGGCTTTCGGCTACATAATTGTAATCCCCGTGCACTCTGGCAGTGTGGTTTTCAGGACAGGTACTTTAAATGTGGAGTAATTGTCCATTGGTAACATTACAAACTGCACCGCTCTTTGTTTTACTTACCACATTTATTGTAGTATGTTAAGCCCATCTAAATCTTTTGAACACCTCACTGTCCTCTTAGTAGATTCTTTCAGGTAGGTCTCTCCTAATTATCTTCTTGCCCAAACGATTCTTGCAGAAGGGTGATTGCAAGCTCGCAAAGTTCCTTGGAGAACTGTAAGCTTTCACTAGAGGCGCTGCCTCTCCATCTGGTGGTGCAGAAGGTAAATAGATTTCTTAGTTTCGGCTAGTTCATTCTGTGGCAGAACGGCGTCTTGAACGCATGCCAAAACATCGGCCGCGCTGTTCTTTTTTCGTCAAGCTCAATCACGCCAAGCTGTGAAAACTTGAGTTCCAAGACACGGTCTCTCTCTTTATGCTGTACTGACTCGCTTTGTCACTATTTCTGTTGCTAGTTTTGGCACTAGCTCTAATTGTAGGATTCGTTCTTCTAACTTGGTCGTTGGTGCGACAACCTCGATTTCAGAATAGAAAAATATTTCAAGCTCAATCTCCTCATCTTCTGTTTTGGTGAACCATTCTAATTGTGTGCCGACTTGGTTTAATCCCTGTGAGACTCTCTTCCCCACGTTTAGAAGCGTCGAAAAATGCGATTTCGCTCAATTCTCCGGATAAGTGTTCTCACGTTTGCTCCAAGCGTATTGCACTCCTTCGATGGCACTTCTCTGTTCATGTTTCAAATCGCATTGGCAGAGTGGTTGCCTGAGTAGCTCCTTCGTCGACAATCATTGGTCGTGCTTCTTCCCACAAGCGTTCTCTGTTCAGCCAGACATCACGGTTCTTTTTTTTAACTTGTTGAAGAGAAGGGGCTTGAAGGCGCCGTGTCTGTCTTTGGGCATCATGGTCACGGCACCATGTATCGGAAGGAATAGAGATGCATAACTTATACCTCTTTTGTTTATTTCGAACGGAAACAGAATAATAACAAAGTCAAAACAGATAGACCTCCAAGTTACCCCTTTTTCTTTTGTCACCTCCCTGCTTTCTCTAAAATCTATTTTCTACAGAAGCAGCATTATTTGCATGCAGACAACCAATCAAATATTTGCAATACAAACGAAGTATTTTCACTGTAAAGCAATCTCATACGCAATCGAGGGAACTTGGATGGTATTTAGGAAAATAAACCTATAAGGAAATTTTATGCAAATATATATTTTCTTCTAAGGCAACAGCTTCAACGTGGCTACATAATTATGCTAAGCCATAGTAGGCGCGCTTTCAATTCTTCCGCTTATGCCTATGGAATGGAAAACACAAATGTTCACCCACTTACATGTCAGCACTTCCTACCAAATACATTGCCACTGCAGCATGCGACCTTTTACTTAGGTGTTTTCTTGTGGAGAAATTTCTGCACGGAATAAAAAAAATCAATAATTCAGGAAGGTCAAATGCAGATGTATCTTCAGATCTAAGGCAACGGTTTTAAGCCTGCTGCGTAATTACGCTAAGAAATAGTAGGCGCGTTTTCAATACCTCCGCTTATGCCTATGAAAGAGAAAACTAAAAATGCTCACGCATTTACACATCTGTGCTTGCTACCAAATACTTTGCTACTGTAATACGTGAACTTTTACTGAGGTATTTTCTTGTGCAAAAATTTCTACATAGACTAAAAAAGTAACCCAAGAAGGTCGAATGGAACATAGAATATTTATCGTAACAAGACAAAGTGAACTACGAAGTTTTAATGGTTGATGCATATTAAAACGGGGCCTACCTTAAACGTACATATGATAACACCTAAAAATAATGAACCAGCCATTTGTGGATCTTGAAAATCAGAAACAACTGCTCTTAGTTACCTGAAGCATCATTACAATAGCGTAACACAACAAGAAAAACGTACGCAACTAGGATATCTTTCCCTTGAAGAAGATGGGTGGGATGATACTACAGCCACCTACATTGTTTTAAAGTGATTTAAACATGGCGAGCGCTATAAATATGAAATGAGGCAAGTAAATTCCTATTTAGGCTTGCTTCAACCAAGGCATCCTCTTATAAAGCGAAGAAATTACTGATCATGGGCTCTCAGCTCCATCTATTCACTTCGAAACTGGAGCCCCTGGGCCGCAACCTTAGTTTCTTGTAGCGGAATCAATAACAAGGGTCGTCCTTCCTTCCCCCATTCTCCCTTACTCAAGAATATGCAAAAAAGCATTGTTATCCATTGTGCTCGTAAGGTGCGAATATTAGGCCATTTAAAATCGGGAATTCTTAAACTGCATAAGAATGATATTTCTGTGATCATTGCATTCATATCCAACGTTTCGAATATTTGATTACCCACTAATTTTACTACAAGCAGGGCACGCGCTGCCTACTAAACGATGATAATGCATAGCTCATTTTTTAAATGGCGCTCATAGAAATTCATTGCAACATCATGGCCAAACACTTGACCACAAGGTATATTGCGTATGTTAGTAGTATGCCCAAAACAAATAAACTTGCATAAAATTTTGCCGCATAACTGAAATCGTGGCCCGTACGATGTCCTTGTGAAGATTTTTACCGCCATACAAGAAGAACCCATCAGCGCTAATGGATACGTCTTCTCTGACTGCTCGAATGACTGCACAGTAAATGAGAGCGACCTGTCTGAGTGCTCGAATCGGTTGGATGCGCTGCCGAGAGCAGATAGCCGAATCGTACCATTCCCATTACTTTTCTTGCTTTTATCTAAGTCGTTTTTTTTTCTGCATCCATTCGGTGTGCAAGCTTTTAGTTATGAATTCGGTCTGTTTTTATTCCTCTTTGAGGTGTAATGGCCGAGAGCTAGACAGAAAATTTCAAAGAGCAAGACAGGCAATTTTCTCCACCTGGGATTACTTAACGGGTGCCCAAGGCTCAGGAAACGGTGGTTTCTGCTTTTCGCTCCAAGTGAAAGCTTCGGTCGGGCTCAGGAATCTAACGCGTGTAGCCGTAAGCAGCAAAAGATTGCCACAGCAATGCTGGTGCTAATTCTTCTCAGTTATGTTCGCCGTTAGGGATGGTGTGCTTATTGGCACGTGTACCGAGTGACCTTGGTTTTGCGAAAGTCGCAAAGAATGCTTTATTCTAAAGTAACACAACATTCTTGATCTGATAAGTTGTTTGAGGAGTGGCTTTGGGAAGATGGTGACTTGGGAGAGTAACACTTCACGGCAAATACGTATCAATGCACAAAACGCACAGGCCGACCGCACTGACTAAATGACAAGAGCTTCAGCTCTTTCTTTTATTTTACCTGTCCGGAATATTTCATCTAGCGATATGTACTTGTCAGACAGAAAATATTAGCATGGAATGCCGATAATTTTGCCAAAGACCTACAGTTCTATTGCAAGATGTGGCAGACTTCAGTGACAGAAAGTTGAGCACGAAAATTGACTATTATAAGATGATGCATGATTTGGGCATTTTGTAGAAGTTGTTCAGAATTCAAGAATGTTTAATAATAAATAATCAATCATGCAGGCGATATTGAACTTGAAAACCTTTCAACCTTTTATACATAATGCCTCACAAGCTTAGGGTCACCAGGATGTTGTAAAATGTAAACAATGCTAATCCAGAAGGAAGACGATCAAGAATTGCAGGATTCAACGCCCAGTGGGGTTTACCTTGAGGTTTGCTATATATCGCTCATCGCAATACCTCATCGCAATATATATATATATATATATATATATATATATATATATATATTGGCTGGCCCCATAACACCCAGAAAACAACGTTTCATTACAAAATTACAGGCAGCGGAGAGCGACAATACAAAAGGAAGACGCATGTAGCCCGTCACAGGAAAGCACTCAATACAAACTCTGCAATCTATTAAAATACATTAAACAACACAGCAATAGATAATTGCATGACATTATTTAATTTTCACAACAGTTACTTAATATTACATGAAAAGGACATTCAGGACATTCTATGTAGTATATCAGTATTGGACAAATTACGTAAACTTTCAATTGCTAATTTCTATTTGTTCATTAAACTCGGAAGGCCGAAATGTAATGTTTGCGGGCCGTAATTAGTACGAGCACATGGTACATACCAATTCTCTGTATGTCGGGTAAGGCGACTGGCCGGATTTGGTTGCGAATCAGCCAACGTATTCAAGAGGGTACTTCCTCTGCGTATTTCTGATTTAAAGGTTGACAAGAGCTTATATTCGTAATAAATGTTCACTCTTAAAATTCTATACTTTATGAATAATGAAGCAGTGTGTCCATTATGCGATACACCTTCAATACACCTCAGGGCGTTTTTCGCAGTACGACCAGATTATTAAATGATGCTTTAGAGCCTGTATACCAAACCAGATAACAATAGTGTAAATGCAAAGAAAAAAAGAGCGTTATATAATAATAGTTTTGGTTTTACAGGTAATATATTGTGACACCGACGCAGCACACCCAAAACTCTGCGAGGTTTATGGCTTATGTATTCCGTATGGTGATTCCATGCCATATGTTCATGGAAGAGAACACCGAGAGTTTTAACAGTTTGGAAAAATTCGATTTCGTTATTATTAAGGTTAGCTTGAGAGTCGTTTCGTATAATTTAGATGTTGCACGGCACAGTACCGCCTTAGTTTTAGAGCAGTTAATGTGCAGTGACTTTGCTATACTTCATGCATATATTTTATTTAGCACTTCATTATGTTGGGCCGCCAGTCGCGTTGCAATCGGGGCAAGCCACTCCGACAACTCCGCTACCATACTTCGACGACCGCCAAACATCCGCGAGGAAATCAGAGGTTTGTCGAGCACCCGATCGACGACCCCTGTGCTACCTTTGCGGCGAAGCTGGTCATGTGTATCGGGAGTGCCCCTACCGTCTACTCGGACTGTGGAGTTTTTCTATCGATTCACCTCGACCTAGGTTCGGCCAAAGGCCTCCCGACATCGCGGAATTTCTCGAGCAGCAGCGCAGGACGGGCACATCGCAGTGGCTATCACGCTCACCCTCACCTTAATGATATTTGCCTGCTCCTGGTACCACCTCGAGTACGACGCGAGGGCGATCCCCAAGTCCACGCCGTGAAAAATGACGTCAGCGACCTTCCGAGGTGGGGCCACTGATACTCAACTTGCTGAAGACCTCGTATCGTGCCGACCGCAGAACAACGAAAACACGATGACGCCGGAACCAGTTTCCACGAACAAGATTTCACTGGACATACCTGTGTTGACCGACGGCCGAAAAATGAGTGCACTTGCATTTACCGGTGGCGACTACCCTTTAGTGGCAAACTGGCGAGCCTTCTGAAAAAAGGTAAGTTGCCCTGGAATTCATTCCCAGTTCGTACGGCAGGTGGCCACGTCGTCAAACCGCTTGGCTTATGCATGGCCAGAGTAGAAATTCGCGGTGCTGCTTTTCTCGACACTTGTCTGGTTCTACGTGAGTGTTCTCGCGATTTAATTCTTGGGATGAACTTTCTCCGGGAATATGGCGCCCTTATTCACTGCCGTGAGTGTTGCATCACTTTCTCGACACAAAGGGCAACAACACAGATCGATGCCATCGGACACAGATCCGCACTTCGCGTTTCGGAATACAGCATCACGATACCGCCGCGTGCGGGTGGTATGGTTCCTGTCAAGTCCGATGTTGCTGACCCAATGTAGTTGTGCAGCGCGAAGCCTTGGGGAACTTCGTGATAGCCAGACAGCGGTCCTCGTTACCAACTTTACATTTGGCCATCGGCTCATTTTTCGTACTACTGCCGTCGCAAACACAAACGCCGGTTCACTCAGATACATCGATGTACACTCCGAGCTTATGGAGGACCAAAAGAGTGCACTGCAGAAACTCTTAACGCGCGTGCATCGGTCGGCTACTAAAATGAACTAAACGCCAATCACGGAGCACCAAATAGCGACATTCTCCGACGCACGCCCCATCAAACAACAGCCTTATCCTGTCTCGTTGAAAGAACGTGAGGTAATTAAAGCACGAGTCAAGAAGATGCTAGATGGTTGTGTCATTCAGCCTTCGCACACTCCGTGGTCCTACCCGGTCATTCTGGTCAAGAAAAAAAGATGGGACGCTTCGTTTCTGTGTTGAGTATCGACGCCTCAACGATGTCACCAAGAAGGACGTGTACCCACTACCGCGTATCGATGACTCTTCAGACAGGTTGCGGCGAGCTTTGTATTTTTCGTCTCTCGATGGAAAGAGCAGGTACTGTCAAATTGAGGTAGATGAACGAGACCGCAAAAAAACTGCTTTCGTCACTCCAGATGGCCTTTACGAATTCACAGTACTTCCTTTCGGTCTCTTTTCGGCACCAGCAACTTTCCAGCGAATGATGGGCACCGTTCTCGCTTGTCTCAAGTTGCAAAGCTGCCTCGTCTACCTGAACGACATGGTTGTTTTTTCGGCGACATTTGACGACCACCTGAAACGACTGCGGCATGTTCTCGAAGCCGTCCGATCGGCTAACCTCACCCTTAAGCCTCAGAAGTGTCATTTCGGCTACAAGGAGCTGATGTTTCTGGAACACGTGGTCAACGAGGAAGGCGACAGCCCTGATCTCGCGAAAACTGCCACTGTAGCCACGTTTCCAACAGATAGTTTTTCATACAGAGCATCGTCCTACGACATGGCGCCCATCGCACATCATCACAGACCGAGGCAAAGCCTTTAAAGCACAGCTCATTGAAGATGTTTTTAAACTCATCTGCACGTCTGATCGAAGGACAACTGCCTATTATCCGCAGAAAAATGGATTGACCGAACGACTGAACAAAACGATGACTGACATGCTGTCTATGTACGTAGACGTACAGCACATCTGGGGACTACATACTCCCTTACGTAACGTTTGCCTATAACACTGCTACGGAAGAAACAGCACGCTTCACGTCATTTTACCTCATTCACGGCCATGAAGTACACACTATGTTAGAAGAAATGCTGCCGTGCGACAACATCGATCATCTCGACCTCGCCCAAGATGCCGAACGTTTCGTGCAATCCGCGGAAAAAGCCCTTCAGCTTGCCCGAGGGCACATATAGAAAAAACGGAGCATCAATGCGCGCTGTTACAAGCTCCGATATCGGCAAGTCGAGATCCAGCCTGGTGATCAAGTTTTGGTCTGGACTCCCGTGCGCCGAAAAAGACTATCCAAGAAGCTCTTGAGTAGCTACTTCGGACCTCACAGAGTGTTGCAGCGAATTAATGGCGT
Organism: Dermacentor albipictus; assembly: GCF_038994185.2. NCBI lineage: Eukaryota > Metazoa > Arthropoda > Arachnida > Ixodida > Ixodidae > Dermacentor > Dermacentor albipictus. The sequence goes on along the minus strand of NC_091828.1, from coordinate 25,947,941 downwards.
GAATTACGAAGTCATTCCTGACGGAAGCCAGTCTCCCCGACGTCGACTACCGCAATCTGAGATTGTGCACGTTGTGCGGTTGAAACTGTACTATAGGCCCTAATATTCGACGTTTTCAGCCACTTCGGTTAGTTTTTGTTGTTGCTCGAACCTCAGTGCCTTGTGACTACATCGCAAGCCACAGTGATTGTGACTATAGCCTATGTGGTCGTCCTAGGCCATTTCGGCGCTCTCACATCAAGCCTATGTATGTTTTCCTTCTTTTTTTTTGAAGAGGGGGTAATGCCACATGGTGTGGCACAGCAAGGGGACTGCAGAAGAGGAGAGCGAGGTTCGTCTCGGCATCGCGCTTCGCCGCTTACGTTCCGTAAAATGCAAACGCCTGGATCTTCATTCAGCGTGTATGCTACAGCATAGTGTATGCGACAATATATATAAATATATATATATATATATATATATATATATATATATATATATATATATATATATATATATATATATATATTGAAATACCACGGTTGAGACGACGCTTTATTCCAAGAAGGAAAAATGGCGCCGACGCAAAAAACGAACACGAGCCGATGATTGATGATGACTTTGTACAGATGAAGATGAAGTCCGCATAAATGCTTACACTAATTTCCCCCGTGGACGGAAGCGGCCAGCCTGGCCGCACATTAGACAGTGGAACGGATATGAAAGGGCTTCAGGCGAGAAACGTGCACGATCTCTGTTCCGCGGCAGCGTCGGTCGGTTGGGGCCTCAACAGGTGTAACGCGATAGTTCACCGGCGAGGTCTGCTCGATGACTTTGTAGGGGCCAAGATATCGAGACTCAAGCTTCTCACATAAACCGGGTGTTCGCGCAGGGGTCCATAGGAGCACATCGTCACCAGGGCGGTAGGAAACGGCGCGATGAGAGGCATCGTACCGATGTTTGCGATCGTCTTGGCTGGCTGCAGTGTTCATACGGGCGCGACGACGACATTGGGCAAGACGGGACACAAACTGGTCGCAAATGAATGGTGAAGCGTTGACGGGGCCAGAGAAGAAAGAAACGTCGAGTGATGAGGTTGGGTGGCGGCCGTATACTAAGAAAAACGGAGAGTATCCGGTGGTCCGTTGAACAGACGTATTGTACGCAAATGTTACAAATGGGAGAATCGCATCCCAGTTACGATGATCAGGTTGAATATACATGGATAGCATGTCACACAGCGTGCGATGAAATCGCTCTGTTAGGCCGTTGGTTTGAGGGTGGTAGCTAGACGTTGTCTTGTGCACGGTGTTGGACGCTTGCAGAACTTGATTAAGAGTGCTTGAAAGGAATGCCTTGCCTTGGTCGCTCAAAAGAACGTGAGGCGCCCCGTGACGTAAGTAGACAGCCTGCAAGAAGAAGGCCGCTACTTCTGAGGCAGCTCCTGAGCGTATTGAGGCTGTTTCAGCGTACCGGGTCAAATGGTCAACAGCAGTGACGATCCATCGGTTGCCGTCTGGAGTAGGTGGGAGTGGCCCGAAAAGGTCAATGCCGACGACAGAGAAGGGTTGTGCTGGACAAGGAAGTGGTTGTAGGGTCCCGACCGGAGCAGTAGTAGGTCGCTTACGGTGTTGGCAAAGCGTGCACGAGGCAACATATCTAGCAATGCTCGTGGAAAGGCCGGGCCAATAGAATCGGCTGCGTATGCGCTCGTGTGTTTTGTTGTAACCCAAGTGGCCTGACGTCGGGTCATCGTGTGAGGCCTGCAGAACTGCAGCGCGAAGAGAGCGCGGTAGAACGGGAACCCATCGATGGCCTTCTGGGTGAAAAATGTACCGGTAGAGCACGTCGTCTTCAAACTTGAACAGTTTGAGTTGTTTCCGTAGCCTGGCATTGGGAGGAGATGAAACACCGCTAAGGTGATTGATGATACTATGGCAATAGGAATCGGCGCGCTGGTGAGTGGAAAGCACTGAAAGGTGGTTTGGTGAAGTCAAGGAAGAAATCGGTGGAAGAGACGAAGCGTCCTCCGTGCGGCCAATTTGACAAGGTGATGTGATGTGCTCCGATGACGGTGGTAATGGGCATCGTGAAAGAGCATCGGCATCTTGGTGCTTCCGGCCGGACTTATATATGACATTGAAATCATATGCTTGCAATCGGAGTATCCAGCGGCCAAGGCGCCCGGACAAGTTTTTGATCGTCGACAACTAACATAGGGCATGGTGGTCGGTCACAACCGTGAAATGTCGACCATGGAGGTATGGACGAAATTTCTGAATGGACCAGACAACAGCCAAACACTCTTGTTCGGTTATCGAGTACTTCTTTTCCGCGGAAGTGAGAGTGCGGCTTGCATATGCAACAACCTTTTCGCAAAATTCGTGGTCGCGCTGCAGCAGTACGGCACCAATTCCGTGACCGCTGGCGTCAGTATGCACTAATGTGGGCGCCTTGTCATCAAAATGACAAAGAACAGGTGGGGATGTTAGTGCGCGCTTGAGTTCTTGGAACGCGGCTTCACACTGATCGTTCCAATCGAAGGAACTGGAACTAGCAAGGAGCTTGTGGAGGGGCGAGGCAATACTGGCAAAGTTCCGGATAAAACGTCGAAAGTATGAGGCGAGTCCAATGAAGCTGCGCAGTTCTTTTGCACGAAGTGGACGTGGAAAGTTGAGCACCGCGGAAATTTTATCCGGATCGGGCTGGATGCCGTCTTTGCTAACGAGATGACCCAGGACTTTAATCGTTGTGCTAGCGAAACGGCACTTCCTCGTGTTTAGTTGAAGTCCGGCATTAGAAAGGCATGTGAGCACTTCAACTAAGCGTTGCAGATGGTCAGTGAAAGTCGAGGAAAACACCACGATGTCGTCGAGGTAACATAGACAAGTTTTCCACTTGAGGCCAGAAGAACCGTGTCGATCATTCTTTCAAATGTGGCGGGAGCATTGCATAGACCGAAAGGCATTACATTAAACTCATAAAGACCATCCGGAGTAGAAAAGGCGGTCTTTTCTTTGTCCGCTTCGTGCATTGGGATTTGCCAATATCCGGAGCGAAGATCAAGGCTGGAGAAATATTGCGCGCCTTGCAACGAATCAAGGGCGTCATCGATACGGGGCATCGGATATACATCCTTACGGGTGATCTTGTTTAGCGCACGGTAGTCAATACAAAATCGTACCGATCCATCCTTCTTCTGCACCAAAACGACGGGTGATGACCAAGCACTGGCGGATGGACGTATGACGTTTCTTTTCAGCATATCGGCGACGTTCTCCTCGATGATTTTGCGTTCGGCCAAAGAGACTCGGTAGGGACGACGGCGTACAATAGTCTGGCCATCGGTGTTGATACGATGGAAGGCAACGGAAGTCTGTCCGAGGGACGAAGTATCCATATCGAAGGAGGCCTGGTGCTTCGTAAGCAATTTTAGCAACGCTTCATGTTGAGCAGCAGTAAGGTCAGGGCTTATCACGGAAGTAAGGGCAGATGAAGCAGATTTGTCCTGTGGAGGAAGAGCTGGCGAGGCGGCAAGAGGAAGCAGGGAGACTGGTTGGGTATCCACATAACAGGTCACTGCGGAGCCTTGAGGTAGGAGGATTGTCTCAGTGGTCGCATTTAAAGCGATGATTAATGCAGAGCTTTCTTTGAACCGCACCATGCAGGAAGCGAAGACGATCCCACGGGCAAGACAGCGACCGTAAGGAGTGATGAACACGTCGCCATTGGTGATGTCCGTAGAAGAGAGACTTATGACTTGCTCGTGGCCGGGAGGCAGTACAGAATCGGCAGCAGTGAGAAAACGCAGTTGTGGCTCATCGGTACTCCCGCCGCAATGAACTGTCTCGCTCATATGGACTACACGTTGACGGCAAGAGATTAAAGCGGACGCTGACGAGAGAAAGTCCCAACCCAAAATTAGTTCATGAGCGCACGGGAATAAAATCGCGAACTTAATGTGATGACAGATACCATTAATGAAGACGCGTGCTGTACATTGGGCTGATGGTCGAATGATTGCTCCATTAGCCCCAATCAGGGATGATCCAGTATAAGGCGTCTTCACTTTCCGCAGACGAGAGCACAGGTCGGCACGCATAACAGATATAGTAGCTCCCGTGTCAATCAGAGCTAACAAAGGCACACCCTCCACATACACCAATAACATGTTCGAAGGACGTTCAGGAGGACTTGGAGCACTTCGCGGTGATGCAGTTTTCCCTCCAAAAACTGCACTGGTTAGTTTTCCGGTCGCTGGACATGGAGTTGGGAGACAGGTCGGAGTGGCGAAACAGAACGTCGGAGCGGCGATGGGGAGCGGCGTCTCGAGGCACGTGTGTGGAGTGCGGTGTCGGAGAAGTCGGCCGGAGATGGAGATCGGCGAACGGGGGGATTATCGTCATAAGTGCGGTAAACTCGAGGAGGTGGCTCATCGCGTTCAAAGGCCGCGTAACCACGACGTTCGTCTTGCTGGCGGCGTCGACAAAACCGGGAGATATGTCCTCGAAAGCCGCAGTAGTAGCAGATAGGCCTCGACGAACGCCAGGCAGAGTAGTAAGGCGGGTTCGGAGCGCGGGTGACTAAGGGTGCCAGGTGATCGTGAACAGGCGCAGATGGTGTAATTGGAGACGGCGCGGCTGGCATTGCAGCGATCTGGGCGTAAGAAGCCGGTTGTGGGCAAGGAGAAGCGTTGGTATGCCGGGCGTTCTGCAGGGAGGCCAATTCCTCCTTAATAATACCGCGCAGGTCAGTAGAAGGAGGTTGGACGTGAGCGCTGCTGCAAGGGGTTGAACCATGCGCTTGCAATTCCTCACGAATTATGGCTGGAATGATAGACCGGAGCTCAAGACTGTTTGCCAGGGGGTTGTCGGAAAAGTCCGGTTGCAAGCGGATTGACTGCAGGGCGTCGAGGCGCTGACAGACGGAGACGACGTCCGACACCCTCGAAGGGTTTTGAGCGGCGAGTGCGTTGAAGGCAGTAGATCCGATACCCTTAAGAAGGTGTCGCACGCGATCAGGTTCTGGCATGGCACTGTCGACACGGCGGCAGAGCGCGAGGATGTCCTCAATGTACGAGGTATAGGATTCGCCAGAATGCTGGACGCGCTCAGACAGCCTCTTTTTCGCAACTTCCGAACGAACCGTGGGCGTGCCGAAAATCCGCCGTAGCTGCTCCCTGAAAGACGACCAATCACGGAAGTCTCTCTCATGATTCAGGAACCAAGTCTTGGCGACTTGAGAGGCGTAAAATGGCACGTTGTTTAACCGCGATGTCTCGTTCCAGTTGTTGTATTCGCTGACACGATCGTAGTTGTCGAGCCAGTCTTCAACGTCCTCACCAGGAAGGCCAGAGAAGATGTCAGGGTCGCGATACCGGTTGTTGGCAGGGCTGGGAGTGGGGGTGGCTGGCACTGGAACCGAGATGGTGGACGCTGCGGTCTGGTCTTGCGACATGGCGGCCTCTTGGCGTAAGCGGCGTCCCGAACGTAGCTCCAGGAGAGATCTTGAAGTGGATTGAGGTCGAAGGGATCTTAAAGCGCCTCCACCACTTGAAATACCACGGTTGAGACGACGCTTTATTCCAAGAAGGAAAAATGGCGCCGACGCAAAAAACGAACACGAGCCGATGATTGATGATGACTTTGTACAGATGAAGATGAAGTCCGCATAAATGCTTACAATATATATATATATATATATATATATATATATATATATATATATATATATATATATATATATATATTGTTACGGTGGGAAAAGAGAACGAGGTCGTCGACGGTGAAGAGGACGAATTCGCAAGAACCTCTCGGGATTCTCGGCAGTTATTTATATCCGCTTTGTAAATACACCGCTTCAATAGTTTTATGCCCGTAACATTCTGGTGGACGTGTGGGGTACACGTCTTCGCCACGGAGCTCCACAGTGGACTTCTCACGCAGCCTGGGACTATGCTTCCAGTGGAAGGCACCGCATCTGCAGCTGCAATGCCGACTACGCATACACAGTACGTTGCTCGACCTCAGCCGCAAAACCCCGGCAAAGTTCACCGGCCTCAATGGTGTTGACGGAAAGGAATGGTTGAAAACGTATGAGCGCGTCAGCAAGGTGAGCCTGTGGCATCCATCCATAATGCTGGCCAATGTCGTGTTCTACCTCAACGGAGCACTGCGAACATGGTTTTATACACACGAGGAAGAGCTAACCAGCTGGGTCTCGTTCAAAGAAAAGCTGTCCGACGTTTTTGGTAATCCGACCGGTCGACAACTAGCCGCCCAGCAACAACTCGGCACGCGTGCCGAAACTGCTACCGAGTCGTATGTTTCTTACATTCAGGACGTCCTAGCCCACTGTCATAAAATTGACACGTCCATGCCAGAGGCGGACAAGGTTGGACACATTATCAAAGGCGTCGCGGACGATGCCTTCATCCATCTGGTCTTCGGAAACTTATCGACTGTGAACGCCATCATGAAGGAATGCCGCCGTTTCAAGTAGGCGTAAAGTCGCCCTGTATACAATCAGTTTACGCGGCTTCCGAATACTGCTGCAACCTGTTCCTGTACCGACCCCACCGACCAATCTAGCTAGCCACCACCAAGCGAAAACGTGACCCGAATTGTACGCCGCGAACTCGAAGGAGCATTTCCGGCCTCGCTTCAACAGACGTCTTTGAACAACACTGCTGAGACGATGTCTCTGATCCAGTCAGTGGTTTGTCAAGAAATCGCTAATATGGGTCTTGCAAGCGCCTGGTTCCTGTGCCGCCCTGACACCCGCCCTGCTCCAATGCCTCTGTCCTATCGCAGTCCAACTCACAGTGTCCCTTATCCATACAAAACCAGGAATCCCTCGAACTTGCGTACACTTGACGACAGGCAGATCTGTTTCTGCTGGGGCCAAATCGGTCACGTTTCCCATTACTACCGGAGCCGTTGGCCGTCCCCTCCTCGAAACACTTTCCAGAATTCAAGTTCACCCCGAAGTTCCTCACGCCGTCGCTTCTACGACACTTCTGACGTCGCTACCTCGACTCGCCGCTATGCTCGCTCGCCCTGCGCGCGCTGCGTGTTTCATCACTCGTGATTATAGCCGACATTCCAGCGTGACTAGCATGAAGATGACGCTATCACTTCCATATTTATAATCATGTCTAAGGATCGCACTGCTTTCTTTATTTCATAGAATGGTGTTCAGTCCTCATAACACAGGCTGCCTTTGTCTCAGCCATGTCATATATCACATCGTCTTGATAACCGCAGGAGTTTCCGGCGCATTTTTGTCGCCTTAGATAATTTAACATGTCTGCTGTCCCGCGTGCCATAAACCTTAGGTATGGCGTCCGTGATGCCGCCACAAGCATCACAGCTACTAACGCCTTTACAGACACGATAACTGCCATACTTACCGTCTTTCTTTTCATGTGCCAATACAAAAACAAAATGTTTAATAATGTTCTATTACATGTATCAAAGTTTGATATTGTTTAGTTCTGAGCCAAGTTCTGTTCCGTTCTTACGTAGCCACATTCCAAAAGCTAAAATTTTTATAGTTGCTTTGCTTGATTTTAAGAGTATAACGTCTGGTGTTTGTCATCAACAATTGTATAACGTTTTTTTTTTCTTGAATCGTTGTATTTGCTCTTATGCTTTTGTGATTTCCATGTATACTGTCCCACTCAGACAATGCTTCCATGTAAAGGAGCCTGGGAAGTACTTGAATGAATGAATAAATAAATAAATAAATAAATAAATACTTTTCAAGTGTAACATATTGCATGTCTAAGTTATCCGCAACTGTACTTTCTACACGGTCAAAAACTTCATTGCACTTAGCCTTTAATTAACACCAAAGGTCCGGTGCAAAAACTTTCCAAAGTCAAGTTTGAAAACACTACTGGGGAACAGGGGCACTTTAACGTAAAAGTATTTCAAACTTGTCTGTTACATTTCTGCAATCAGCCCTACGCGATAGGTAAAAAACTTTTTTGAACTACCCTCACATCGCCTATATGTCACACGACGTCACGAAAACCGCGATAGCGCCGCATCTGATATGACTCGTCCACACTGATTATGCATAATTCAACTGCAAAAAAGAAAAATGGTTATTGCTGACTCGACGCCATTTTGCCATTAGCCCTCAGCTATCGCTAAAAAGCTTTAGGGTTGCAGCCACTTCCCCTGCCTATCACGCGACGTCACAAACCCGCGAAAACTCACCGCGTCAAAGTGACGCATCAAAGATGCATTAATATGCGGATCAAAGCTACATTTCCTTCTTAGTAGCCGCAGGCTGCGCCGTTCCGAAATAGAAATAGAAATAGAAACTTTATTGCAATGGACAAGATTTGAAGGAGGGGGAGTCGGAGCCTCTCAGTCAAGGACTGGCCTCTGCCGCCTGTCTGACCTGGCTAAATAAGGACTTTTGTCCTGCCAGGCTGGAGTGGGCGAGCTGTGCCTCCCTCTGCTCCATTGTTTTACTGGTATTCGGCCTATGAGGGTGCTCAGTGCAATCCCAGGTTATATTAGTAGGGTAGGTATGCCACTGCACCAAGGACAGTTGGCCATATAACGAGTGGGATACATGGCGTTTAGCAATTTTAAATGGGGGAATACCCCGGTTTGTATATTACGCCAATCGGCGGCTTCTTCCCAGCTACGTTGTGGATGAGGTGGCGGGTATTTTCTGCGGACTTCGCGCTGATGAGCAAGAATGTCTTTGGCATTTAAATTGCTGGAATTTTGTGAGGGATAGTGCGGGGGGTTGGGGTTAGAAGAGGACGCCGCCGCTCGGTTAGTGAACCCTCGAGCTAACGCGTTAGCCTTTTCGTTCCCTAGTATCCCCACGTGGCCCGCGCACCAGAGTAGGCAATGATGGTGGTTGACGGATTTGGGGATTATTGCGAGGCTAGCTGCAGTCACGTGCGTCTTTAGAAACAAGCGACATGTCGCCTGGGAGTCCGTGACCACGGCCTAGTCCCTTTGCGAACGCTCCGCATGAGTGAGTGCGATCACCACTACTAATATTTCAGCCGCAGTGGGGGATCCCGCCATGGCCGACGCGGTAATTTGCTGTTGACTGATCGCGTTCGCGACTGCCAGGGCGAACCTCCTTTGGTAGCGCTGCCCGGTCGCCTCTGCATACACAGCTGCGTCCGTGTAGTACGTGTTGTACCTATGGTTATTTGAGTACGCTGATTGAATGGGTTGTGCGCGTGTTTTGCGCCTTTCTTTTTTGTACTCGGGATGCATATTTTTTGGAATTGGGGCTACTTTAATTTTGGATCTCATCAAAGGAAGGAGAGGTGCGGCCTGCTCTGTGAGATAAATGGGGTATGCTGGGATATTGAGTCCAGCAAGTATTGCACTACCAGTTTTTGTGAAGCTGAGGCGCTCCCTCTGTCGCATCAGGGTGGCCTGCCTCAGTTCGTCGAAAGTATTGTGCACTCCCAAAGCTAACATGCGCTCAGTTGAAGTACACTTAGGCAGGCCCAGAGCAGCTTTGAAAGTGGTTCGGATTATTATGTTAGCCTCATTTTCCTCCTCCCTGTTCAGGATTAGGTAACGTAAGCCATACGTGATTATACTAACCACGAAGGCCTGTACGAGCCTTAGGGTATCGTCTTCTCGCATTCCTACTGTTCCGTACGTCACGCGACGTATCATTTGGCTATGTTGTGGTCTGTGGAGCTGAGGGTCTTGAGTGTCTGTGCTGCTCTCCCGTCACTCTGAAGCCACAAACCCAGGACTCACATCGTGGGTACCTCTCGGGCTGATTGGCCCTCAGCCACAATGTTAATCGATCCTCTGGATTTGTAGCCTTTCGCGTGTATCCGGATGACCTCAGATTTTTCGGGTTGCCACTACAGGCCACTTCATGTAGAAAATTTCTCCACCGCTAATACTGCGCTTTAGAGCGCATATTCCTTATCCCGTAGTGAACCCCTGCTTGTCCACAGCATGATATCGTCCGCGTAGAGCGTGTAACCTAGGTCAGGTATCCGATCCAGATCGCGCGCGAGGCGACACATCGCCATGTTGAAGAAAAGAGGAAATAATATAGCTCCCTGAGGTGTTCCTTGGTCAGGCATTTAAAATAAATCCGAAGTGATTTGGCCAATACTGATACTCGCCTCGAGGTTGGAACGGAACGCTCATAAGTATTTGTATGGGCGCTCACCACAACCCGCGAGTTCGAGTTCCTCTAATATTGCGGCGTGAGAGCCTTGTCAAAGGCTCCTCTGAGGTCTAGTGCTAGGACTGGTCTCTCGTTGCAGTATGGTATATTAGTTAGAATGTCGTCTCTAAGTAGGAGGAACGAGTCCTGGCAAGATAAACCCGTTCGAAATCCTACCGCTGGTTCCCGGACTCCATGGAGGGAGAGCACATTCAAGCATAAAAAAAAGCACATTCAAGCATCAAGTACGGTAAGATAAGCAACCTTCAACAAACTTTTTCTATTACCTATAGAATGATATAAACGTTTCACTAACACATATTCTACCTTTCTTTCTGGCATAAAACGCTTCCATAATTTGCCTAGTTTGAGATTTTCAAAAAGCAACTTGAAAAATATGAAGAGAAGGGCTGTGACAGCTGGGTTCCTCAAGGTTCCTCAAGGTTCCTCAAGAAGAGGTGAGACCGATGGTCCTGCCGTATGTGCACAAGATGGCCTAAAGATTTGAGCATGTTGCTAGCAGGCATTCTGTTCCGCTCGTCTTTACAGCCCTTAGGAAACTCAAAGGTCTGTGCTCTAAGATAGGAAAAGGAAAAAGAAGAAGAAAGAGGCTGCGTCGAAGCTCGTTCGGTTCGGACTCGGTTCGACTCGTTCGGTTCTCCGGCCCGGTGTGCCTAAGCTGGAACTTGCTCGGTGGTTTGGCTGAGTTTTGGGTGGATTAGACCTAGTTATCTCGCTTATCTCATTTTTGTGGGACTTATTTCGTGATTGAATCAATACTGATGTCTAAAAACTCTCCTGGGCAAGGGCCCAGCCCTTGGTCAGCCTCCCTTTCTCCTGATGATTTGCCTTTGCAATCTTCTTGCAGACCTCATAAAGTGTGAGACTTTCGCATCTGTCCCGGTGAGTGCGTTCATTCCTCCTCATCTAGCATGCACTAAAGGCGTTGTCGGGGCGTAGACTCTCGATTGAGCCCAACTGAGACTCTGGAGAAACTGTCTGATGCTGGCATCATAGCTGTATACCGATGTAATCGACTCGTAAACGGGGAAAAAGTTGCCACAGAATCGGTTATTGCTACGTTTGCTGGCATGTCCTGCCCATCTGAACTAAAAGTGTAGCCACCTATTTTTAGAGTAGAACCTCTTGCTTCCCGTCACTTCAGTGTCGGAACTGTTGGCGTTTTGGCCATAGTGCAGGAGGCTGCAGATCAAATGGATGCTGTCGCACCTGTGGTGACAATCATTCCCCCAATGAATGCACAACAGCTGAAACCGAGACGTGCTGCCTATGTGGAGGAAACCATGTGGCGGACTATGGAAACTGTTCGGCTAGAGCTAACGAAATAAAATTACTAGAGATAATTTACAGGTGACGATGTTCGCGGCGAGAAGCTATTGCAGTCGTCAAGGAAAGAGCCTTTGGATACGCTGGCGTCATTGCGAGGCATTCTACTTTCCATGAAGATAACTTGCCTAAACTTATTGAATCAGCAGTAGGAAAAGCAATGACAAAGGCTATGCAACATATTGTCACAACTGTTACCGAATGTATTTCACAAGTGTTTATTGCGCAGATGACACAGCTGTTGCAAAAAGCTGCCACACCAATCACCAAATCGATTGTTTGTTCTGCAGAACAGGTAGCCAGTTCAGTCCTAGCGCCGAGTACCATATCGGACCCAACATTTCTAGGATCCGATCCTTGTTCTTCGCGTCAGTCAGACTCGCAGGTCGACATGGAAACAGGTCATGATATCAGGCCGCAAAAGCGAACTGGGTCTCCAGTAACTACTTCTTCTCCTTACACCAAAAACAAAAGGGGTAATCCTATTTCTCATTCTGGCATCCGAGAAGGCTCATCGCGACGGTAGTCGCTGAATATCAATTAGATCATCACCATAGCTTTTTTAAAAGTACTACAGTGGAACTGTCGTTCCTTGTTCTCTGCTTCAACAGAATTAAATTACTAAACAAATGAACTTAATCCTGACGTCATAATCTTACAAGAAACCTGGCTTACTCCTGAGAAAAATTTTCATTTTAATGATTTTCAATCTGTTCGATTAGATCGCCTTTCACTAGGAGATGGTTTAATGATTTTTTATCATCTAAAAATTATGTCATAAGGCGAAAATAGCTTTGCGTTTGACATTTTGGCAGTGCACCTTAGCATCCCAGGCTACCATTCATTTTCTACTATAGATGCTTATTTCCCTACGGGCGTACACAGTACATACCAATTGGATAGTGCGCTTGCCAGCTGCAAAAATGAAGTCGCCCTTACTGGTGACATCAACTCGCATCACAAGTCATGGGGTTACAAAACAGATGCATGTGGGACACGTCTATGGGACTGGACCATAGATAAAAATTTTTCATGCCAATGTCAGACGACCAACTTTTATCCGTGGGCAATCTCACTCAGTGTTAAATTTGACGTTTTCTAGCACAAGCGTCGCCGTGACATCTTGGACTACGATTGATTTCGGCACAAACAGTGATCATCTTCCGGTATACTTTGAAATTGCATGCCCTTTAACATCAGTTGAACGACACAGCAGAATATTTGTGAATAGCAAAAAATTTAAAGACTGCTTGCGCTCCACCAGTGCATCATTATCTAATAGTTTGTTCAGCGTTACAGATGTCCCGAGAAAAGTCTGAATTTGTAATTCAGGCCGCTAAGCGTTCCGCATCTAGTCCTTGGTGGAACAGTGAGTGCACACGAGTTTATCGACGAAGGAAAGCTGCTTGGAAAAAACTTCTACATAATCATACCCCACAAAATTGGAAAGAATTTAAATTTATTTCTGCAACCTTCAAACGTGCTATTAAACACGCAAAAGATGAGTACGATAAAAATCATTTCGATTTCCTATCTAAATCCAAAAACAAACGTGCTTTATTTAATTACCTTCGGTTTAGAAACAAACACCCAATGAGCGTTAATGCAGGCTCAATCGTCTATACCTCGCAGGAAATGCAGGAGTCCTTAGAGCTATAGGCTAAAGGATTCGAGAGCCGGTTCGCAACGCGCCTTCAAGCTTCTGTTTTTACTCCTGCATTTTCGGACTACAAAGAGATATCCTATTCGGAAGTAGCACAAGTTATGTTACGGTTTCCAACTACAGCACCTGGCCCGGACGGAATAACAAATGCAATGTTAAAGATTTTCTTTCAAGAAGCTCCACGTGAGCTTCTGAACTTGGTAAACTACTCTGTTAGCAATGCATGGTTCCACAAGAATGGAAGATCGCTAAAATTATTCCGTTACTTAAAAAGCAAAGGGCAGGGTACACTATCGACAACATCAGACCAATTGCGTTGACATCAAACATAGTGAAACTTATTGAAAGAGCGCTTCTCGGACACATATTACAGTTTATTGTCGAAAATCAATTGTTCAGTCCTTGCCAAATTGGATTTCGATCTGGCTATTCAATATGGCACGCGCATAGAGGCCTTGAAAGTTGAATTAACATCGCCAGGCAGAAAAAGCAATACGCGGCTTTAGTTGCATTAGGTATATGTAAAGCCTATGACAGCATTGAACACACAATTTTAACAAATCGGTTACATAGCCATTGTTTTCCAGGCTATATTGTAGCATGGGTGCATGAATTTTTAAAAGACAGGGAATTCTATTGTTTTCGAAGCGGCTATTCTTCAAGAAAACATAAGCAAACAAGAGGTGTGCCTCATGGATCGCTACTCTCACCAGTATTATTCAATATTTTACTGAGCACAATCCCCGTTCACCCAGGAGTCAGAATCTACGTTTATGCTGATGACATTGCCTTTTTTGGCATGGCTAGTGACATATACTCTCTTTACGAAATTTTGCAGTCGTATCTAAGGGAACTGGAATACTGGCTGGATAGCTTACACTTAAACCTGAATGCGAATAAGTGTGCTATACTTGTTTTTCCAGTTAAAGACCCAGTATACATATCGCTAAACTACCATTTCGAAGATATCCCACAAGTAGAGTCATTAAGTACCTTGGAGTTATTTACAACGGAAATCTTAACTGGCAGCCACATATTGAATATATTGAAACAAAAGGAGCTCGTACAATGAGCCTTTTGCCCAAGTTAAGCAATCGAAGAACAGGTATGCGCAGAAAATCCCTCTTGATGGTATATAAAATGTACGTTCGTCCGGTGTCAGAATTTGGACGCGTTTTATTCTCAGGGATTCCATCATACAAACTTCGGCCGCTAGTTTTGTTAGAACGAGAGGGACTACGTCTGTGCTTAGGCCTTCCAAAATACGTTGCAAATGCCGTATTATACATGGAAGCAAGAATTTCACCCATATTATGCCTATTTCACATTCTGACCGTTCAGACCTTCTTAAGGCTATACTAATCACCATTAAACCGCCCTCAAAATATTTTCATCTCCGATCCAGAATTATTTTTTCCTGTTCATTGACCCAGGTTTCATAGACCACAGATTATATTTGTTCAAATTCGTGATGTGCTTCCTAATAATACGCATTCAAATTAGCCAGAGATCAGGTTCGACGACATTTTCCCGAACCACGCGAAACTACTCTCTTACGGCATCTTAAACGCCATGTTACAAGACCACCTAAGCACCCTAGAAACAAACATTATCATTGATACAGATGCCTCAAAGTGCGAGGAAAAAGCTGGTATTGGAATATTTTGTCCTGCGCTCGACTGGTCTTTTTCTTTAGGATTGGCTGATTTTGTGCCTATTTTTCTGGCCGAGTTGTCAGCAGTAATCCTAGCTTTACGTAAATTAGACCAAATGATTACAACGGCTGCTATTTTTACTGACTCCCTTTCTGTATGCTCTTGCGTTACCGCTACTAATGAGTTACCCATGCTAAAACTCTTCCACTTACTAGTTGCTGCCCATGTGCTATGTGTTCATTTGATTTGGGTGCCTGGTCATAAAGGTTTGTTTTTAATGAAACTGCCGATTCACTGGCACATGCATCACTAGCCGGCCCTGCTCTTCCTATTCTGCAAGTGACAGCACAGATCACGGCGACAAGATTTCGGATGAGATCAATTAGATCAGCCTTATCAAACCCACATTTTACAGCTTCTCCAGAGTATAAACACCTGGCATTTCCCTGGCATAGCGATTCTTGTTACACAAAGATGCTTGAGGTCTGCCTCACCAAATTACGCTGCCGCATTCCCGCCCTAAATTTCTGTTTACGCACGTCGGGTTTGGTTCCCTCTCCCCTTTGTTCTTTTTGTGAGGAGGAGGAGACGATACAGCACTTTCTTCTAGCTTTTCGCCGCTTTGCTGCGTTAAGAAAAAGATTGTTGGAGATACCTTTTCGAAGAATTGGCCTGGACTTGACAGTACTTGCAATTCTTTCGTTCGGGGCGTCCACTTTGGGATTCAGCCACAGCGATGCATGCTTCACTGTCCAAACATTCCTTACAGAATCTAAACGAATACCCTGATAAATTCTATTTTTTATTATTACGTTTAAATTATTATTACTCATTCAACAGCACCTTCCTGATTTTATTTTAGCCGGTAATTCAACCCTATTCAATGCTATTCCCATAGATATTAGGAAATTTATGCTCTATATTATTTTGGAATAATCCATCCATTTCTTGGCCAATCCCCCATCGTGGGTAGGAGCCACACGTGCCACAGGCTACAATAACAACAACAACAACAACCAAGCATGGGTGCCAATCTATGAAATGTTCTGTAGGGGTAGCCCCTGAAACTGCCCTCTCCTGCGGTTGTTCCTGCATAAGACAAATCGGGGGCTGCGTAAATGAGCGGATCAGGGAACATTAACGAAACGTTGACCCAAAGGAACAGGGCCGAAATTTACCTAAGCATATTAAAAACTGCCCTTCGAGTGCTTGTGAGGCATGCTCTTCCGAGGCGCGGATCCTGGCCAGAAGTAAAGGTATTAAAACCTAGGAAATTATCGAAGCGTTCCATATCTTTAAGAAAGGTCGCTTCTGTGTTAATGAAACGTCCGTTTTATTGTATAGGACAGAGAAAAAGCTTGTTGAGTTCCCTCTGTCTTACTGAACTTGATGCTTGAATGTGCTCGTAGTGCCAGCGCTCACTAAACATATATACATGCAGGTTTTTTTTTTAGCAGCACCAAATTTTTAAAAGATTGCTTATGGCAAACAGCGCAATTCTAACCCTTGATATAAATTACTCGATGAGGGGGCCATTACCTCTGCGAGAAATCGAAATGCTAACTTGATGCCTAAGGTATGCACTAAGTACATTGTTAATTAATTACTTTACGTCACATATTTCATCCTACCAATTATAGCCGCTGTTTTGGCAGGGCGTGTCAACCCGGAACGAATTCTCTGGATAGGACTAGTTCCGAGATATTAATTTTCAAAGCGTCTGTCGAAATGCGTTCGTGCTCCAGTACTTTTGTGCTTCAATTCATAAAACAGCGGTTTCTTAAATATGTAACTAGAACGTAATGCATTTGGTCGCACACTTTCGAAATTATTATTTCGGACCTCGGGCTATCCAGAGAATTCATTCCAAGTGCATACGCCTTGCGAACCCAGATGCTATAATTTGTACATTAAAATATGTGGCATAAGTAGTTATTCAAAATTTATTTGCGTAATTAAGTAATTATACAACGAAACATTTTGATTTCTCGTCGATGTAACGGCCACTTCCTCAGGCTAATGAGACCAAAGGTTATAATTGCGCTATCTGTCATATATTTGGTGCGCCTAAAATAACACTTTGTATGTACTTGTCTTCTATAAATATAAAGGAGTTGTGAGCGGCTCTCTGTACGGTTATCTTCGCTTGTGTGCTGTGTGTTTGTCTTCGTCCCTTTAATATAGTTGTAATGCATCGCTACCAACTTTCCCAAAAAGGCGTTTTCCTATATATTTGCTTGTGCGTCAGGCTGGTGCCCTGCTTGCCACCGCATGGAAAATAATTGCGAAGTATTTAAAATAGAGAATTTCCAACTTGACATTTTTTCTAGAACTAGCGCTCTTGGTTACCGCAATCGATCTCTGTCGAGCGACGTCTTTTCGGATCAATCTTTATGCATCCTTCGTCATATAAAACCACTTATTCAGTGCGCAAGTAAGCTCAGCCAACGTTCAGTCAACTGTAAAGCTTCTGATAGGGAGTTGCCTTGAGGGCTGCGGGGGCTGGAAGCGGTGTTCATATGGCACATCGATCGGTTATTGTCCACTTCAAGAGATTCTAAAGTAGCAAGCACACTGCGACTCAGTGCTTCACTCTCGAAGAAAGCCTGCGGTAGGCGAAGCTATGTGATGAAAAATGCAAAGCTCCACCTATACAACCACAAATCAATTTCTAGGCCTTTATGAGGAGCGCGCCTAGTGAAACTCCCTGATTGAAGTAGAAGCTGTCAGCAGCCACTCACTCTGCGCTATGTGGGCGACGAAGTTGTAAAATGCCCTTCGATTGTGAAGAAATGCTCGCGGAGACGTTGGTGCTTTCTGTTTGCATTTGTGTAAGTATGTATTGTGCGCATACATAGGCACAAAGTTGGCAAATGCGTTGCCAAGAGCATAAAACACTTGGTCACGCACCCTCTTCATCGAAAAGACCAGAATACCTTAAACCAAGCAAGTAACTATTCAAGAGGGTAAGAGTAGTGACCTACAAGTACAAAGAATAGTGCAGCGCCTGTTGCGTGTGAACTGAAAGCTTGGTGGTGGCTTTGTCTCAAACTAAGGACAAAAATGTTCTTACATTTACTGCTAGGAGTGTTGTCCAGAGCGCTACCTTCGTGCGACCGACATTGGTCATTGAAGGAAACCATTTTCTCTTTCTCAACAAAACCTTAGCGCTTATATTTGGACCGTTTATATATTCGAATGCTCCAATCCAATGTACACTGCCACCCTCCCGATTTATCATTATATACTTAAGAAGAAATCATAATATAAGTTACATACGCTCGCAGTTATAAAACATATTTTAGTGTGACGTACAGTTGCTTTCAAAACAAATCGGCCCATAGTGCGCGTGGTTGAAGGAGCTGTAAGATTGCACAGTGCCGCCGACATGCAGAAAGTGAGACTCCACCGTTCCAATTTCTGATATTTATTAAAGCAATTTTTCCCACGTCAGCGCTCTCACACAACCTTGCAGCCTCTTCGAGCACGGGCACCACGTTGTATGCTTATCTTGATCGCCACTGCACTTGGTTAAATGACAAATTTC
The DNA here is from genome assembly GCF_038994185.2 of Dermacentor albipictus. NCBI lineage: Eukaryota > Metazoa > Arthropoda > Arachnida > Ixodida > Ixodidae > Dermacentor > Dermacentor albipictus. Next base: position 25,929,568 of record NC_091828.1, on the reverse strand, counting down.
ATTTACCCAGTGTATTTTGAGAGCCTAAATAAGTAATGAGAGCTCAACGGCCCAACAAGAAAACCTCTGGCCTCATTCAAGTAGCTTTTCCGCAGTCTCACGGTGGTATAATTACAGCACATATTTCATTAATTTCTGTTTGTAACAAGCTTCATTTAAATTTTTTTTACCTTTTATTCAAAGAAATAGCTTTGTGACCAAACTTTTAAAATCAACTTAATCTTTCTATTAATTAGGTATTTTCGCGTAAAGCTTAACATATTGTGCTTGGGGAATATATGGTGTACTTAGCAGATTAACGTCTCTGAATCTTGATATGTAACTACGGGCGTGACATTTAGAGCGCAGCTCTAAGGCCCCCGTTCCGGTGGCGAGCGTCGGAGTCGGCAGCGGCGTCGGTAACCGAGAGAACGAGCATTTAAAGATGACACCGAGCGCGGAGCGCAGCGGGGGATGATGATGATGACGACAAGATGTATTTATTGAGGCATGGCTCGAACGCCTTTAATGGGGAATAGGAAGGAGAGGGAGGAACCGTATTCAGAGCCGTCCTAGGAGTGGCGCCTCCTTGGCGGAAGCCAAGAGTGAGCCCAGGATTACTCTGTCGGAATCCTTCGAGCCAGTTGCCGGTCTAATCCACCCTTCGCAGGACGACACTCACACCGCCTTCAGGTGGGGGTCCTGTAGCGGGGGATAAAAGACGTTAGGAGGAAAGCTGGAAGGAGGTCACCGCGGAACCACGAGGGGAAACGCGGAGTAGGCTATGGCGAAAGTGCGAGAAGAAAAAATTTGGAGGACGCTAAAGCTTCGCCTTTAAGAGTTGAATGCGACGGCAGTCAAAGATTCCTGACTGCTTCTCATGCTTTCCGGCAACTGGAACGTAGGTAGCTACGCTCCGCGAAACGCCGACCGTGAACGTATGCACGAAGGCGGGTTTTGTGGTGCAAACGCGGCCTCTTGCGTGGGCCGCGATGCGGCGGAGGCGAGTGCCAGCTAGAGGTATTGCAAGGAACCAGCCGCAGCACTCCGTGGCCCCCGAGACACCCACGCGCCGGCGTGGGCAAATGGCGGACGCCGCGGTCAGTGTGTCGATTGCTGAAACGCTGACAAAGGGGTTTCTTTGAGCTTTCGTGTAACAGAATTATGTTTTCTAGAATAGTGAAATTACAGTCCAAGAGCTATCATATCTGTTTGTTGTGTGTATGTCGCTGTTTGCGATTTTTCTACGTATTTTGTTTTGTGAAATTCAATTATTTCAGTAAATTGCTTGCGTCACATGGACGGCCCGGGTATGGGTGGTTCAAAAATATTTTTCCTCCAGTGACATCTGATGCGAAGCGCAGGACGTTCAAGTCGGATATTCTGCAACACCGGCTCCTAAAGGGTTGTAAAGCACAGTGCGGCGATGATGGCTACGAGATGTCGCCCGAGCAGCGGGCGTCATCTGGGAGGTCTCTAGGCGGCGGCTGCTCTCAGGACGCGGTCGCGATCTCCAGATTAGCGAGAAAGTCGCGCCGGTTTTTGGTCCATTTGCAACATGCCGCATGAGGCACATTCTCCGTGCCAGCCAATACATCGCGAAATGAAAAAAAAAGAACACGTATGGAGCTGCGCTCAAGTTTCGCTTAAGGGAGTATTGCTATTGTCGGTGATTTCTTTTTATCAGAGCTGCTGCGTGAAATACACAAATTACAAAGTTTTGGGAAATAATTCTAACAAGGACACAGCAATATGCAATGGGTACACTCGGCACGGATGGCGGGTGGACAGATTTCATATTGGCGCACAAATATAACGTTACTTTGTGACGTTAAGCAGGTACTGTGTGAACAAGACAAAAAGGACTATTGTATATATAGTTAGAGCTTTGCGTGACCGCATGTGAACTGACGCAGTCCTTTCACAACAGTTGCTGCAACCCGAGACTTAAAGGATTCGTACGGGCGTTCCAGCACCACAAGGGAGAAGCATAAGAAAAAAAAAACATGTCAGGAGTGCTTCAGCTTCATTCTTACACGAGACACCAACTTCGCCGTACTCCTTGCATAAGCATACTTGTTGAGGGAGTGTGATTAAAATTAAACTGCAAAGCCTCAGAAAAACATAACTTCCAATGAGATCCAATGCAAAGCCCACATTTATTAAGCGAAGAAAGGAAGAAACGTTGCATTAATTCTGACACTAAGCATTCCACTTTGATCCGCATGGAAAAGCGATAGTTGGGAACCATCAAGCAGAACACTAAGTTGGTGTCTCAATACGCCGTATGGTTGCTTGCGCAGGATTGCAGCGTGCTTCCGCTTGAACCGTAGACTACAATTGCACAATGCAAAGAACGATGGGAGGAAACAAGTGATTGGCATTAGAGAGTTTTAGAATAGGGGCCCCAATATTTTGGGGCCCCAAAGAGCTTTGCGGGTGTTAGCGTTAGGGCATGCAGGAGTGAAGAGATTTAGAATAGGGATTTGCGTTTGCGGATAGTGTCTTGCGCTGACAGCGCCACTACGGCGTCTAAAAAAACGATTAAAAATAAGTTAATGAAATATGCCATTTCATGATATGAATAGTAATTTTGACATGCGTGTATTCGCGTTTAATTACAATTTAGAGGTTATTCTTCAAGCAGCAAACAATTAGTTGTGCTTAGTTTTGAGCAACAAAAGCAACTTTACGTGACTTCACCAGCCAAGCTTAGCCGTGTTAGGCCTACGAGCCATAAAATCCACACTCGAATTCGGAATCAGCGGCGTCTAATGAATCAATCTTCATAACACACTATGAGAACAAAGAAAAACTGCGCAAAAAAAGGACAAGACAGAGAAAGAACCACACGACACAGGCGCAGACTAACAACTGGTTTAATGCTCCAACGCCTCTTTCCCACCAACAACAGAACGCATGCGCACCAACCACAAAGACCAATGCCGCTGTCATGTAGTTGAGCCTAGAAACGCCATCTCCTTGCGGTACAAATGTATGGAAGCCTCACTAACACATTTATCTGGCCCTAATCTCGCGATTTCTAAAGCTTCGATAGAGCGTGAAATAATCGAAGCTTTAGAAATCGCGAGATTATGGCCAGATAAATGTGTTAGTGAGGCTTCCATACATTTGTACCGCAAAAAGTTGGCGTTTCTAGGCTCGACTACATGACAGCGGCATTGGTCTTTGTGGTTGGTGCGCATGCGTTCTGTTGTTGGTAGGAAAGAGGCGTTGGAGCATTAAACCAGTTGTTAGTCTGCGCCTGTGTCGTGTGGTTCTTTCTCTGTCTTGTCCTTTTCTTGCGCAGTTTTTCTTCGTTCTTTTTTCTTTGTTCTCATAATGTCATACCAACTAGCCCCTCGCCGTACGCTTCTAGACATAACACACGTTAGTTGAGAGAAAGCGATAACTGCAGTCATTTCTCCTAGCTGGCGAACTTCACGCGTTACCGCGAATCGAACCCTGTTTGGTGCTAGGTTAGAGCTGTCGCTTCGATGGGTGCCGCCATGTTTGTTGACGCAAAGCTTTTGGGAACGCTATTTAAGCTTCCGCTATATCGGTGAAATAGCGTTCCCAACGCAAAACCGAAACGCAGTTTGCGTCTCGCGCATGCGCAGTGGCTTCGACGCTATTGCTTTGGGGCCCCAAAACGTTTGGGGCCCCTATTCTAAAACTCTCTATTATCTTAAGTGACAGTAAGGCTGCAAGGAATAGTGGGATTCGACAGCAAAGTCGGGTAACTGATTTATTTTACATGGGATTGAAGGCCGAAAGATATCGACGAGTACACAGATCGCACGACTTTAACACAAAGAGGTGATCACAGATTTGCCAATTTGCCAACAAAGCGCATCTTGATGGTCAGTCGCATACCACTTTATCTTGTTACTCTGCGGCAACACTTGCAATGCTGCAGAGCCAAATAGTGATGGGTCGCACCGCGTGAAGTCTTTCGAACTCTTATTTTACGCGCTGATTCGCGTCAACGAAGGAGCATCGCCCCTCATCCGTAATTTAAAGCGGGTGGATTCCTTTGATTACTGCGCGCGCTCCGTTGGGCGCGGTATCTTGCCAAATGAAGAAACCAATGCCTTAGTGCTGTCGATAACACTCCTCCATGCCCACCGCTTCTCTCATTCTGGTAGCTGCGGGACAAGACTCCGGGTATGAGAAGAGGAGAGCAGTCTCCTTCCACACCACCGTTGAAGCCATCAATACTACCACCGCAGAAGTGCTGTTGACTAGCTCTTCTGAAATGAAACAATAAATGAATCAATAAAAATACATTGAGGTGAGTCGCGTGGGCAGGACCAAATGGATTGAAGAAGAAACAAAAAGTATCGACTACGAGCGCGCGGACGTGAGTTAAGTGCTAAATTGGTGAAAGAAAACGAAGAGCACGAAAACGAGAACACGCATTGCAAGTAAGAAGCAAAAGAAACGCGAGCCAATCGGCTGAAGTGCACGACACCCCAAACCTACAGGTGAAACACACCAAGTTCCAATGAACCACTCATATGCCCACACGAGGCCCAAGGAGAACAAGAAGAGAAAGCGCGTTGTAGGAATGGGGCAGCAATTCCAAGAAGGCATGCGAGAAGGAGGTCAGCTACAGGATCGCAAGCTGAATACGGGATCTCGGGTTGCGGATCCGAGCCGCCAGGGTTTCATCCAACCGGGACAACCTGTCAACTTATTTCCGGTTCTTCGTGACCACTTCGCCAGGCCTCGAAATTGAATCCCGAGAGCTGTGTATGCCTGCATCCGTTCGTAGCACGTCAGCTGTCAGGATACAAGAGCGAGCTTGCGCATGGCTGCCTGGCCCGGACGTTCCGGTCTCCTGTCGCTTTCATTCTGAAAGTTGAAGGTGAGAGAAGCCTACGAACACACGTAAAATGTCGCGTGACAGGCCGCTCGAGGCACTTTCGAGGCACGCTCGGAAAAACACTTTCATTTAGCACGTATTGAGCAGCAGAAATCTGTATCGGGAGCTTTTCATGTTGCTCTGCAATTTTCTCATTACCACTTTTCATCCAATTTTAATACTTGAGATGTTCAAAAATAATTAGAACTAATTATGTAATTACACGCAAGGCAAATGTTGCCACTTCACGTGTGTTGTCGAAGTGCGCGCACCTTTTATCCCCTCATCTAGCGATCCTTCAGAGCTCGGACTATCGCTACTAACACGTGCTCCTTCCTATCTTCCTGCCACTCGGCTACTTATACATACGCTCTACACGTTTGAATAACCGTTTATTTTGTTCTACTGACTACACTGATGCTTCACTGGTCTGGCGTTACTGCGAGCATGCCGTGGCTATGCTACAGCAAGAAATAATCTCAATATCTCCAAGTGACGGAGAACAACATTACCTTGGTCCTGTCCATCCGCGTGGCATTCGCATATATTTTAAAATTTGGTGCATGATTGTTGGGACGTGCTGTAAACACAGGCCGTCTTTGTGAACAACTATTTACAAAGGCGTCTAAAGCCGAGTTCGCGGCTTTAGGGCACGCGCCGCTAAATGCCACCGCGTGCCCAAACGGAAGCGGGATAAAGGAACCGGGCTGCTCGCACCCCTCTTAGACCACGCGTCTCAGCGTTGGCAATAGAGTGTGTCGGTACACAATGCTAAACGCATTAACGTCCACATGCGCCATAGATGGGTTTTAAGGGCGCTTCTTAAATGCAATAATTGGGTAACTAAATGTAGGGGTATTGCTTGACAAAACCATTACAGAGTTAACGGGCAAGCTTAAGCTGGGGACTACGAATCAATTTTGGCCACTTGGGGTCTTTTAACGGGCACCCAACACACGGCACATGGGCATTTTTGCGTTCTCTCCCGTGGAAATGCGGCCACCATGACCTGGGATCTTATCCGTGGTGTCATGCTTAGCTTTAGAGTACGCAAATGTTTAATAAAAAATTTGACTATGAGCCTAAAGAAGGTGGCCTTTTCAGAGTAGCTCGTTAGGAAGATGGACGTACCTTGCCGCGAATTACGAGTTAGTTTCAGAACATTTGTTAGGAAATTTGGCATTCAACAATTCCTAAGAACCTGCGGGAATTGGTTCATATCGCCCCTTTAATTGCATACAGGTTCAAATATATTCCATATTGCAAAAAAACAGCGTTTTCCAGTGCCTTCCAGTGGGAAACCAGTGCGTTTTTATTGCGATAGCAATTATATGAACACTCCAGGCGAATTTCTGCCGTTGGTGTCGCCGTGAGGTTCTGTCTGAGGAAAAGCGTGTGAGGGTGAACAGGCGAAAGCGGTTCCGTCTCGCGTGCGCGAGAGAGGAACGTGGCCAGGATGCGTGCCCTCTCCTGTGGCACGCGAGGCGAGGAATGTCAGGCGAGGGAGCAGGGGCGCTCTTCTGCGGCGGCTGCAAAAGTGCCTTCATGTCCTCCTCGCTCACCGCTCCGTACAGATTGGAGACATTGCGGCCTCTACTACGGTGTTGGTCAGGCGAATCGCAGAAACTGTAGTAGACGCCTCGGATGCCGTAGGGACGCGTTGCCGGCGCTTGTGCAACTTTACACTAATCTGCGACGTGGCCAAAGTGAGCGCCGCGCGGGCCTCATCTTCTGCGATGTTTGCAGAGTTCGCGTAGTGCTGGTAGCTTCGTATGCGCTGTGCTTTCAACGTTTCGTTCACGTTGAAATGACAGATCCACGGTGGTCAACTGGCTGGCGGCTGCTGCCGCGATTCCTAACTGCAGCGTTTTCAGAGACAGAAGCGTTACGTTTTGGGCAAGTTGGTTGCACATGATTCTTTAGAGACTTATGCGCGTACAAAAACAGACGTCGAACGAAGAAGCGACACCAACATACGCAAACTTCAACTGGCTATTATTGTGATATCGACACATACATATGCTTTCGCAATCTGAAAAAGAACCAGGAAGGCAAGAAAAAAAAGAAAAAAGAAGGTGCGAGACCTGCATAGCCACATGTGCCAGAGAAACCGAAACATGTCATTGTCATGCCGTGTAACCACGGGGACTATTTCAACAGCTTTCGAAAGGTGTCTAGAGCCTTGGAGTATTACTCACGAGATGCCTGAGCGCAACAGCATCAAGGTTGTTGACACCAGAATTGTCTTTGAAGCAAATCGCCAGCGTTTGATGTATGAACCTAGAACAAAAGCTTGGGTTTCCATTTTCATCTGCGCACTGAAAACTAGTTAAAAGCGATATTACGCATTTATGTTTGTCGAAAGCAGTTGCAAAGTCATGCCATCACCAAATGAAGCAAAGTTTTCACTCCCAGATTTGTCGTTGAAAGAGGCAGGTTTACAAATACAAGTTCTTGTAGCAGTCATTGAAAGGATGTACCGCAAAAAGAAAAATGAGGCAAGGATGAAAACAGCACGACGCGCCGAAGCAATAGCAAAGAATACAGGAGCCAGAAGAAAAGAAGAAATGGTTGTTATTCCACAGTTCCATAAAGTTTCGCATCACATAAAGAAGATAGGATCTCGCTCTGACGTCAAAGTTGTGTTCTCGGCCCCCCAAAATCTTGAAAGGCTTTTCAGGAAAAGCTTCCTAATTAAGAATAAGAAACCAAATGGTGATAAAGCATCAAAACAAGTTCCTTGCATGCAAATAAGGGGTAGTATATCGGTCTTCCTAGTCGTGCGGCAAGTGCTATATCGGGCAAACCAGCCGATGCGTAAATAAGAGGTTAGCAGAACATCACCACAAGGTAAAGAAATGCAGCAAAGGCCACATGGCAGAACACTGCAAGTCATGCAATGGTTGCTATCATATCTTTAAGAGATGCACTATATTCTTTTCCAACATAAGTCGGTTAACCAGGGATGTAGTCGAGGCCTGAGAAATTCTTGGGCTCGATCAGAGATGTGTGAGTGCCCCGTCTGTAGCATTCGGTGATGAGGAAGTGATGTTTATGGATGGTGAAATGGTATGGCAGTGACAAGTTTTGGTTTCTCCGGCACATGTGGCCATGCAGTTTTCGCACGTTTCTTGTTGGCTTTTTTGTTGTTTTCTTGCCTTCCAATTTTTTCGCGATTGTGTAAGCGTATATATGTGCCGCTTTTAACAATAATAGCCAGTTGAAGTTTGCGCATGTTGTGTGTCCCTTCATCGTGCGATGTCCTGTCGTTGTGCGCGCCATAAGTCTCTAAAGAATCATTTTCAGAGACAGTTTTCTCTTTCATCGAGCGGAGCACGATCTGTTCATGTTAACCTGTGCGCAGGTGTAATTTAGTTAAAACACGTTGATAGGCTAGCTGGTTTGAATCCATGATATAATGTGTACGCGCGACTGAGCAAGGACTTAGAAGCAGAAAGGCAAGGACAGCTCTGTCTGTGTGTCTCCGTCTTTTTCGACGTCCTCGTTAAGTCACGCTTATACATTCTAGCATCGTTAATTTAGTTAGTAAGCGAATGTTTACAAGTTTATAAGGCCGATGAAACTATTATTCTTGCTTCCTGTAGATATCTACTATTTTGCTATCGCAGTCGGTGCTTCGCCTTTCGGGCGGAAATGGAAATTTTTTTGGCACTGAATCGCACTGGGGACGCTGGCTCTCGCTGCGAGCAACTGGGACACCAGTGAGAACACTGGATAAGAACTGGGTCGCTATGGAGGAGGCACTGGTCTCACTGCCATGACACTGGCGTGCACTGGTTTTGCTGTACACGTGTAGGCTCTCGCTGCAGATCACTGGCTCAAACTGGGAACTACGATGGTTGCGTTTGTGCCGTACAGTTTCCAGTACTCAAGGAGCATGCGCGCTGTTGAATATTACGCTTCATACAATTTCATGGCTTAATACTTTTCTCTTATATTAAATAACGCTAGATCATGAGACCATAAATGTTTCTTTCGGTTCGCAGCTTGGAATAAAGGTGTGTGAAATGTCCTGCTTATGCATGCATGTTTGACACTGAAGACCACTTTTGTTTCTTGCATTTACATTTTCATTGGGCGGATAACTATATTCTTAAACAAAATCACGCAAACGCAGATGTCGCCCCGTTTTTTACTAATTTGCACGCAACCGATGACTCCTAGTTGCCGTTGTCGCAGTGCCACAGAGTCGACATGAAACCCAGAAGTCCTTCAGAAGCGTTCGGACGGACCCCCAAGAAGCCTGCCGCTGACTGGCATTATCGCACCGTTAAGAAAGCATAGGCGATTCGTGCGCCTCGGCTTTTTATAGAGTACTCAAACGTAATGATTAAACTACTTTGGGACTCAAATACACCCATTTTGGCATTCGCCTGATACCAGGGCCGAGATCGTTCCCTTCCACCGAAGCTTAGGCGTAGCGTACCCGCTGAATCCTTCTGCAGGCTATCGGCCACTTTGGGATCCCGAATCAACTCTAACAAGGATAAATCATTTTATGTTTCAGATTTTGCGGCAATTTTCTGAAATAAACCATTTTTTGTCTACAATGTCGGCACAAGAAGCGATGAGCGCCGATGTAACACGTTATAAACATTCGTATATGTGCTCTCGCCGAAAGCTGCCAGCGCTAATCCATACTCCTCTGAGAAAGATACGTGACTAGACAGATATGTCGATTGAAACAGATCATTGAACTAAGAAAATGTTGCAAATGGCTTGCGCCAACAACAAGAAACTGCTATCAAAATCAGCAGTGACACCCCATAGAGCGTCCCGGATCGATGGTTCATTTAGGACTTTTTTCAAAGTTAAAATGCCAATTGCAAACGAAAATTGGTCTTGTGGCACTTTCAAGCATACTATTGAATACGCACAACTTTTTCTTTCTGATGCAGGCGTAAGATTTGGTAACGGGGCGATAGCGCATCCACCACGTCTGTGGGAGACCCGTCTCTGCGAAACTAAAACTGCACCTGGGTCTTAATATGGCAAATTATTCAGACTCTGCCGTGTGCTGGCATGGTGTACAAATAATGTCATGCATGTATGATGTAGACTGCTATATATAAAGAAGTTGGCCTGGTCTCAATTCCGCATTCGGCTTTCGAGGAGGATGGACATGTGATTGCCCGCTCCGTGCGAGGTTCTTCGGCGGCCACTGTTGGCCGCGGTGAGCGTTTTTCTCACCGCGGATTATAGGATTTTGCTGCTAACACTGCTTTCAGACGAGAGCCTGCAGCAGTGCATTTCCCTGCACGGTGACCTGGCAAGAAGCCCATATCGGCTAGAAGATTTTCGAGAGCCATTGGAGGAAGCTGGCCTCATTAAGAACAACACGGGTATAGGAGCCTTACAGATGAACCCAATCTAGCTAGCCAAGTTGAGCAGCGAGGCTAACAATGATTCTCTGGTGAAAACGGGTGGGCTTCAAGTCAGCGGCTGCTTCTGCGCTATCACTGGCCCCATCCAAGAAGACGTCACCGCCAAAGTACACTGGGTAGAATTGGCTGTCCAAATTGACACCTTTCGCCATGCGTTGAGCAACTTGAATAAATATATTCAAGGTGTTTAAATAATTGGCTCTACAATATATGCTCAAAAATCTTGCGTCGTTCTGTTTGCATCATTAATTGGTTTAGGTATTGTGTTTCGATCTTTTTCACTATATGTTTCTGTGAGCAATATATCACTGTAAAGTCTATATATTTTATGAATGTATACGAACGTATCTTGTATATGCCTTGTACTCAATGTCTGCCCGTCCTGCAAGGACCACAATGTGGTCTGCAGTATGTAGTAAATAAATAAATAAAAATAAATAAGTTAAGGATTTAGGGCTGTAATTTTCCAACAGTTTCTTGATTCCTCATTTAAAGATGGGATAAAGAGCCGCAATCGTTAAGTCCTAAGGAACCACCCAGCTTCATACAAGATTTAAAATATAAAACAGAGCTTTTGTGCAACAATGCCAAGACATTTCTTTAGAGTGTAGGATGGAATTCTATCCGGACCAATAGATTTAGAGCTGTCCGATTGCCACAGAAGACTAGCGATACCATGTACATGGATGTGTATTTCAAGCATGCCATGGTCAGAGGCACAGTTAGGAGGAAGTGATGTGGTCGCGTCAGTGACTGGTTCCTCCGAAAACACTGATTTAAAATATAGATTACACAATTCATCCTTTTCTACGTCTTTTGTTATAGAAGTGCCCTTTGATTTCAGTGCGGAAGGTGAAATGTCGTCGGTTCAACTTGTTTTTATATATTTCCAAAAAGCTGTTACGTCTCAATAGGCGATGAGTAGTCTTTAGACCTTACCTCGAGGCAGCCTTCTTTCATTGGCGCCCATCCCGAAGTCGAAGCGGCGTTCACCTCGAATGTTGATGGGTCTACACAAGCACACTCTACCGGAACCTGACAACGGGAACTAATTGACGAAAGGGCCAACCTGGAATGCTGCGGTGGGAACAGCTTCGACCTCAAATTGCCTTACTGCTACGCGCTTGCGCCATATGCGGGTGCGCATGTGGAACATAAGAGGCGGAGTTCGGAGTGATGGTGTGGCATCATGGACGGCATTTAGTGACCGATTCCCCGATTGTAATTGGCCACGATGAAGTCACGTATTTCTCCATCTAGTTAGTCTCTTAGGGAAGGCGAGTGTATTGAAAGCCGAGACCTTAGGTACAGTAAGGATGAGCTAGCGAGGCCGAATGGGAACGCACACGCTTAATATGCTCCTCCATGGAGTGGGCTTCAGTATCTGGAGCCAGTGTTAATAACCTAAAATAAACCAATTGTCCTCATTCCTGCTAAGCGACGTACGCTTCAATCGGCATGGTGGATTCACGTCCGAACCGTCACCTCTAGCCGCAACACCATCTTAATTAAGACCGTACGTATGCTAACGCGAAACTGTTTGTTTTGGATTCGTTTAGTGAATAACAAATATTTTGGCACATGAACGGAAGAAGCCTTGGTCTTGTTTAACCTTGCAATAATTCCGCTAAGACAAATACATGAGCCATTTTCAATAGAAATCAGGCATACTGCAGCGCGTTCTCTTGTGCAAATAAAAAAAAAACATATTGGTCCTATTGAAGATTACAAACCTTTTTAGAAGTTTTCTGTCTCTTTGTTTTCTTTCTTTCTATCTTTCTTTCATTACGCATAACTGTTACGGTGTAAAGCAACATCTACAATGCTGTGCCGTTTTGATGCACTCCTCTATCACGTTGGAACCGGAAACCCTAAATGTTCGCTCACTGTGCTACCGCATTGGGCTATAATCTGTTATTTGGATGTTCCCGTGTACATTTTTTCACGCCTTTCTGTTTGACCCCGCTCTTCTTTCCATCTTTACTTCCCCTTTCCCGTCCCCTAGTGCAGTGTAGCACACCGGACGCTTTAACTCTGGTTAACCCTTCCCAGCCTTTATCTCATTTGCATCTCTCCCTCTTCACGAGTAGAGATATTTCTAGCTGGAATAGAATGCGAGAAATGGAGAAGATTCAATTGGACATGGACTATTATTATATCTGGAAAAAAGTTTAATATGATGTTTGCGTGGAGTCCATTGTAAAAAAATGAGGCCTGCATGCATTACCAGACACGCATAACTAATACTGTCCGTAGTTGAATTAATGAACAGTTCACAAGCTTGAAATCAGAAACAATTGTTTTTGTATGTCTCGCGGCACCATTACAATGTACTAATAAAACTACACGCAACAAGGTTTCCTTCGTTCATTGAAGAAGATATGTCTGATGATATTAGAGCACCCAACATTGTATTCAAGGGTGTAAGCCTGGTGGGACATGCAAAACCGAGGCATCCTTAGCAAAACTTGAAATTACGGAGCAGGGGCTGCGTGCCCGTGTGTTCGCTCAGAAACTGGGGCACCTGTTCACTTGCGACAGAGCCCATTGCAACTGTACTCAATTCCGCCGTTCTGTCTATATCTAGGCTCCAAAAAGCACCATTATTATCTCTTTTAACGCTTTAGCATTCTTAGAGTGGTTCACGCACTTCCCGAGGGTCCATGTGTTTATGTATATTTGTACCTAGCCATTTTCCAGCCAACCTGGGTCCCACTGTAGTCCATGGACGCATGGATGGAGCATCGGATTGCTGTCCTGGGTGAACAGGATTCGGGGATAACCGTCCAACCAAATTGAGTCACTGAGTTGTGGCAAAGTGTGCGTAGGTAGCGTTCTTCAATGAACCTGCTTCCCACCTTCAAGGGTCACTGTAGATGCGGGACTTGGTATGTATCGCATTTCAATGAAGCACTTCGACGCCGACTATGCAGGGTATGTAGCAGTCAATCTGTGCTGGTCTTCAATGAACCTCCCTGATACCAACTTATGTGACTGGGTATCTGCCAATAGGCGTCTGCCGCTCTAAAAGAAAAAAAAGACTTTAAATTTATCGGATGCTGGGGGGAGTAGGTCCTACGTCACGCAGGTTCCTCAAGGGCAGCAACCCGGTGCTATAACAGACGGAATAATTGAAGGAACAATTCTCAGCGTTCGCACGCAGCGGTGTGCCATACTTCCGGTCTGCTAGACCACGCGCGAACTTCTCGGCAGTATCACTAGATGGCGCAGCGTGTTTATAAGGAAGCGCGTTTCTCAGCCTTCGCACGCGCGGGCATGCTATGCACTTGGGGGCCATACACAGGCTTAGCGGTGGCGGCGCTAGAAGGCGATGAGGGCTCACAATGAAGCATGAAAGAAGAGTGCCGCTGCACTACGCCTCTCATACTCATAACTCGTTTCGACGCCGGCAATACGTTGTGTCGTTCTGTCGGCATACCGATTTAATGCTAAGGGCATTACCATTGACAGTCATCGTGAAATGGCTTCTGTCTAAAGGGGTGTTAGTAATAAATAATTATTAGACCATTGCGAATTGTGAATTTTTTAATTCAATCAGAATCAAATGGCCGTGATCAATAGATTCGTTTTCATATTCCTAATATTGCACCGTCCCTAAGTGTATTACAAGTACGGTATGCGCTGCTCATTAAACATGCAGATGCAGGCCTAAACACCCAAATGAAGCTAACTGAAGTAATTCACTACGAATCTTTTTTTTTATGGCATGTGTTGCACATATTTGAAATGTGCACGACAGAATTATAGTCGCATAAAATGATCTGTGAAATCGGGGCACGTAGCGATGTCGCTGTGGTGACCTCTACCGCCAATAGAGGACGGACCCGTCGCCGCTGATGGCTACTTCTTGTCAGAATCCTCATTTTACTGTATAGCGAATGAGGGTGACCTGTCTGAGTGCTCGACTCGATTGCATGCGCTCCAGAGAGGAGATGGTACGTTCGTACATCATCCATTATAGTTGTTCTTGGTTCTGGCGCAGTCATTTTACTTTCTTACCCTTTTGTCTCTAGTTCTCTTAGCAGTGAATGGGTCTGGATTGAGCAGTTCTTGAGACTGAACACCCGAAAGCATGACAGGCAATTCCGACAGCAAGACAGGCAATTTTCACCACCTGGGAAAACTTACCGTGTGCCCAAGGCGCAGAAAACGGTCGTTCGTGCTTTTTCGATTTCTGGGATAGCTCCATCCGTGCTCCAGAATTCCGCGCATAGAAAAAAAGAAAGAGAGAGAAAGAAATTAGAAAGAAAACGACAACGCCAGAGCTATAGGTACGCTAGGTCTTCGCAGTTCGCAGTACCGAATGCTGTGCTTCGTTGAACGTGCGCCCTGTGGCTTCGGTTTTGCGAAAATCACGAATAATGTTTGCGTCTGGTTGATCATGAGGCTGCGTTCTCAGAGTTAGATTGAGATGCATCTGTAATAAGACTGCAACTTGGGCTGGTGAAGCACTATGGCCAACATGTGTCAACACACTAAAAACACTGCACTGACAGCACAGCCCGAACAAGCTTATGAACACTTCATTTTCTTTTATTTTCTCTGTCGCGTATTTTTCGTGCGCTGACATATTCTTTGGAGGCACAAATTAGTCGATAATGCTGTCAGAGTTCCACAGTTTTATGGTAATCTTCGGCCGACTACATGGAAAAACGTCGAACATGTATGTTGATGGTGTTGCATTTTTGTAGCAGTTCCACGTATTAGAAAGTACATAGATATTGGCTACTAATAAGTTTGGGGACATCACACTTGTAGAGCTTGCAACTCTTTATACGCACTTTCTTGAGATTTTGAAGCAAAGTTAACCACAGTGTTGGAAAAATGCCAACATAAAAGTAATTGGTAGGAAAGGAAACATTGCAGAAAGGTAGAATTCTGGGCCTAGTAGCTTCTTTTCATACATGTATAAAATTTTAACCACGGCGATTTGCAGTATATTTAGGAGAACATCAGTTGCAAATCAAGCAAGAGAACAGGCTGGCATTCAAAAGGGGTATTCAACAACGAATCACTGTCATGTCATCACACAGGGAAATGAGAGGTGTGCGGAATACAACGGATAATATGCAAATACATAACCAAAAGTAATTTTATTCAGCACACATATCAGCAGTCATAGAGTCAGTGTGTAATCGAGGAGTGCAGAAAGTATGCGTTAAGATCATAGGAAATGTTTATAATAACTCCAGAGCTACCTTAGTTCTCAAAAGAATGTGGAAAAATTTCTACCAGGACAGGAGTCAAGAAACAAGACACAATCTATTCAAAGGTATTCGCTACACGTTTAGAAGAAATATTAAAGCTGTTTGACTGGTAAGGATTAGGAGACAGTTCGAACGTGCATGTCTCATGTGATTCCTTCGGGCTTTTGAGGTTTAAGTAAATGACATGGAATTCTAGCATCGTACGGGTTGCAGGTGTTTGAGGACTGTTCGCAACTATATGAAGACCATACCCGACAAAGTGTAAAAGTAGGGTTGACGACAAATATACAAAAGTTTAACAGTGTTCCAAAAGAACATGAATTTCTCTTGGACAGTCAGCCTCTAAAATCTGTACAAGAAAAAGTTTATCTAGGTTAATTACTCAGTGTTGTCCCTGGTCACAGAAAGGAATTTGCAGAATAAGAACTGGTTACAGCACATAGCGCAATATTACCGGGAGCTCACTCCTATCATTGAAAAGAAAAGTGTACGAACATGCACTCTACATACATTAACTTGCGGAGAAGAACGTTGGAGAAAGGAAATAACCTTGAGAAGAAGTTAAACGCCACACAACGAGCGATGGAATTAAAAACTACAGTTGTAACGTTAAGAGATGAGACGACGTCGGTGTGACTTAAAGAGCAAACGAAAATAGCCGAAATTTTAGTTGACCAGATGAAAAAGGCTGCTGGGCAGGTAATGTAATGCGTTAGGCTGAGATTCAGTGGTCTCAGTGGCTAGTCTCTGTGGGTGCGAAAAAAAGGGAAGTTCACTCGAAGGCTGAAGGCCTTCGAGTGAAATTAGTAATGATTATGAAATTAGCAAATTTCCGGGGACAACTTGAATTTAGCTATCACAATACGTGCGTAATTAGAGATCACTGGGGTAGGCCTCCGTCCTGCACTGGACATAAAAATTAACAGCTGCTGATGATTCAATATTGACTTCATGTTCAGTTAGTTATTTTGTGTCAGTTCATTGAAAGAATAAAACCACTAGCTTAATGCAACGTATGGATGTTATTAATTTGTTGTAGATATGAAGAGAAAGGTAAAACAACCGCAGCCACCGAGGGTGCACGGCATGACGAATATTATGACAAACGTGGTATCATCTTCCGCTAGCTAGTTATAGGTAACAATACATATTTAACTAAGCTGTAGCAACACTGGACATGTACGTGAGCTCAATTTACGAAAAGTTTGTTGTAAGTGGAGTTTTTTTTCACCAGTGCAGAGAAATCTCAAGAACACGTCGTGAACAGAAATGTTCGCTGTGTGAATGAAAGGAATCATATCTGATGCATGTGATTTATCCTCAGTAGAGCTATTTTTTCGGTATTATATTTATTGTGGCTGAGATACAGGGATATATACGCTGGTCGGCTTGTTTGTCACAACTTTCTCAACCAGCTAGACAGACAAACCTTCCCACCAGACAAATTCTTGGGATCATCATCTCTCACATGACAGCTGCAGAACGCAAAAACAAATATTTAGAAATTTCTAGCAGAACCAATCAGGTGAAAGTAGGCAGGGCCCACCTCTCGATAACATCCAACGTTAACACAATCAGCATTCAAGCAGCGCTGGCACACACCGTATTCCTGAATACATTTTTTATTGACAATATATATTGGCCATTGTGGAATTTCCATTTGCTCGGCCATATGCAAACATGGACTTTATTCCTCATGTGCTCACTTTGCTGTGATACTCATTCACCAATGTGGGCCGTGAATATAATGGTATGACTTTGGATATATGAGGACGACGCAGTGCTCACGACAGAACAACGAAGGGTGTACGACGACGACAGTATCACAGCAACGGGATCACAATTTTCAAATGATGAAGACGGTACAAAAATGGCAGCGTGAAGACGGCGGCATGAGGACAATGGCGTGAGTCCGAGTGTATCACGCAAATGCCGTGACGACGATGGTACGACAAGAATTTCTTGACAAAGGTGGAACGATGATGACCTCGATGGTAATGTGACGAGTGTATGACAACGAATGCATGACGTCTATTGCCCGACGGCTACGCAATTACTGCAATGGCAAGATATTCGAGGCATGAACAAGATTTAATGATGACTGTATGATTACGACAGCGTGCTGACGAGGAAGTGCTTCAAACGATTTTTTCATAATTTGAAAAACAGCCTAATGTGGCTAGGTAGACCTTAAAAATCGCTTAAACAGGTGAAGAGTGCTAATCTAACTAAAATTAAAGTAAGATTGCTACGGCTCTTTAAAGCAACCCGAATGAGCAACCATCTGATATACAGTGCTAAACAGTTTACGGAAACGACATTGACGGTGCATGTAGACGTACATTCTTGAATAATGTCACTGTCAGGATGTACATCGGTGCGCTGAAAAGCCCTGTTGCCATCTCGTGGCGCGTACCCAGCTCGCTCTCTGGCTGTGCCCTACCTACTGGTGCTGCGTTTGTTCCTGCTGCACTACGTCCTGAATAAAGCCCCTTTGGTGGAGGGGCAGGGTAAAACAGAAGATCTGGAACTTCGCAATCGGACACTCAAGCTTGTCTTCATTCTGACCACCACAACCATAACCCGCTGCCTTGGTGACTTACTATGGTGGTTTGCCCTGGGCAGTTGTATCAGCACGACCAACTCATTTTACAGAAGACCATGACGTAGAGGACTGACTACGTGAGCATCCACAGCCACTGGAACGACACCAACTAACTGAATTAGATGTCGTTTTACTTGAGTGGTGTCGCCAGCATGTGGCACCGCCACCACGAAGCTGATCGTACGACATGGGCGGCCCTCAAAACTAACATGACGGAGGTGCTCGGGCACCCCACCGTTCGCAAGCTTCGCGCCTAGCAACATTTGCGTGGTCTTGGGCAAAAGAGCGGGAGGACATTTAAAATTTATGTAGAAGATGCTGTCGACCTCTCTAACCGCGTTGACTTCAAATGGCTGATGCCGAGATTAGGTATATCTTGAAAGGCATTCTCAACAACACCTTCCATATGATGAAAAATCCAGCAACAGTGTCTGTACTCGTCAGTCTCTGTCAAAGCTCCGATGAACTACGCAAACAAAGCGTAGCCACCCGCCAGTCTCTTCCTCTGCCCACTTCTATCTAGAGTTTGGCTGTTGCCCCGGATAACGCTTCGCTGCAGCTACAGATGAAGGGTTTTGTCCGTGGAAACATTGCTCGTTAGCTTTCGCTGATAGCGCTTACACAGCCTGTCGAGTTCTCCTTTAGAGCCCGATCTCCAATGCGTCAAGGGGCAGGTAGCCGACCACGTTCCGCGTTCTCCCCAGCAGGCAGCGACTGCCGCTCCTCTCACGTGCGCCGAAGTCGTTTCGAGGACTGCACTGCAGACCTACGGTCCCCTTCGCCTGCTATTGCACCCACCCATATAACCTCCCGCCCTGCCAGTAGTGCATATCACGACCTCAAGACCACTGGCGCATGCAGGAAAACCGTCCGATTCGTTTTATTGTGGCTGTGCTGGACACGTGGTGCGTCATTATGACGTACTTACACCGAAAGTCTCCAACAATGTGCATCCATATGCTCCAAGTTCCCGACAAAGCTGCAATTATTCGGACAGCTTTGAATCTACGGCCGCCGAGACTGCATTATCCACTTGCCGTTCACATTATCCGCCGCCGCTCTCTTTCCACCACTCACCACCGGCGGAGCCCTCTGCGCCAGGAAAACTAAAAATCGCAGTTGAGGAGGCAAGAGCAGCGGTATCAGCGAAATGTACAAGGCCTCACACTTTCCGAAAAACGGTATTGAAGTCGCAATAAAAGGAATATTGACGCGAGCGTTTGTCGACACCGGAGCTGCACTTTCAGGGAGAGGTGCCCGTATTTGTCGCAAAATAGGGAACGTGACGGTGGCGCTTTCTGGGCTGTCCCTTCGGACTGCCAAGGCGCAGAACGTCGAGCCATCCGGCGCCTGCACCACCCATGTCCTCATTCATTCAGGAGGTCTAGCATGTCCTCGAATTCATCGGGTTTCGATCATGTTCTCACGACGTAATATTAGTTTGCGACTTTCCACACATCATACGCTCATCGACTGCTAAGAATCAACAGTGCAGCACCGCCGTCTAAATTTTAACGGGACACCTTTGCGGACCATTCGTTGAGAACTTTCGGCGAAATGCCTGGACCTGCTAGCAAAATAGCTAAAAAAATGAAAATTACAAAAATAAAATTTGACAAACTAGCAGATACAGCTATGCCCGATATGCCACAGTGCTGACATGCATAAGAAACTCAAGCTTGGTTAATTTCCCCATGTTCCTACACTATGGAGGGAAACTTCCCAAGGGACTTTGCTGGACCGCTGCATGTTTGAAGATTCTGCGTCCGTGTCGAAAACAAGAAATGCGATAAACTGCAAACTTTTCATGCCGAGGTATTCCGTTGCGTCTTGCTTAGGTAGCGCGCGCAGTTGACAGGCAAACTTTGCCGACGATGGAAACTTGTGCTATCGTGTAGCAAATACAGGTGATAACTTATGTCAATGATTTCGCGTGTTCACCCAAGTAAAGGACGTTTGTTTTTACCTCACATATTTAAAAAAAAAGAAAATTACTGACCGCAGCACCACGCCTGCAAAAATGGCACGTTTTTGCAGGGGTGTTCTTGCGCGAGGGGAGCGTAGTTTGGCGCTAAATGCATGAGCTTCAGAAGAATAGGTGCCAAGAATTCGTTGTTTAACATTTTTATTAGTTTCTTAGAAAAAAATGTTTAAATTGGACATCTGAAGGCAGGCACATTTTAATGCACACTAATTTGGATGTGAGAGCGTCAAACAGCCCATTGAGCGAAGAAAGACTGCGGTATATGTAGAGGAGAAAGAAACTGCTGCTTGCTTTAAATTAGGTAAACTAAATTATCAAGCGCTTGCTTGGTCGGTCAACATGAGCCCCTATGGACTCTTAAGCGTTACATCGTTGGCTGCCGCAACCATGGCAGTAGCGAAACGTCCCCGCCAGAACAACGTAGACGAAGAGAGCGTAACGATGCAATAAAGCGATCGAAGACGTGGGCAGCGAAATGCACCATCGTGGTCAACTCTTCCAATACACGGTGGGCCGAACGCGCATTAAGGCAAACATTATTCGCAACGCAAAACACGAAGGACCGCTCAGGGATGTTTAATCGGAAAGCAAAGCTTTCGCAGGCATAACTCAGAAGAAGTGCTTGGGTGTCCTCGGCTTTTTCTTTAACCCTTAAAATCGCGTCTTAATTCGAGACATTCATTGTTCAATTACAAAGCTCAATCGAGTCAACAGAGAGACCGAGCGAATCGTGCTTCGTGTCCCTCAAGCATGGAGGGATTTAGATGACTTATTTATTCATTTATTTTCACTTATTTACAGCACCCTGAGAGTAAGTATACATTATAGAGGGGAGGGGGCTACATAAAGGACGTTAAAAATATGGTTATACAGAAAAGGCGCATTATAAGTAACAACGAAAAATTATGCTGGCTCGTTAATTACACATTATAAATAAACAACACGCAAAAATAATAGTTGTTCACCATAGAAATGTCACTATACAATTTTCAATGGAAGTTAGGAATGATAGATCACTATATATATATATATATATATATATATATATATATATATATATATATATATATATATATATATATATATGTATGTATATACACACACACACTTAAGTCGCAAATATCATATTTATGCAATAAAAAAAAGTCACACGATATATTAAACACAATGTTTCCTAATTAATATGTAGTTAAATAATGCAGCTTTCATTTGAACAGGAGCGATTCCACTGGCAAAAGATGCCGACAGACCGTTCCATTACTTACTTGCATGCAACATAGCAGTCGCATCAAATTCTGACACGGCACATAGCTGCACTTGCTCGCCCGGAAAGACGTGCCGTATTAGCGGCTACCACGATTGGCCGAAACATTCACTTTCGAGCTTTTTTCGCGCTTTAGTCACGGGCGTTTGCATCTGATATGATAGCGGGGCCACCATTCTCTCGCTCCCGGCGCACTCAGTTCCTATACTGCCTGGATTGTATGCTGGAATTCCATGACGAATAATTCAAATTAGGTTCGACTTTCAAGGTTTTTAAAGAAATTAGGGTGCAATAAAATGTCACTGCCTTGAACTGGTCCGCAGCTACTAATATGAAGTTTAATAATTAATTTTTGGTAATGAGTCACCTGAAGCTGATTTATTAGCGGCAAAGTATGTGCGCCTGACCTAGGATCTGCTTTACAAAAATGATGCGTTCACTTGGTTTTTAACCATTTTATAATAAATATGCGTATTCTATAAGAAAGCACCCTGAATAATTTTCAGCATTCAAGTAATATTTATTTCAAAGTTAAAACAATGAAAGAGGGAACTATATTTACGGTTGCTGATGAAATAAATAAAATAAACGCTAGGCAGACCACAGGCAAGGGACCGTGCACAATTGCAATAAATAGTTTTGCCCACCAAGGCTGCATTCACATGTTTTCCTGCGTATATCTCTGTGTCAATAGAATATCATTTATTCCTGCAGTAACTAAATGATGTTGATGTTGTAAGTGGTTTCAGGTTTTGTAAACATGCATTACAAAATAGGTATATTGGGCTGGTCAAAATTAGTATTCAACTCTCGCATTGCAAAGTCATCCTAAGATTCTTGCAGGAAGACACTGAAAGCAGCTTGACGATGACGAAATGTAATAACGCATAGTTCAGCTTCTGCGCAAGACTAACTGCTTTTCTGGTAAAAATGTGAGAATTTTCCAAGTCAATTACAGTGCGACCAAATCAGTGCTTATTGGGAAGAGTATAAAATTTGTGTCTCATTAGACTGCAGCTTATAGACGTGCGATAGTGGAATATTACCCCTTACCGCGACGGCTGTTGCTTTATGTAGGGCACACATAAATATATAATTTGGTTTCCTTAAAACGCCGACGCATACAATATACCAACCGACAAAAAATAATACAGACATTAGTTGGGAGCGTCATGCTCAGCGAGCACGCAGTTCGAGCAGGTGCAAATGAACGATTCCTTCGTTTTCTTTCTTTCCATTAAGAACAAACGAATGAAAATGGTGTTACTCCAGGCAAATAGTAGGGGAAAAAAGGCGATTCCCAGAGTTGATGTCGAAGGAACGCAGTTTGCACCGCCCCCACCAGTTGCACACGAGATCAGCGGATTACCTAAGGTGTTGGACAGTTAACAAAGCAAGGCTATTGTAAAGACGTTCTACTGAAGAAGGCTTTTCATGAACTATTAGACGTATTTTATTAACCGTATTATGGCACTCAGGAACCTCTAACACAGTCATTAAGACATATTTACGTAGGTTTATGGCGGGAAACCGATTCGCCATAGAATACGTGACTACGAACTCCAGAAATGTTGTAATTGAACACCCAACTTCAAGCTTAGTGATGAGGTAGAGGTTCCTTCGAGATAAATTCAATGGCGGCCGCGTAAAGTTCAATTGAGGTCAGCTAAATGCACGTCAACCTTGTTGGATAAGGTTCGCTTAAGTGAGGTAGTCCAATCTGCTTGAAGGCTGAGGAGAGGTTAAGCATTTTCAGATTGTTTGCCCCGTTTACTTGTGAGTGCTTTTGTGCTTAAAGAACAAAAACAGTTCATGGTAATAGTGGTATGACGTTTGTGGGGGACAAACACCTTTAGCGTTAGGTTGCACGCAGAACATGGCGAAAGTAAACACAGTTGTACGCATCGTCATTGTTGAACACGATTTGATTAGCCGTTTCCCATAGATTCCAGCATTTGCAGTGGACCTGCATAACTTTATATTTCCTTTGCAAATAAGTATAGCTCTTAGGCTCCGTTTCTAACATTTGCTTGTGTTGGCATATTACAAGCAAACTTAACTTTTAACTTATAAGAAATTATGACACATGGTTCGACGCAAGGCTATGAACAGCACATCCACAACGCGCGGCACCAGCTTCTTCAATGGCAGTCTGCACTCTATAGTAGCGTTGCCTGGCGTAAACATAGACATAAATACCGATACGTTATAAATCATGTTAAACTAAGCCGGAGTGGCCTTGACAAGTACATGTACCCTTGTAAAAACCCTAGCTTAGAGAATACTATACCCTTCGTCGCTAATTTTGGCTGAACATTTTGTGACCATGCTGTCTTGTTTGGACCACTAAGCAGTGTAATTTACATGTGACTTGGCATCTATATTTCAGCTCCAGGTGGCCTGAGTGCATGCTTAACGACTGTCCTTGAAGCGTTTTCTCTAGCCTATTAAAACGATCGACGAGGGTCAGACAAAGTGGCCGCTTCATGTAAGTGCAGGAGCACCGCCTGGGTGAACTGGTATTTCGTCTGAGCTGTTTTCTGCACCTGTTCCTGAAGGGCATGGTTATTGCACACAACGCCTCTTGCAGGGGTACTATGAGTGTTCAAAGTTATTGCAGAAGGGACCTTAAGCT
Source organism: Dermacentor albipictus (assembly GCF_038994185.2). Classification (NCBI taxonomy): domain Eukaryota; kingdom Metazoa; phylum Arthropoda; class Arachnida; order Ixodida; family Ixodidae; genus Dermacentor; species Dermacentor albipictus. The sequence continues at coordinate 25,905,601 of NC_091828.1, read as the reverse complement.
ACTGCTGACCGTACTCTGCGCGTCAGGCCTATGGGTTCTCTCGTTTCCAGTGCTTCAGAATAACAACTGACAAAAGAGCTTGTTCGATAAGCCGTGCTTCGTTGCAAGCGCGCGCAAGCTCATTACGCGCTCGGACCCTTCATTAAATCTTGATATCCCACCAGGGAGCGGCCCGTTTCCGGGGAAGTGCCGCTAAAATTCTCGCTTTTCCTTGTGTCTTTGCAGCACGAAACACTGACTTTACAGACGGCGTACGTTCGCTAGTGCAATAAAACGACGCAAAAGCTAAAACTGTAGTAAAACGCCCAACGGTCATGCATGTTTTCCGTAGTGTTTTCCTCCCGTCGCCAGTTTCCGACGTTCCAAACTTTTCTGGGAAAGACCTTGCTCTTGTGATGGCAAAGGAGGCTTGTAAAATGGCGTGATATGTAGAACATAATACTTTTCTGGTTTTCTGCTTCGAAATTGTTTCCGAGAGTTTAGTGAAGTTTCCGAACTGCAAGTTCTCCCTTGTACGTGCCTTTTCTTCATGGACTATTCTACGGGAAAACGCTGACTAATGCCAGCAATGTATGACTTTATTTTTTTATATTGTTTGTGATCTGTGCTTACAATAAATTATTGATGGCTATGCATGTACATTCTCATATCGGTGCTTATGCAGCCATCTATAATAGTGCATTATATTCGGATATTTCAAAACGACACAAGTTAGTTTGTGATCTTTGTCTCACACAAAGCAAAACAGTTACTTTAAAAAGCAGTTTATGCTACTCAAATAAAACTACAATGTTCACATCTCTCAGTTTGCCTTCTGCGCTACAGGCCGTGTCATTAGGCACCGAAAACCTGTAGTTACGACAGATTTTACTATTTGGTGCCGATTGTTCTATAGAACCATATTTATCTAGGAGGATGTTTGACTTCTGTAAACTATGTAATGAAATAGCGACAAGATATTTGTTCTTACGCGTTCTGGAACGTCTTGATTGGTTAGAGTTTATTTCTTTTTTTGCTTGAATTCGTTTTTATGTCCGCTTTCCCATCATAGTTATATTTCGTTTCAAGTTGCCATTTAAATTGCTGCCGTTGTATACATACACAGTGCATTGCTCTTCATAGACTGCAATTGTATGAATTCCAGGTGTGGACTGGTACGACGTTGCTAATATTCACTATGATATTCGGGGTGTGAAGTTGTGGCCGTCAGTTGGCTGTCGGGTACCGTCGGCTGAGGCCGTCGGGTACCGGAGCTGAATGGGGCACATCGGAGCACACACAGTGGACACCAGAGAGAAGCTGCTTGATCTTTATACCTAGTGGTAACCTCGCGCGCGCGACGTCGATGCCTACGTTTGTCGTTCTGTTCACCCAAATGGCGGAAGAGAATCGTAGAGGGTCGTCTGCTCTCCCTAGTGATAATATTGTAACATTTGTGGACGACAAGAAAAACAGCGTACAGTAGACAGAACAGCGCTTCCAGATGAACGTTTATTTTTTATGCACGAGAAAGAGAGAGAGAGGAAATGCAGGGAGGTCAACAAGACGCGAATCTCGTTTTCTGCTCTACGCCGCGGGTTGTTCTGAAGGTGGCCTGCTGCAGACCATTGTCAGTTGTATTTCGCTCCTCGAAGAGGCTGGACCTGGATTGCGTGATCTCCTGAACAACACTTTGCAATGTGGTGAACGCGGTTTAAATCATGCATCTGGTTAATAAAATAGCTGCGACATAATGATGCCGCATGTCTCCTGCATTTACCGCTACATCATCAGTGAATATTTATTTAGGTGGCGGAGAAATGCGACACACTACCTCAATCGCCCACAATACCTTATGGCGCCAGAGTAAGCATTACGTTCTTAACTGAATTATTCTTCAATTTTTTTTGAAAGACAGCCGGCAAACGCAGGTCATGAAACACAAGTCCACAGTGCATGACTTTTATCGTAGATCTCCTCAGACCATTAAATAATAAAAGCAAAAACCATTCTCAAAGGTCATATTTGAAAATGTAATTTTTCAGGAAGGGCGCATTGCAGGAAGTACATCGGCACCTGAGCTTTCTCCTTACTTATATCCTATGACGGGGTAAACCTTACCAAGTGGCATAAATTTTGTTGCACACATATATAGGTCGCGCCCGCGTTAGTCGGTCCACCTGTAGTTAAAGCTCTGTCCGAGGCGGTCAACGCTAAACCTTGCTGTCGCTTTCACTGTTCGTTATTCCGGCAAAAGTAACAATTTTTTCAGCTCGTCGCGCCAGGCATACGCTCATGCTCGCGCTGATAGCGCGGGTGTACGCTCTTGCTACGGAGAGAATCATGGAGTGGCCAGTAGGGATGCCTGAATTGGGGTGTCGGGTGTGATCTCACCATACTGGTATTACGCGCTAAAGATGCCGCACAGGATAGACCAGAGCCGAACTTTAAATGGTTGTGAAAATGAAGTAAAAAGAACAAATTTTGTAATCAAGTTGTCTCACATGCTCGCTTTTGATTCAGAACTTGATGTCTAAACGAACTCGACACTAAATGCTTTAGCTGCTTCGAAGGCATTTATTACAAATTAAAACCGAGTATGCAGGAAGCATATGCTCAAAACAGCGATAGCTGCGTCTACAAGGGCAAAATAAACACTCGACAATAAGCAGTTCTCTTAAAAGGCGCAAAACGATACACATTATGAACAGTGGTAACTTCATACAATATCTCATGCCACTTAAAAGGGATGACGTGTATTTTGACGTTCAACTGCTTATGGGATAGCACACTATAAGGAAAACTAGCATGTTATATCGCAATGCCGAAACAATTGTATCTTCGCACTCATGTATCGTCAAACAATTTTACAGCTCACAAACTTTAAGGATAAGGGAGGGTACTCATATGACCTTGAAACACGCTCAGCGATACATTTTGGGGACCGAATTCAGTGCGTATATTCCACAGTGATGAACACTAAGAATAAAACCTATACGGTTGGCGTTAGGGGAAGAACATGCCCCGCAATGTCGTGCACGGAAGCAGCCACCGGTCGAAGGTAGGAGGAGCATATGGTGATGAACTCGACGAATCTCGCCGTGTATTCCTCGCCGCCATTACCTACGGCGAACACATACTGAAGCAGCTCAGTTTCCACCTACCACATACTTTCCTATGCCACATACAATAAATTCAGGGACCATCAGCGTGCCCCTAAATCTAAGTACACGGATGTTTTTTTGCACTTCGTTCCCATCGAATTGCGACCACGCTGGCCGGGATTTGATCCACCGATGTCGTGCTTAGCAGCGCAACACCAAAGCCACTAAGCAATTACAGCCGGTGCCAAACCACATATTTAAGCTGCTTAAGCAGTGAGTTTCCTGAGCCGCATGCCTCACTTGCCGGTGAGTAGGCCTTCCTGATAAAGCAGCCTTGAACGTGCGCTCTTTTAACCCCTGCATGAGGTTACCAGATCTGCGACTCTTTTCACACTCCCGTCCCACCTACAAACCGTATATGAAGTACCACAATGAATCACATCGATGTTTGGGAATGCCCTGTCATTCGACACACATCTTAGTCAACTACCCCAATTGCAGCTGCGTATCTAGCTTGGCCGAGACTGGCTGGCCCAAGCGACATCTGAAGAGCTACCAGCGGCATCTTGTGGCACACACCCGGCGAGTGCTCGATAAGAGCCTGTAAAATGCCCCAAAAAGAAGGTGTTGTGCCATTCTAAGAAATACAGCTTTATAATTATCATTATCGTTAGTAGCAGCATCTGAAGGTAAACGCACCCCACAACTCCGATGCCTGAGAGCAAGTAACTATAGCAGAGGTCTGTCTACCACAGAGCCTGAAAATGAAACAAGGAGGCAGGTAGTAGTAGAAGCAGAGAAAATTCTTGTATGCAGAAATCAGACGGGCTACTGCCCTAGTTCCCCAGAGCAAGTATGGGGTGGAAAAAAAAAGTTTGTCTGGCAGAGTGGTTCCCCTATTTCAAGGCCCAACTGACACGGGTCATCCGCTCAGCTCCTTGGATCAGTCATAGCTGATCTTCCAGGGCCGGGCTAGATAGCAGCGGCTCCCTTCGCTTTATGTGCCATTTGTTTCGGGTTCTCTGTGTTCTGCACACTCTCACGTGATGTGAAAGAGTGTTGGCGTGGCTCCACACCACGGGCGCATGTGTCTATATGCCATGGGGTATATCAGGTGAAAAGTGTGCAGATTTATGTAGGCGCTCCTTTCTAACATTCGCAATATCATTGCCTCCGCAGTGCACGGTATGTCATGCGGGGGTGGGTATACTTATCTCTTTTCTTTATAGTATTTCAGAGTTGTTGCATAGCAAGGGTCTAAAGGTGTAGGGTTCTCTATTGCAGAGTCCGGCGTTGCTCGGTGATTTGTAAAATTTCGGGTTGCCTCGTCCGCATGTGGATTCCTGATGACGCCCTTTTGCCTTGGTGCCCAGGTCATACTTCGAATGTAATCAATCATGGGGTGCCATCCAGTCCCGAGAAGTATTCGGAGAGCGTGAGCTCAAATTTTGTCCCTTAAATAGTTTCTTTAAGCTTTGTGTGAGTCAGTAATTATTGTTGATGGAGTTTTTTTACTTCCAGCCCTCTTTTATAGCGAGGGCAAATGTTAGTTCTTCCACTTCTGTTGTAGAGGCGCGATCTATTGATGCGCAAGCTGTAATTTTTCCTCCATGGTCCGTGATCACTCCAACCGCCATCCTTGCACCTGTCTGATAAGGCGCAGCGTTAGTGAATGTCACCGTATTCACATCTCTTGTCCTTTTGTCTATGTATTCCGCCCTAGCCTTTCTTTTCCCAGCATGCAGGGTGGGGATCATGTTCTTGGGTATTTGGAATACCATGCGCCCTTCTCTAAGTGCGTTGGGTACCACTTTAGCTTCTGATGTTCTTGTATTACTGTATCGCGTCCTAAGTTTCTTAACACTTATCTGCCTGTTGGACTCTGGATCAAGCGAAAAGGAAAAGGAGGCGGGAAGAAACAACGGAAGTTCAAAGTTTCAAAAACAAAGCTCTTACAAGGCTTTCCTCTGACTCCCGCTGTTCTGTGATGATGGCCACTCAAGTTTAGATGGTGTGTCGAGAATCACATCACTACGTCTACTCTAAGAGAAGTTCTAGCTGATGCTGGGACTTCGGGTACCGTGACCGGGCTAATCGCGACCGTGCTCGCAAGTGCCAAGGCTACAGGCTAGAAACGAGGTGGTTGGGCGAGGAGGGACAAAGAAAGAGGCTTTATTCTCTATTTCTACTTGCATGCGGTAATTTCGTGGGCGAAAAGTTGGCTTAAACTTTCCGGGACGAGCGCGCCGGTGTCACTTGGCCGGAATCAATCAATCAGAGCGTCGTAGGCTGCTCACACGAAGGTCTCGTGAGGGACCTAATTTTTTCCGCCTTGCCTTAGACAAGGTGGCGTGAACTTGTAGCTGCAGTGAATCCAGCTGCCAGAAAAAAAGCAAAACTGCAATGTTTTGTGGGGAAGTGCCGTCTCAGGCGGAGCACAGCAATATTTGACGTGAAAATGGCTTCCTGCGGGCAAGCAATCATCGTAAGGGCAGCTCAGGGCCGGATGCGAGGCCTGCACATGTCCCATACGCCCCGCGGGGCGTAGCCTCTAGACCCGTGCTTTAAAACAATATTTTTTTAATTATTGGGTTTTACGCCCCTAAACAACCAGCTCATTAGCAGGCATGCCGTAGTGGCAGACTACAAATTAATTAGGTCCACCTGGGGTTCTTTAACTTGCTTTAAAAGAGTGTTTTTACATTTCAACAACAGAGAAATTTAGCCGTCGCGGCCGGGATTTCATTCCGTGAATTGGTGCTTATCAGCGCAACGCCATAGACACTAAGGAACCACTGCGCGTACAACAACATTATGCTTAAGGCAAGTAAACTTGTTATGCAAGTGTTTCGCTTTCTTATTCATGATGATAACTTCCTTATTCACCTCAATAGGTTTGACTGCTGAACTGATTAAGAGAGTTAATAATCGTACTTGTACCTTTTTTTTTCAAGTGCAAGTGCTTTATTTTTCTTTACATAATCATGGTTATACATATATCTGGACCGATAGCCAGGGAAGGCTAGTTTGCGGTCCAGTGACAATTTACAAAAGACAGGTCAGGCGCAGTTTTGAACAGCACAGTACTCCGGAACATGTCATGAGTTATACAGACAAGAAACATTTTGAAAATACTCGTACATAATGAAAGTAAGTTAGAGATTCTGGTTATCAAGAAAAAATAATTTGCTACATTGCTTGAAATTACGTGTGGTTTTAACTTCTAGGGGTGAAATATTCCAGATTTTTGCGCCACTGAATTCAATTACCCTTTGACAGTATACATTGTAACACTTTGGTAAGTTGGGGTTACCTTTTAAAGCATGTCTTGTACGGCGAGTTGAAAATGAAAAGACGTTTCGAGGAATAGGAAAGTTAGTGCATAAAATATTATTAACAAAATTGAGATCTTCCGATTACATAGTGCATTAACGGATAACACATGTTGTGTTTGGAAAACATCTTTAAATGTATCACTGGCATAATCTGAAGGGCTAAATATCTTCAGGGTCCTTTTCTGTAGTTTTCGTAAAGGTTGTAAGTGTGTCATGTAAGTCACGCCCCATGATTCTAAACAATAACTAATATGGCTATGGCAAAACGCATAGTAAAGGGATTTGAGTACGTCGTGGGGGAAATATTGCTTCGCTTTAATTATGGAGTAACAACCATATGCGGCCTTCTTGCATACACTATGAATATGTGCTTCGCAATGTATATGCTGGTCAAATATGACGCCCAAATATTTAAACGAATCAACTTCTTGGATGGGGCTTTTATTTACCGTGATATTTATTTGACTGGTGTCAACATTGTTTCTCCTAGATAAAAAAACTACATATTTTGTCTTATTGCTATTTAAAGCCAATTTGTTTTCTAAGAACCATGAAGAAATGTTTGATAACTAACTGTTTGATGTTCTATCCGTGTGCGTAACATCCGAAAAGAACTTTGGAACAGCAGCAAGAGCAACCGAGATAGGGGCGAAAAAGTTACACTTGTGTACCACAAGATTAAAATCTATGGCCAGGTTTACGTCTGGGACGAACATAAAGGAGCCCGAGTGCCCGTGGGAAAGAAACCTGCCGTCTCAAAGAAAAAAACCTGACTAAACATGAAACGCCCTCCAGCCTAGTGATAGTGAACATAAATGCCCGAAGTGTTGTGAACAAAAGCACAGAACTCGAGGCATTTGTTATAGAACATAGACCAGATATTTTAACAATAACCGAAACATGGCTTTCTCCTGATGTTTCAAGCAGCGATATCTTCCCTCCGGGTTATACTGTCATGCGCAAAGATAGGTCCTCTCGCGGTGGTGGCGTAGCAATTTTGACAAGGGAAAATATTTACGTCACAACTATGCCTGAAATGGTTGATGCTGAAGCACTTTGGTGCAAAATCATGACAGATCGATCCTCCCTTTTTATAGGCACCATGTACCGGCCCCCTAATACTTCCTATGATATGCTACACGTGCTAGCAAATTATATGGAAAATCATTTTGCATATACTACAAAGCTAATCCTTACCGGGGATTTCAACCTTGCCAGTATTCCATGGGACTCCCTTGATAACATAGCTGATACAGCTCACGCAGAGGTACTGCTTGATCTTTGTTTCAATCTTGGCCTTAGACAAATCATACGAGAGCCAACATGTGTTACTGCAAAAAGCAGGAATGTACTGGATTTGACGTTTGTGAGTGATGCTATCGCAGAAGACCGTGTTTCATGGGAAGTTTTCGACGGCATATCGGACCACAAAGCTACTAAATGTTGCTTACTGTTAGGCACGCCTCCGCCTACCCAAAAAGGGTGTACACGAATTTTCGACTGGGCGAATGCCGACGACGTCAGCGTTCTTGATTATCTAGATCACTCTTACTCCACTTTTACAACGTTCTCGAATGATAATACAGTTTCAGTGAATGGATTATGGTCAACATTAGAAAGAATCATTCAGCACTCTTTATCAAAATATATTCCCACAAAGATCAAACCAGTGCGTAGGACAAACCCTTGGATAACAAGAAACATAATACAACTAAAGCGAAAAATTGCCAGATTAAGGAAACTAAGAAATAAACTGCCGCTACCAGGCTACACTAACAAAATACGTGAAAACTCCCTGGCACTAAAGTCAGCCGTAAAAAAGGCAAAAGATGAATACATGAATGTCACCTTAAGTAATTTTATCAAAACATCTCCGTCTAAGTTTTGGCGATACCTTAATCCAAAGTCACGTCAGACCAGTAATCCATCACAAACTGAAGCTATGGCAAAGGCTACAGAGTTCGATGAATACTTTATTTCAGTATTTACGCAAGACAACAGCAGACAACCCAACCTTCAATCCCTTCCTAGCCACTCAGCAGAACTAGACGGCTTAATCTTAACCGAGTCAGGAATTTTTTCCCTCTTACTTGAAATAGACCCCAAAAAATCCTGTGGCCCTGACAACATACCAAATGCATTTTTGAAGCGCTACGCGGAATGGATGTCCAAGTTCTTACTGATTATTTTTTTAAATCATTGCAAATGGGCGAGGTTCCGGTGAAATGGAAAACTGCTAAGGTTATCCTTATATATAAATCCGGTGACCCAACCAGCACAGCAAATTACCGACCAATCTCGCTTACTTGTACGGCCGGCAAAATCCTTGAACATATAATCCTAAAGCACATAGTGTCATTCGTAGAAAAAAAATAATTTAATTGTCCCTAATCAGCATGGTTTTAGAAAAGGATTGTCTACGACTACTCAATTGATTGAGACAATCCACGACTTAGCGATTACATTGGACAAATGCAGTCAAACCGACATGATATTTATTTATTTATTTATTTATTTATTCATTCATTCATTTATTTATTTATGTTGTGATACTGTCAATCTCATCAGGGATTTTTACAGGAGTGGGTTAGAAAGGTCTGTAGACATAGTAGTACAGTCATTTACATAAGAATACAAAAGGGTACTTATCAAGAGTAGAGTTTCATGGACCTATGTTAACAGCAATAAGTGTGGAAAAAGATAACGCACAAAGAGCTCATTTCAATTACATATAATGTTATGCAAAGAGACAAAAAGGAATAAGGATAAGCATATGGTTATACAATTGATAGCATCATACATCATTTCACATCACACATTTCCAAAAACATTTGGTAATTAATACAATGATAAAGACAATGTTGATAACATCATTTAGTAGTGGTTGACAGTACTGTTGCGCCAACGATTTCAACAAATTTGTCAACAGTGGGCTGTGCGACTACCATCTGGGCTAAAGCATTCCAATCGCGAACTGTTCGCGGGAAGAACGAAAAGCCGAATGTATTGTTAGTGGAAGAATATTATTGGAGTGTTAGGTGATGCTTGTGACGGGTTTCTCTGGATGTGCTGTAGGAAATATAGGTGTTAGAATCCACATGTACCTTATTATGCAGGATGAGATACAAAAATTTGAGTCGGTACAGCATCGCACGACTGCTCAGTATGTGAAGGCCGACTTCGGATAGCATCTGAGTAGGCGAGTCGGTGCGCCGAAATTGGTTACAGATAAACCGCGCGGCTTTTCGCTGGACAGCCTCGAGAGTGGTGATTTAATTTTGGGCAAAGGGAAACCATGCCACGTTCGCATATTCTAAGATAGGACGTATGATTGTAACATAGGCCAAGAGCTTGGCCTCCTTCGTAGAGTATCGCAGGGCCCGTTTTAAGAACATAAGCTTTCGCATCGCTTTGCTTGCTACGTGCGCTACATGAGCCGACCATCCTAAGTCGGATGATATGATAACGCCCAAGTACTTGTACTGAGTTACAGTTTTAAGTATAGTATTATCACAGCTGTATGAAAAAGTAAGCTTGGATTTCTTTTTTGTTACTGACATTGAAACTGTTTTATCGAAGTTGATGGCCTTTTGCCAGTCTTCACACCATTGGACTATCAAAGAAAAATCCTTGTTAAGACTAATTTGGTCTTGCTGGTTTAGTACTTCTCTATACAGGACGCAATCGTCTGCAAATAACCTAATTTCGGATTCAATCTGATGAGTTATGTCATTTATTCCTAGATCTAGATCTATTCCTAGATGTATCTAGATATTCCTAGATCTATCTAAAGCATTCGATCGAGTTTCCCATCCAAAGTTGCTTCAAAACCTTATCCACTACCTCGGTGACAACAACATCACCAAGTGGATAAAAAGTTATCTTACAGGTCGACGTCAATATGTATGCTTCAAAAACTACTCTTCGGATTTCGGCGATGTGCTATCTGGCGTCCCACAAGGAGCCGTTTTAGCTCCTATCCTCTTTCTTCTTTTTATCAATGATTTACACATTAATACTAACGCCACAGTAAGAAAGTTTGCGGATGACTGTGTTACCTACAAGGAAATAACCTGTCGTGATGATCAGATAACCTTAAACAGTGCACTTGAAAATATAACACAATGGTGCCAAACGTGGCAGATGGTGATTAACACAGAGAAAACAGTTTGTATGACTGTAACGAATAAAAGAGCGCCCATGAACAACCCGTCTTATTTACAAGGACAGATATTAACGAAAGTAGAAGAGTATAAATATTTAGGCGTTATAATTTCATCAGATCTTAAATGGGGCAAGGAGGTAACATATATTGTTAATAAATCACTGGCAGTTCTATACTCGTTAAAACGCTCGCTCAGATCCGCATCAATAGATACTATACGCTTAGCATGCCTGTCACAAGTTCGCTCCATACCGGAATATGGAATAGTCTGTTGGTTTCCCTTCCGTAAGCAGTACATAGCAAAATTGGAGAGCGTACAAAGGAACGCGATTAGATTTATTTTTAATAAGTATCGCCGTCTTGACTCCCCCACAGAACTATTGAGGCGAGCTGAACTTCCCACTATACAAAATCGAGCTCGACTACTTCGTCTTAAGTTTCTTTTCCTTCTCCTTAATGGTAGTACGAAAATCAATACGAGTGACTACTTGCTACAGACAGATACACGTAGTTCTCGAACAAAACACACCAAGCACTTAACAGAATACAAATATTACAATGACATATTTAGGTACTCATTTTTCCCACATGCAATCAGTGAATGGAACCTGTTGCCTGATGACGTTGTCACCTGTACATCACTCGAAACTTTTATCGCCAAGTTATCAAACTATGCTCTGTAGCTACGACCTGCACATTGGTGCGCTGCGTCGTACAATGGCATTTTAATTCACTTAGCAGTGTCTTGTATTCTGCCGTGACATAAACACCTGCTGAATCTTGTCTTTTGCGCATTGCACATCCAAAAAATTTATTTTCTTTCCTTGTTCTTCTGTGTTAAACATTCCAGCATGGCGTTTACTACCATTTTACCCCGCTCCTGTTATAGAAATTGCGTAATGATTATAGAGTGCATATGTACTGCCTTGTACACCCAAACTTATCTATGTCCGCGCCTACTTGAACTGTGTTCTCTGAAAGATGTATCTTACCCCTTTCCTGCAACAGCCTCATATGTGAGGCTAGCAGTATGTTCAAATAAATAAACTCGGACGCCACATGCGTTTGCAGTGCAGAAAGTGTGTCTCCTGTGAATAATAAAGCTGTGTCATCTGCGTACAGTAGAACGTTTCAGTTCTGAAGAGCATTAAGGAGGTCATTAATGTACAATGAGAATAACACAGGACCGAGCACTGAACCTTGTGGGACTCAGCTGGTGACTGTGCTGTATGTAGAATAATAATCACGCATTACTACCATTTGTTTCCGTGAGGATAAATAGCTGGAAAAAAATTTTAGGAAGTCCTTTGTGACACCATAACATTCAAGCTTTTGCAGTAGTATAGAGTGAGAAATGGTATCAAATGCCTTCTGTACATCCAAAAATATTGCTACAATTATTTTATTATGATGAAGTGCAGCATTTATTAATTGCGAAAGTGTTAGGACTGCTCTTGATTTCGATCTGGAGGAAACAAAACCATGCTGCTGCGGATTGTTTTCAGTAAGAAATTGCTTCAATCTCTTGGAAATAAGTTTTTAAAAAACAGTGTTTATCACACTCAGAACAGAAATTGGCCTAGAATTCGCTGGTTGGTTCGAAACTCCGGACTTGTATACGGGAACGACTTTGGCTGTTTTTAATATATCTGGATACGAGCTGGAAGCTAACGCTGGATTAAATACTTTGCATATGGGACTTCAGAGAATATCTATATTGTCTTTTAAAATCCTCGTGGATATACCATCATGACCAGCCGCTTTCTTTAGATGCAGTTGATTTATCGTTGATATAAGTTCATCTTGAGGTATTTCTTCTAGCTGAAAGTCGTTGTCAACTATTCTAGGTAGGGCAGGTACGGGATTAAAATATAAAATCTGGTTAACCAAATTCGTTCCTACGTTAGCAAAATATTAGGTAAAATCATTAGCTACTTGTGTCGATGGTTTATAAGGTTGAATGCTCTGTGTTTTGCTTTTTCCTATAACTTCTTTCACGATTTCCCATATCCTTTTTGTATTACCACTCTCGTTCTTAATATGGTTAGTACAGTATTGCTTTTTCGATTTTATAATCACACTAACTGAGATATTTCTAAGGTATTTAAAGCTCTCCCTGTAATATGAATTTCATTTGTTGCGTTTCCATTTGCGGTAGAAAGAGTCTTTCTGCTTTAATGTTTCCAGTATAGTGTTGTTTATCCAAGGACACACTGGTCACTCGTAATTGTGGCGCACATATACCCTTGTAGATAGCTTAATGGCATTGTAGATGCATTGAATAAAATTTTCACATTGAGTATGAACATCACACAAATCAAATACTTTCTTAAAGTCTATGCATTGGAGGAATCGCCGTACTTCTGCATAATTTATACAGGAGGATCTTCTATCGCGTGTATTACACAAGGAGGACATGTATTTACGAGGTGAAAAGAGAAACGTGGGGTTGTGATCTGCAATGGTTACATCGTAAACACCCGCTGATGCATTAAATTCAAAATTATAGAAGATGTGATCAATAAGTTTCGGAGTGGTTTGTAATATGTGTCGGAGAAGAAATGACATTTTTTAGATTGAGTGATTCAAGTAAGAACATGTAATCATAACAATTTTTTTAAAAGGTCAATATTAAAATCTCCGCAAATGACTTTTGTGTCATCTGTGGAAATAAGGGGTAGCAATATTTTCTCCGTGCTTGCAACAAAATCATTCATGTTTGAAGAAGGAGGCCGTTACACGACTCCTAATTTGACACCGCATTTCAATTGAACAAATAGAATTTGAGCATGTGACTGACAGATCGAGCGTTCAGGGAGAGTAACATATTTAATGTCACTTTTAATAAACAGTGCCACCCCTCCACCTCGGGTCGTCCCCAGTCGTGGTTGCGACACTGTAACGTATCCCGGTAGCTGGACTGTTTCACCCGTTTTTAGCCATGTTTCTGTTAGAGCTATAATGTCATAATTGAATGTATGCTGCGATAAGTATGCTGATAGGCTTTCAAAGTTTTAGCCGATACTGCGTACGTTGCAGTGCAACGTATGCAATGGCTCAGCTTTCTTATCGCAGGCATTGTAAACTTGTGTAATTTTCTTGCGCAATTGTGTATAGCTTGCCGCGAAGGTTAATCTGTGTGATCTGCAAATATATTTCAAATATGCGTTTCTCACTTGGGCAAATGGCCTGTAGTATCTTGAAATGAAAAGTAAAGAAACTGATACAGGGGCTATAAGGAATTGTGTTGCAGAGGGCCTCAGAATAAATCGGTTGTGGAACTCATCTCCTATCAGAATGTAGCTGCTAGGTTCGGTTACGGAACCTACGTCACCCCGCTGCGGTAGAGGGCGTCATAAACACTGAGCAGGCGTAACGGGTAGCTCAGCTTTTGTAGAAGCTCAAGATGTGCTTGACCTAACCAAATGACTATCACAATGATAAGGAGAGCCTGCAAATGGCTCCTGTTTTGTAATAATCATCTCCAACTCGGTTCGAAGCGCTGACGCGCGTAGACGTGCGTGTTTATATAAATATGTTACGATATATGCAAATTCATGGCCTGCACAACGTTGCCTAATGACTACCTACCTACCTACACACATACAGTTAACCACAAAATTTTATGGAACACGAGATCTGAGAAAAAGCTGAATATCTGTGCCGCCTCACAGCGCTGCTAGTATTTGCATTTGCAGCCTTTACTAGTGTAGGTGAACAACATCGTGATGTTCGGCTTTACTGACTACTGTTACAGGCTGCTCGGAAATTGGGCGTTTTCTGCGATCCATGGTCCGTAAGCTTTTGTGGCCGAGTGTACATTCATGCTTGTACAAACACACACAATCATTCATACGCACGTTCATCATACCTACATACCTACATGCATGCATGCATACATACATACATACATACATACATACATACATACATACATACATACATACATACATACATACATACATACATACATACATACATACATACATACATACATACATACATACATACATACATACATACATACATACATACATACATACATACATAACTGCACGTATGTACGTACGTACGTGCGCGCAACACGTGAACCCAAACCTCTCCAACTCGAAAAATAAGAATCACGCTCAGACACAACTCTTTTGTCACCGTGTGTAGCTTTATTAATTGTTTCTTCGTAAGTGTAAGAGTCTACTAAATCACCCACTGCTCGAAATAGAGGTCTTTCCGTAGTGGGACAGCGCCTTTATTTCGGTATTCATACCTCGAGGATGCCGTTTTCCCACATTTTTTTGGCAGACGTACCTTTTGCTGTACTGAGGGTGTTTGATCAGTACAGAACACAGTAAACGTCTGAGAAATTAGAGAAGCGCTATGGAGGAGTACATCCTTACTACTCATTAGTGAGGAAACACGAAAAGTTCAGGTGCACACGACAAGATATTGTAGCGCTATTTGGTAAGAATTATAGGGCAAAAAATAAAAGGCGATTTGAACCAAAGTCATCGGTTTTCCCCATAATGGCTCGAAATGAAGCAAATATGTTTTACTGTTTTGAGAACATGAGAACCATCGTTTTGTTTCACCAACCTGCCGGGATGAACAATAGGGTCTGTGCTAACAAGAAGCTCTCGTGTTACAACTGTTATGAAAATGAATTGAGGATTTTTCCTCGGCCAAACAACTACATTACTTATGAGGAATGCCGTAGTGAAGTACACCTGAATATTGTTCACTTCCTGTGATTCTTTAACGTACACCCTCTGCACAGAACACAAGCGTTCTCGCATTTCACCCCCGTTGAAATGCGTCCGCCGTGGCCGGGATTTGGGTTTTTCCCTTGAGCTTACCAGCACTACGCCGAAGCCAATACGCCACCTCGGTGGATTTAGGAGTAAATTACAGCCGGTCCTGATGCTGGACATATAACTGGCGAAAACGCCCAACCAGTGGCAACGAGCACTTTCAAAATAAAGGCTTTGTCATTTCGGCCCCAGAAATGCAGAAACAACCGTCTATTGTTTTTACATGGAATGTTTTGCCTACATAAAAGCATCCAAAGGCCTTTCTTTTGGCACTCATAATTGTTTCAGTGCCCAACTGGCACCCTGCTAGCCTCTCCAGAGAGAACAAAATATTATGAAGTATTCTGAATCGAAACTTTCCAACTTGATTCGAAGGAATACTGTTGGCTGCCTAATCCATCGCTGTCGAGCGACATCTGTTCGTATACAACTTTATCCGTCAGTATACGAAAAAAAAATCTGTTTCCCTCCTCAAGTGCATGCGCCGAACTTTCAATGAAGTGAAAGTTCCTGACAGTGCAATTGCCCTGAGGGAAAGTCATGTCGAGAGCGCCTATCGATCCATTACTCTCCACGCCAACAGGCTATGCAGCAGCAAACAGAATGCGTCTCAGAGCATAAGTAACAAAAACACCTATAGCAGATATAGCTACCTGGTCACAACGCAAAGTGCCGCCTTGACAAGCAAAAATGAATGTACATGCTTTTAAGAAAAAAAAAACATACGCGAGAAAAAAATTGTTGATTCAGTGAAAGCAGGCCAACTTCCACTTTCGCTGTGCAGTATGAGGAACGAAGTTAGGTAACATCCGTCGATTGCCAAGAATTGGTAGCGGAGACATCTATGTTTGCCGCTTATATTTGAACGAACTGGTATTTTGTCCGTACGTAGGGCGCTCGACAGCAAACGTTTTACAAGAAACGTACACTGAATGGTCACTTGCCATATTTTTCAAGAATGCCGCAATACTTCAAACTGGGCAAGCAACTTTTTAATATTGCGGGAGAAGTGTTGTGCTTCTCGTGTTGTGTGATTAGTGGGAGCATGGCAGTCGCGTTATCTGAAATTTAGGACTTCAAAATCTATTATTTGGTAATATGAATGCTGTCACAATTCTTTTTCTCCTGCAGCCCTACATTGTTCATTGAAAGAACGCATTTTCTTTCTCTCAAACATTCATTCGCCTATATTCATAAGTATCTATTCATTGTAAACTCATTCTTATAACCTTCTCAATGCTGTCATTACACCCAAAATGAAATCGCAAATCATAATAAACGATAAACAGTAGTCGTTCTCAATCAAATCCATCACGATAACCTTGGTTATTTTCAAAGGCGGTAGATACGGGACTGAATATACGGAGTGAGGTCCCATATGCCAAGGCTGCAGCCGACCTCCTTTTTTTGAGGCGCAAGTTGAAAAGCGACTAAGCAACAGTTATCACACATTAGCAACAAGTAGTCAGCTTAAGTATTATAAGCAATTCACATAAAGAAAACGGTAGTAGTAAACATGATGAACACGAACTCAACTTACTATTAGAAACAACATTAGGTTTTCATAAAAGAAACAAAGAGTATACGTTGTTTTGAACCGTTAGGCAAGTTATCCTGAAAAGCAACAGCTACGATTTGCGCCATGTGTTTTGCATGATTTCTGCGTTATTTTGGTATCAAAATGTTATTGAAGGCAAACGTGGTATTATTTGAGCTATAAAGGCATACTTTGTCAAATACATTAGCCGGTATATGTTTACGTATAAACTTCAACAGCGTGATGACTAGGTTTAGTTAACCGTAAGCTTTATTGAATGGATCTTGTACTGCCTAAAAAGTGAAAGGGAAATGGCGCGGAGTGAACTGAAGGTGATGAACCTGATGGTTTGGTTCTGTAAAGGCTGTAGTGGAAGTAAATATGTGGGATACGTAATACATTTGCTTGATATACAGTAGGTGGCTCTGAGCGAAGGCGTATTTTATTGATAGCAAAGTAAAGCAAATGGTAAAGTATCGTCACGTTTTTAATAAGACTCTTATTGCATAGACAATCTTTTCTTATATATGCAAAATGTGTTTGGAATACTTCAAGCTGGAGTACAACATGGGCCCTATAACGTAAAACTATTCCAATATGTTTCCATTCCAATTTCCTGACGTCGAAATTGCGTAACCACCGACGCAAGCACCGGGCGGTCACCCGTAGGGTTGTCTGAACAGACCAATCAAACGCTCTCCTCGTTCATAGGAGGTCACTTTTGTTTGCTTGAAAAACTAATAACATTGCCTACACTGAGCGGCTTGTCGTATCTAATTGGCTGACAAGAGGCGAGGAGAACGCTCAAGTGGAGAGGGATTCACTGGGGCAGAGCCAGTGCACTGAAAATTGATAACCGGATGAAGAGGTTGGTGCCGGCGTCTGCGATTGGTTGGCTTTCCCTTACTGAGGTTGTGGTGGCTGGTGCAAAATCGCGTCGGCATGCAACGGAAGCTTAAGAATGACGCTAAAACTGACCTCCAGCAAAGAAGAGTCGGCAGAATGAGGTAGTAAACGGGTCGAAGTGCTTGAAAACGTTGCACGGTCACGCAAGAAGTTTTATTATATGCAAATACACCCATGCTCTCTGGCAGGTGCGAGTAGCCAGCGTCTCAGCGATCGGTGGCAGCCATATTTTATTCCTTTCAGAGCGGGGCAGCCTGCGGCTATTCCAAAAAAAATTCAGTTTTGTTCGGCATATTAATGCATCTTTATCGCCTACACGTCACTTCGACGCGGTGACTTTGTGCGGTTTTGGGACGCCGCGTGACAGGCAGGTGAAGTGGGTGCAGCTCGAAAACTCTTTACCAATAGCCGAGGGCTAATGGCGAAAAGTGGTCGAATCAGAAATAGCTGTTTTTCTTTTTTTTTCTCAAATCATACATAATTAGTGTGTACAAACCATGTCAGATGGGGAGGTATTGCGGTTTTCGTGACGTCGCACGACAGACAGGTAAAGTGGGGATGGTCCAAAAAAGTTTTCGACCAATCGCGGAGGACAGATAGCAGAATTGGAATAGTTTTACGTTATAGCGCCCCATCACGCCTAGAAAGGACGATTACGCAATAGCATATAATTCGAGTGGCCGAAATGTAATGTAAACTCCAGGTGCATTTCTTCGGTTGCCGTGAGCTTCCGTACGAAGTCCAAGGGCGAGAACATCGACGCCGCCAGCCGTATGCTGTATGTGCCAATGAAAGTATCTGAAGGTGGGAGCCGGCGATTGCAGCTCAATCTTGCGCACGCAATCAAGGAAAGCGGGAAGGAACCGTACTGTCTTGCATCGCGCGCAAGGCTCGTGAGGAGGGGGTGATGCGTTCTCCTCCGGCCGACCAGGCGCGCCCACCCGCTGTATTTTGAGAGCCATCTGCGACGAGCACAGAGTCCGCGCTGCGCTTTGTTTTGGTGGCTTAATTCGCTTTGATGCGAGCGGCAGCACGAAGCTCAATTCGCTCACTTCTGCTGTCGCGTTTCCTCACTGCACAGTTTCGACAGTCAGTTCCCGCGGTCATCGAGTGATACGGGTTTATGTGTGCTTGTGCGCACGTGACGCCCAGATTGTTAATTTACTTAGTATGCCTGTGTTTACAAGCTTATGCGGCCGATAAAACTACTATCCTTACTTAGCATAGCTATCCTCTAATTTGCTATCGCAGTGGATGCTTTGCCTTTCGGAAAAAACTGAGACTTTTTTGTTGACCCGTCACAGTCGACGCCAGGGCTAAGGAATGCCCTTTGACGTGTTGGGACGTAACACTCGGACATCCGGAGATTGCGAGGGCAGCGCGTGGCTTACGCGTTTGCGTGGTTCACAGTAGCTGCCGTAGAGAGATTAGAGAGATACGTGGTATCAGTAGACGCGCTTGCGGCACACCTTATCGATGACTTCATCGGTTAAGAGACAACAGCGCGATATTCTGGCGCCATCTCGTAGCGGTATTAACCACAGAGCTTGTCGCGCGTAGCACTATGCTTTTCTTCTCATACTTTCGCCATACACTTCTCCATTTTCCTCCTCGCACTGTCTTTGCTATCACCACCTTTCATCTCAGCTGCGCTCCGCGTTTGCTCTTTCATCGTACTCGTTGGCTCACTCGGCTGCGCCGAGGACGCCAGCGCTCAACGCAGGAACGGGCGCCTAAGAGCTGTGCTCTGAAAGTAAAGAGGGCCACAACCATTGTGGTAGACTGTGGTGCCTCGAACATGCAGGGTCGTCCCTTGTATTCAAGGGCCGGAGGGGAGGCTTGTTGAAGTGGGCGCAGATTGACATCGTCTCCACCTGCCTTTCAGATAGGTTACGCTTATATGTGGAAGGGACTGGGTACCTCGTTCTCCTCCTGGCCCGCCGC
This sequence comes from Dermacentor albipictus, assembly GCF_038994185.2. Classification (NCBI taxonomy): domain Eukaryota; kingdom Metazoa; phylum Arthropoda; class Arachnida; order Ixodida; family Ixodidae; genus Dermacentor; species Dermacentor albipictus. The sequence continues at coordinate 25,885,826 of NC_091828.1, read as the reverse complement.
TCCATGCACGGAGCGGAGGGTTTAGAGGATACGAAGACACCCTACGTAGGGAGAAATCTTTGCATCTCTGCGCGACTGCCCTCGCTAGGCGTGTTTGGAAAGGTGCGAAGTAAAAATTTTGTCTTACGAGGTAGCTTGAATGCAGAAAAGTTTTACCAGCTGCTTCCAGCCATTGAATGTTCACCGCCACTGGACTTTCATATTAAAGCACACAGACGTTATTCTTTTTCTTTTGGCTACTGCGCTCGTTTTCGCGGGCGCAGTATGTTCCTTATAGGTGGAAGAAACGCAGAAGCACTGGTCGCGACCGCTCTTCTCGTCTTCCAGCAGTGGCCAGTCGCTGTACATACCGACACGGCTGGTAATGTCTGGTAAGCATCTGCCACGACGTGCAGTGTCAGTGCTTAGCGCGACTTGTCATCGTTCAATTTCTTCGCACCATCATGAAATTGACGATCAGCAACAACATCGGCGACCAGGAGCTGTATTCTGAAGCGATCCACTTCGGTGATAGTTCGGCGTCAGGGTCGCGCGCTGATTGGCTGGTTGAGCAGAATCAGATGCATAGCTCATCTTATTTTGTTAAAATAACCCATTACCGCGCACCTGACGGTGAACTATCGTTGATGCGATAGTATCGCCAAAGTGGATCGCTTCAGAATACGGCCCCAGGAAAGCTACCTCGCGCAATGTCGCGCGAAAGAAGCAAATCCATCGTCGCGCGCATTAGTCACGCCGATCGGTCGAACGCCGATACTTGCTGTCGGAAGCAAGAAAGAAAGCATGGCTAGTCGCAAGCCAATCATAACGCGGTTTTACGAGACAACGGAGGGGACAGGGTGGATATTGTTACGTGTAAGAAGGACAAGTCCTCCGACGAGCGCGAGCGGCACGTATGACCAATGGTCCATTGCGTCAAGCCCTGCCGAATGGGGCCGCACATATGCTAGGCCCATCGGTCCGCGGCTTTTGCTGGAGATTCCAAAGAAACCAAGGAATCGCCTGTCGACGAAGTCATCTGCCGCTCCCTAGCAGCTCCAACATTTATTTAGCATCTCCTTCGAATTGCGGTGGGGCGCCATTGCATCGCCTTCTTTCGCACACCCTGCATCTGTCTAGATATTTTGTAAATGGCGCATGGCCTACCACGTTGTTTTCAAGTGTATTCAGTGGTGTTTAGTGGATTCATTTGTGTGAAATTACAGCGCAATAAGCTTTCGCGTGTGTTTAATATCTTGTTAATAGCCGATGCGGGCTTTCGCCATGACTACCTAGCATTTTTCTTGCGATAAGAACTATATGGAGACTCCAGGCGCACTACTGCGATCGGCGTCGCCATCGCCGTCACGTTCCGTATAAAGTCCAACGACGATAAAATCATTGCCTCGTGCCGTATGCTATACTTGCGAGTGAAAGCGTGCGAGGATGAGTCGGCGATCGCTGCTCAAACTCTCGAACGCTAAGGAGGGATGCCTGGAGAAATCGCGCCGTCTTCTGTCGCGCCAAGGCGCCGGGGACGACAGCGGGCGTTCTTCTTCGGGCGGCCCGCGATGCCGCACGCGCCCGCCGGGTTTATCCGGCGCTATGTATATGTAGCTATTGTACAATGGGACTGGTGAGCACGAACGACGTCGTGCCCTACGTAGTTCATGTGCGAGGCCACCTGTACACGCGCTTTAGCTCATACACGCGCTTTAGCTCTGAGCACGATCAACACCGTGTTGTTGGCTTGCACGTCGTCAGTGTATATACAGTGCGAGGGTTTGCGATACTAAAGGAGCACGAAGCCAAACGTGAAGTGAGTTCGTAATTTTAGGGAAACTCGTTAGCGTATTTACCCGGTTAGTTGAATGTATGCCATTATTGTGTGTGTAGTTTATTTCGTTTTTTTGTTCTTTTCATAGACACTCAAAATGCTGCTTCAGTGTCCCTGAATTCGCAAGAAACCTCAGACGAGTGGCCCGACGAGTTTCAGCACGTCTCCTGATGGTTAGCCCGCGGCAACGAGCATTTCAAGGCGCTTAATGACGGATCTGGTCTGAATTAACCAGTCTTGTCGCCGACCATCGCAAGGCTCCTCTCGCGATAGAATGTTACTCGGTGTGAACGCGCCATCAGCCATGGAGCGCTTTCATGCGACCAAAATCAGAGGTTGCAGTTTCTGCGCTCCCGGTGAGCTGATTTTTTATGTTGCCTGGGCAGAGCATTTAAATTCGACTATAAAAATGTTAAATTAGGTGCGTTTCATTGTACCTGAATGATGATTATGTCCCATATGTGAAGCCGTCGTCGTCATTGAGTCCTAATCATGATTCGTTGTCATGCAGCCTTGATGATGCCGGCAGGGTCATTCCATCAGCGTCCCATTCCATTCTTATCCCACATTTGTTCTATTGCCGCAGTTGACACCACATAGTCATCACACACCCGTCTTCATTCCATTGTCCACCTGCCGTCGTCCTGACGCTGACACCCTTATACATCTTTGTTATTCCACCGTCCTCGCTGCGTCATTGCCCCACCGCTATCGTCATGGCCAATCCTGGCGTGATTGACAGTGCATATCGCGTATAGTCGAAGCAATAGAAATTTCACCGTGACCACTGATTCCAAATAAAGGTGTCGTCACCAATGCGTTGAGCTGCTACGTTGCTTGAACGAAAATCGCATTAACGCCTGCAGTTGTAATGACAAGAGCTTTGACAAACTTTTTCTAAGTAAAAATGCTTCCTTTAAGAAGATTGCTTCCTGCGCTCATTCTAAGGACAAAATATTCATCACTTCCTCAGAAGCCGAGCCTCTGGACCTCATTACAATAAATGTTTTCAAACACACACATAGAACACTATTGCCACGCATCAGGCGCGTAGACCCGTGTAGTTAGCGTGTGTAGCTGAACAGAGCGCGACCAAGCATAATGCGATAAAAAAAATCTTGCAGCAATAAATTTGGAGTAATGAATTTTGCAATCAGCGCCCGACAGAATGCGTCTGGTGGAGCCACAACTAGAACTTCAGTCCGCCCAATCATTCGCAGAACACATGGTCACTGAGTGACCAGATGCATGAAATCCAGGGAAAATACGGGGAATGCGGGAGATGGATATTCAAGACGATGAGCAAAACGAGAACAAGGTGAAAGCCGGAGCCAACGCTTCGACAAGTGGACTTGTCTTCTTCAAGGCGACCTATGCTTTCCTCGCCACAGTATATATAGGTGGGGTTCTTCTAAAGGGGAGAGGGTGTAAGGCGGGTGGGTGCGGCAATGAGGGAAGGTGTGTAAGTATGTCGCATTGAGAATAAAGGAATGCTGTGCACAAAAAATAACAGAATTCCTTTAGTCTCAATTCGACACGCTAACACACCTTCCCTCGTGGCCAAGACAAGTCCACTTCTCGAAACGTTGGCTCCGGCTTTCACCTTGTTCTCGTTTTGCTCATCGTCCAGATGCATGAAAGTAAGATTTACGCTGGCTGAGGCACCCGTGGAGGCTGCAGTTGTTGATGGTGAGTATCTAATGTCTTGTTAATGGGCGCTTGTTAGGTGTTGTTTCGCATACTATATTGAATAAAATGAACGGTTCATACGTATTTTGGGGTGTGCAGTTTTCGGCGGCTAGTGGCTACTTAAAAGTCAAGCATGGTCACATACAACACCAAGCTATTTGGGAAGAGCACTGCCCTTGACAAAATTATGCGAAGCATTTGCTTGTAAATCTTGCGACCCGTAAGAAAAGTCTTTGTCAATTTTCTTGATTTTGTATATGGAGAATGATGTCACATTATGCGTCGCGCACAGCGTGTCATGTTTTCTTTTTTTATGCAGGAAGCATAACGACAATGCTAGCTGTTCGTTAATCTCCGATATCTACTGCTCCTGGAGACAATCATTCGCGGATGAAAATCTGGATTTCAGGAGACAAACTATACTGAATGAAAAGATCGTTGGACGGAGCTGTTTATTCTGTAATGAACGTTCTCAGCCGTGGAGATAGGCTTAACAATTTTTGCAAGAATAAGCAGGTGGAAGGATTGCCGACGGAGAGCGCAGCTTACGGGCAAAGCGTTCGATTCCGAGGACGCCACGAAAACATCCAGAACGAGGTCCCTATTTCGAATTTCACCCACCTGCTTTAAGCTTTCATGGGAAAAGCCGAAAAGCTCCTTCATTTATACAACGTTTCCCCGTAGATTCCTATTCAAGCCGGCTCAATGCCTGATTTTGTGATTCCACAATTTGAACGACAACATGCAAACTTTTCCACCCGGCCTGTCTCATCTAATTGGTACTCTGCTTTGACTGCAAAAGCGTTCTTTTCTGTCTTTTGATATTTGCATACGGCACATCTGTCTGCCAGATCCATCGCCCCCTTACGCTTGCCGCTCTTCTATCCTGAGCTGTTACAGACGAGGAAGGAGACTCGCGAATGCTGACAACGTTCGTGGCCGTGGTAACAAGTGCCCTCCCGTTGGTTTTGCGCAGCGGCAAAGGACGCCTCGTGTATGCGGCGGCCACTGTTTCTGTGTGGCTTGTTCGTTTTTGAATGCACAGCTTCTATATTGGAGACAGCGTCCGTCTCCACTATACAGTATCGCTGTATTTTTCGGCATTCCAATCCCGCACTCATTAAATTTACTTCAATTATATCCGCAGTTATTGCATGCGTTGCTTCTAGTAGACATACCTTGCTTTATATCAAACCCTTTCTTCTGTGTATCTAGAGATGCAAAAGAGAAACACAAAGCACAGACTGAAAAGATTTTCCGCCAAAAAACACAACACACACAAGAAAGACAACACTGCGGGCGCTTTCTGTGCGTGTTGTGTTTTTTGGCGCAAAATCTTTTCAGTATGCAAGATTACCAACAAGCCCAGCAGTTAACTCTTACAAAGCACAGAGAACGAGAAGAGAGGAGGTTAACTGAGGGTCCGGATTCTCGCTAATGATATCATGAGAAGTCAAACAACAAAGACACCAAAGACAAGATAGGACAAATTACTTGTACTTAGTTATTGAATTAAATAAATGATAAGGCAAATGCAATCGAACTGGATGAAAAAACAACTTACCGCAGGTAGGGAACCACCCCACGTCTTCGCATTACGCATGTGATGCTCTAAACAATTGAGCTACCGCTGCGCCGTTTGCGAAGACATGGGATCATTCCCCACTTGCGGCAAAATATGTTTTCATCCAGTTCGATTGCAATTAACATTGTTGCCTTCGGGTAGCATATGTGGGTTTATGTACTAGTTGCCTTGACTCGGAAAGATCACTTACTCGTGACGCCTGCGGCAGGAAGGATGTTCCACATTCACCGCCAAGGTTTGAGTAGTGGCGCTGGCTAACAATTCCAAGGTTAGTTCTAGTAGTAACACATAAATTCCCAAGAAAGTGGATGGCGAAACATCGCCGCGGCAGCTCAGTTGGTTAAAGTATCGCAAGTGTAATGCGAAGGTGTGGGATCGTTCCCCACCTGCGGCAAGTTGTTTTTTTTCAACCAGTTTCATTGCCATTTATTTATCATTTCTTCAATTCAGATAGAGACTGCAAATAATTTCCCCTATTTTACCCTTGGTGTCTTTGTTGGCTTCTCATGATATGATTAACAAACCACGGAGGGCGCTTCAAACAACGTAGTACTTACCTGTGCGACAACATGGCGACGAAGAATGGTCAAACGACAAAAGCACGTTTGGCGTCTGTTCTTTCTTAGTACGTGTGTTGTTGCTCAGGTAACATGTACCACTGCAAACTCGTCCAAGTGTCAGTACAAGTTCTTTTTTGTGGAGTCCGTAATGTATCTGATATATAACGGCCGTCAATAATAAAGCGGGAACTCTAGCGAACACCACGCTTTTTGCGGTAAAGGAAATCTAGCGGTAATGCGGAAGGCATGTGACCCTGACGCAAAGTCCACATAATAAAATTTTCGACGGCACTACGTTTACAAAAAGTTCGGTTTTATAATCGTGTGTGCAGCTAAAGAGGAAGGCGAAAATTGTAGGAAAGGCAGCGTGGTAAACCAGACTCGCGTCCAATTTGCTACCCTACGCTGTTGAAGGAAAGGGAGAGGCACTGGTGGTGCATTCATGCTGAGGTGCACACCGGGACTATAGTTGGACGCTAAGGCATGGTCCAAGTTGTACAACTGGCCAGACAGCAGCAGCGAGCGCCGCAAAATTGGGGAGAAAGCGCAGAAAGCTCCGCAGTACCAATGCTAGTCATTTAATATGTGCATTTAATCGCTCACAACTTGCGCTATATGGCTGCTGGCTACAAAGCACAGGTGTTTCCAGCGAAAAAAACTGAAGTCTATGAATAGTCATGTTGCAATGTGAAACATCACGGGAAATTTTTCAGTGTGCTTTTGGCAAAACATACATGGTTTGCTTTCCCAGTGGTAAATTGTTTGAAGGAACATATAGGAGAAAGGTCACCGATCGCCTCATAGAACAGGCCCCATCGTAGAAAGGCTCAGCATGCGCATATCTTGCTGACCAGTGCAGAAAACTCTGTTGCTATTCTGTTTTCCCAGCAACAGATATTATTCTCCGACAAAATCAACTTGTGAGCTCTCAGAGTGATACGAATTTAAAACAAGTGGGAAGCCTGCATCAGTCAAGCCATAGTGACCTTACGCAATAAGAAGTTTGCCTACCTGACAAATTAACAAACACCTGTGCTTTGTTTGTTTGGTTAGTTATATTCTGTCACGGGCGGCTTTGATGATATTGAAATGATGTACGGACAGTGAAGAAGACAGCATCAATAACTGCGAATCATGAAAGTAGTTATTGTGTGAACCTGTGCCCAGAAAAAAATAGAAGTAACAGTCAAGCACAATGACAGCAGCGAGAACAGTCGGCGATCATCGAAAATCTAATCTGCGGATCAGGCACGTCGGTTAAATATGCATGGCCCACTCGAACTTCGTGTTCGTTCGTGCTCGCGTGAGTTCTGGAATGTACAACAGTACTCGTGTCGCGCAAAAGAATTGATTACAAAAGGCTCAGCAGCAACGAGCAAAAGATCGAATCATCGAGAACATTCGAGAAACTTGCAATATAGGAAGGCGCATCTTCTGCTGAGCGATAGCCTTTAACATTTGTTAGGTGGCGAAATGGGGTCACCGGATATACAAGCATGCGTTGTAATATAACCCGTTCTTTTTTACCCTCGACTGCACGTGCACAAGAAAGCGTGTAACAATTTATGTAATATGCTTGTCCAATAAAAAAAAAACGTCTTTGCAGCTGAAGCGCTGTCCTATCAGCAATTTTTCCGTTCTCATTGTGTGTTTGTGCATCGGGCGCTTCAAGATCTATCTGCCTATTATGAACTGCTAGAGCCGTTTTATCTAAACATGATGCAGTGAGCCCTGAGTGATCCGCTAGATGATGACGGAATGGTGGAAGCTGACAAATATTTTCAGCATGGTACGCCACCGCAGAAATTAAGCGCTCGAGCTGTTTTAAGGCGAAAGCTTTTCTAGGCTCATGGTGAAGCTTCTGTCAGCAAACCTGACCGCCGGAGTTCCCGCTGAAGCGTTATCACGCCACGTGAATACAGATTACAGACAAATTAAAGAATTAAAAATGAGTGACAGTGACAGTTAGCGAATGATAACGTTATAATAGAGATTGGTAGAGGTTAATAATTGGTAGGGATGACTAATAATGACTATTCACGACATGTACTGACTACTATGACTCCGAAATGATCAATATGTCCACGACGGCTTCTAATGACCGCAATTGATTAGAAATAACTAAAGTGAGAACTAATCACTTGTAATGACTACTAATGACTAAGAAATTACCAATATATCTAACGACGGTTTTGAATGATCACAACTGATTACAAATGACAACATATCCTTACTAGTGAGCAGTAATGAGTAATAATTACTGAAATGACTTGTAGTGATCAGTATTGAATGTGAAATAACCAATATGTGTAACGACGACTTCAAGCGACTACAATTGATTAGAAATGACCGAAATGGTTAGTAATTCCCAGTAATGACTAATAATGACTGAAATGGTTTGTAATGACTACTTTTGACTACGACATGACCACTATGTCTAACGATAACTTGTAATGACCACAATTGATTACAAAGGGCTCAAAATGCATAGTAGTGAGCAGTAATGACTAAAAGAAAGTAAAGAAAGGGAAGTGAAAGAAGAAGGGGCGAATGATTAGAGAAGGAAGAGTCGGCTTTCGCCGTTGACTTCTTAGGAAGGATTTTAGGAGACCCTGTAATTTTGTGTTCGGTATTGTGTCATCAAGGTGATTACACAGCTCTGTTCTTAGGCGTAGCAGCTTTTTAGTCCTTTTTAGTCAAAGTTTGACCGTTATTCAAGTGTTCAATTAGGAAGTCGGCAATAGCTCTCCAATGAGACACATGTCGTCGACGATATTGAGACGTGTACTTGTTCATCTTTATAGGGTGACCACGTTTCTCTGCCTAACAAATGTTGTCGCAGAGCGCAGGACGCGCCTGCATGTATTGGGAGTTTCTGAAATGTCATCGATGGTTCCATCCGCTGTCCGTCACGGAACCTTGTGTAATCTGATTGCTTGTATGCGCGACGCGAATAGTCTAGAACTTTGTGGTAGACACGAGGGTCCCAGCGATTATTCTGGAACGTTCGACGGCTGATGTATAAAAGCAGACGCGCTTGACCCGCTCGTCATATTTTCGATGATCGCCGACTGTGTTCGCCGCTTTCGTTGAACACTGAGTGTAGCCTGCTTTTCTGGGCACAGGTTCGCCCAACAAAGTTAGTTTCGCCATTCACAGTTTTGTTGCTGCGTTCTCAACCATCCCTACCACGTGACATCTGGTAGAGGTGCTGGTTCGTTTATGTACCAGACGCCCCCGACAACCCGTGATCGAAGTCCGGACCACAAAGACAAAACGTACGTCATCCCTGATCATCCAGCAAGTCACCGATTGCAACAGCTACCCTCGGAACACGAACTTCTACCTGTGGCGAGCAAGAAGATCGTGGCCAAGACAACCCCAATGACTGTCCCAGCGTAACCCTGCAACAACCTCAGGACCCACCGAACTTCCATGGAGCAGCGACTGAGGACCCGGAACCCTTGCTGGAGACCTACGATCGAATCGCAACTTTGAACAGCGGGGACTCAGAGGACAAGCTGCAGCATGTATACTTCGCCTTAAATGACGCTAATAGAAGGTGGCTTGAGAACCGGGAGTTCACCTTGACAAGATGGGACCTATTCCGTAGCGGCTTCCTGCGCACCTTTACGAGCGTCCTGAGCAAGGAAAGGGCTGAAGCTATGCTGGACGCCCGAGTGCAGTTACCTAAAGAGAACCTTGCCACCTTAACGGAAGAAATGAGCCGTCTGTTCCGCCACGCCGACCTGGAAATGTCTGAGGAGAAGAAAGTCAGCCTGCTCATGCGTCGTGTGAAGGAAGAACTTTTCGGCGGTATGATACGAAGCCCACCTAAGACTGTCGACGAGTTTCTTCAGGAGGCCACCAGTATCGAGAAGACACTGGAAATGCGGAACCGGTAATTCAACCGCCGCATGAGCTCAACAAACTACGCCGGATTTCAATCACTGGCCGCCGATGACTTGCGGGAGACTGTGAGAGTGATCCTGTGAGAGGAGCTTCAGAAGCTGTTTCCTTCATCGCAGACTCAAGTGGCTTCGATTACCGACGTCGTACGCGAGGAGCTTCAACAATCACTCGGAGTAACCCCTGAATCGCCGCATAGTCAGCCGCAAGCGATGACGTACGCCGCAGTAGCCCGCTGTCACGCAACCCTCCGCGCCCGCGGCAGGGCCCTGTGATACAACAATTCCGTCGTCCACCACCCTTGCCGCCAGTACGCCAACCCACCGCCCACTCTGTTACCACTGCGGAAAAGCTGGTCATGTCTACCGCCGATGCCCATTCCGAGATATCGGACTGCGAGGGTTCGCCGTTAACGCACCGCAACCACAGTGTTGCGAACCACCTCGCGATATTGCCGAATCCCTCGCCGCCCCTTAGTGGAGCCCTCGACGACCATCCCGTTCGTCGTCACCAGGCCGCTTTCTGTCGCCGCAGCGTCGACCATACACTGGCCTAGCACGGGGCTGGTATGCGAGCCCATACCCGGAAAACTAAAACCAGCAACCGATGGAGGCGCGGTTGCTATTCGTTGAACTGACAAAGATCCTCCGCCGCCGACGAAGACGCTGAAGAGATCATCTCGACGACATAACAACGACACGCCACCGTCCCGAGGGAGTCTGGAAACAAAAAATACGTCGACAATAGACGACCTGACGACGCCACATACCAGCCACATGTCAACGCGACGCAGCCGTGATCCGAGCCCAAGGCCTAATTGTAACGCAAGACAAAGAACCACCGACCTCGACGTGCTTCTCGACAACCAAGTAGTACCGCCTTAGTGGACACAGAAGCCAACAACTCAGTAATGAGCGGACACATCGCCTTCCAGTTGCAGAAAGTTAAAACTGCATGGCAAGGCCCTCAAATTCGCACCGCTGGAGGACACCTCATTACGCCTACTGGAATCTGCACGGCAAGAATTTCCATTCATGACCGGACTTACCCTGCCCCGTTCTTTATCCTCCAACAGTGTTCACGAGATGTCATTCTCGGCATGGACGTCCTGAACCAACACGGCGCAATCATAGACCTGATCTCGAAGTCAACAACGCTGTCGGAAGATCAAGCGATACCGCCGGAGAACCCTCGTAGCCACCACGCCTTGAGTGTGCTTGAAGATCAAGTGAGCATCCAGCCTCGCTCCAGCAGTCTAGTTGTTCCAAGACCCATTTCTTAGCTTTGGGACGCGCCTGCGCGCCATGCATTTTGCGCAGGCATCAGGACGGCGGTGCTGTGCCGCGGCGGTGCTCTGCGGCACCGAGCACTGTTATACAAGCACGAAAAAATTGGAGGACGCTTAAGCTTCGCCTTCAAGAGTGGAACGCGACAGCGTTACCGTCGACCCGCCAAGGGGTGTAAGACAATGGGCTACGGCGCAGCGATCACTTACGAGGCACCCCGCATCGGACGCGGTGAGCGTCGAGCAACGGAGCGTTCGGCGCGGCAACGAAACGTGCGCCTGAGCAAGCGGAACGAACCAAAGAACTCTGTGTCTCGGAGCCCCGGGGAAACGACGCACGCCAGCCAAACGTCGTGATCGGCACGGGCAGAGAGATAGAGAGATAGTGATATAAAGAATGGAAGGACGCTTGATTCTGCAACCCGTGTGGGAGCAAGGAGAAACGTCGTCAGGGGAGAGGGAGTCCGGGACGCGACGAGCCTCGCACCTGTCCTCGCACAACCCCAATGCGCGCGTGACCCGCCACCTGTCGGGGCGGCACCATACATTGAGAGGAGGGGATTTTCTGTGTTTGCCGCAAGATGGCTCTGCGTGTGCAGAAAGCGCTGAAGAAATGTAGCGGAAACGCACTTCCCTACTCGTGTAACGGCAACTTCTGTAAGTTACATGTTCACAATTACCGATATACACCGCAGTATAGCTTTCTACGGCTCGTTTCTAAGGCAACACCGCATTCACTAGAGGCGCTTTTGCACCGCTTTGAAGCATGGGGCTCGTGGCTGAGTGGTAGAGTCTCCGTCTCACACTCCGGAGACCCTGGTTCGATTCCCACCCAGCCCATCTTGCAAGTTGTTTTTTTATTCATGAAGTGCCTGCCGGGATTTATCACTCACGGCGAACGCCACGGACGCCGACGCCGACGACACCGGCTTTTCTGCGACACGAGCTCCTTAACGCTGTCGCGTTAAAATGAGTCCCGGTGCAGTGCAGGAAGCATACCTGAGTCACATCAACGGCGGTAATACTATGTGTCGCTATAAGGACTCAATGCTAGCGCATTACCGGCGACAGTCATCGCGAGCTGCGTTCTGTTACAATTTTCTCTCCTTACGCACCTATTACTGTAGTGCCCCGCCTGACAGTCCATTTTGTTTTCTTATTGCAACTAGCCTGTCATCCCTCATTTCAACCGGCTGCACACAAAAAATGTGAGGCTCCTAATGATGTTATAGAGAGTGTTGTCCAGAAAACTAAAATATTTAGGATATTCATCACGCTATATCTGGACGTGTACAGATGTGTGCAGAAAATGGAAGGACATGAGCAAGTTTAAAGTGAGAGACAGGGTTTGTTTCTCTTAAGGTGCTCGCACTATGCGGACAATGGCGCAACATGGAAAATAGCTCACTGTAACTTAGTGACAGAGCCAGCGGAAGACCTAGTAGTCGAGTAACGCGTCTTATCGCTCCGTAAGAGCGTCCTCAGGTGCCTGAGACCTTGTCACGCGTTTCATGCTCAGATGATTATGGAACACAACATAAACGAGTGACTGACAATTTCTGGACTGCCATGGGAACATTGGTCTTGATGGACGAGACATGAGGGCGAGTCGAACGGCTGCCAGGGCGCGTCCCTGGTCGCCTGCAGTTGACGGCTTCACACGTGGTAGGGTGGCCACTGCAGTCGTCGCGGCTTGGCCACAGGATCCAGATCAGAGGCATGGACCGCCCTGAGGCTGTCTTAGCTCTCCGGGTCGTCTGATCTGAGAAATTCCGGCAAACTGGAAAAGCGGGTGGATGTGGACGCATGCCCTGGTTGCAGGTATGGTGTTTGCCACAGCTGGGCCACACCCAATCGGTACTGGTGTTCCGTCTTACCAGACCATCTGACTTGCTACAGACCGCTAACGTCCGCCGCGTGGCCAATTTTATCACGTTTATACCGGTGTTCCTTTGCACATGAACGTGGTGGCCTCATCTCGCCCTCCTTGAGCTCCCTGTCGTCATGTTTCTTTCATTCACCGCGTAGGCACCGTACGTCAGCGAAATTAGTAATAAATGCTCGTGTCACAGAGCACTCACTGCACACAATCTCTCCACCTGTGGTAGCTTTAAATGCTATACCGGCCAACCATCTAACACTATATCAAGTCGCCAGCAAGAATTGCAATGGTACGACGACAACCACGTCACGACAACAGTACTTGTATGATTTTTTAGAAGAACTTGTTGTTGGGCGAGTTGTTGCATATTAGCGAACATTGTTTAACTGCGAGAACAAACGGACAGCAGAGATAGCAAGACAGCCCGTCCTTGTCCCATGCTGTCTCTTTGGTCTATTTTTTCGCGCAGTTAAACAATGTTCACTAGTACTTGTGTGAGCACTGCTTTCAGGAAGGGCTCTTTGCGAAGACAACAGCCAACACCAGCAGGAGTAGCGGGAAAGTAGAAGGGAGAGGCAAGGAACATTCGCACCTCATGTTGACTGTCAATGACAATGCTTTTAGCATGGAACCAATATTGCGACATAACGCAACGCCACCATCGAAACGACTGATGTATGAGACGTGAACTGCAGTGGGACTCCTCTTTCGCACTTCCCTAAGAATAATCAACGCTACCTAGCAGCATTCCCGTGAAGCCTGCGCGTAGCCTCCGAAACTCACTCTGTGCCGGTGCGTGCGAACACTGAGAACCGCATCATGCCGTATATGGGCTCCGCTATCGCGCTTCTTTCTGGACACGCTGCGCCATGTAGTGGTGCTGCCGAGAAGTCTCCGCATGGCGTCCGAGACGAGAACAGTCGCACGCCTGTGCAGCCAACGTTGGCAATTGTTCTCTTGTTTGCCGTACACCCGGTGGCAAATACCCAGTGTATTCAGGGTGCCGCTCTCTCAAGCGTTGATGCAAAAGAAGGTCATTGAAATGTGGCGCACACCCTGTGCATTTGTCTCACTGCATGCTAAAGCACCGGGCTGCCGTCCTTGAGCAACCTTTGCGACGTGGGTTCGATTCCACGCAGCACAGAAGAAATTTAAAAGTTTCTTTTCATGTAAGTGGGGCATTTTCAGTGGAAAATACGAATTTACCCAAGTTGGCCTCATATGCGTCAAGCTAGCCTCAAAGACATTCATTGAACAGTGGCATACACTTGCCGGTAAACACAGCCTGATCATTTTCGAGTTTTAGGAGATTTTTAAAAATTGTCTCTGGTAGATAGTATTAGTCTTTATCTTCAGGTGGGTTATTCGAAGAGGCGGACACTACTAGTACAATAAATTGACACACAGATCTAACTAAATGTAGCGTTCGTAATTAGAATGGCAGCAGAAATGACATAATCTAAGTGAGACGGGTGCCGTTGTTGTTGTTGTCCTGAGTGGCCGCGGCACATACCCACAGTGGGGGATTGGCCAAGAATCGGCTGGTTCAATTAGGTGCATTAAAAGAATAATGTGTCATCCGCCATTTTATTCCAACTTCTTCCTTCTCACGATTACAAAGACGGCGCCGAATACAACACACGAAAAAGGGGACACGAGACAAGTCCCCTTCTTCGTGTGTTGTTGTATTCGGTGCCGTCTTTGTAATCATGTTTAAACAACTAGCACAGCAACACTTGCTCAGTTCTTTCTCACCCCAATTTTTCGTCTTCTTTCATGCGTCCAGCGCAGACCGCTTCACTCTTCCGGATTTCTTTTAATTACGCCTCCTGGGGTAATACTTGAATATGTTTCCAATAGTGGCGCACTCCGTTTGGCCCGAGGCTCCGGCGTGCCAGACATTCTTCAATATTCCGTGCTGGCATGCAGTCTTAATCATTTGAACCGGTCCGCAAAATTTTGAATTTGAAGGCACAGTCCCTTTCCTTATAGGGACATAGTCTCCAGGTTGTATGTCCGGTATCTCGCTACTGTGACTTTTATCAAAGTTTTGCTTCATGCGGCGCTTGTAGACCTCCTGTTCTTTGACAGTTTTCCTTACTTCAGCGAGTTTGAGGTTCTCTAAGAGGCCTAGCTCACTATCTGCAGGAAGTATGGGCGCTGTACCCGAAGTTGCAAAATGAGGGCTGTAGCCTAAACCAGTGGTGTGCGATCTGTTGTTATGTTTCACAGTGGCCTCGAGACAGCACTTCCAGCCACCAGCAAAGTCTGGATACATCGTCAGATACTGTTTGATGTCTCGTACGGCACGTTCCGCTAGGCCGTTTGCTGCTAGGTGGTATGGAGAAGAACACTTTATCATTATACCGTGTTCCTGTGCCCACTTTGATAATTTGGCACACCGGAAAGCCGGCCCGTTGTCGCAGACGAGCGTCTTTGTGTGTTTAAAACATTCAGCTTTGAGGAGATCTATTACGCTGTTGGCTTATTCTTTGCCAGCTTTAGCCGCATTCGTCCTTGTGCACTCATCTATGGAGAGCAAGAAAGCTTGCGTTCGCTTGACTCCTTCCCTCTTCATTTTGAGCTCCGCGAAGGCCAAATGAATTACTTTGAATGAGACGCTTGAATATTCAGAGTTTGTCATAACGTCTGTCGATTGCTTGAATTTACCTCGTTCACCTGGCAAAGGTGGCATGTGCGGATGTAATGACTGATGTCGGTTTTCATGCCTGGCCATGTGAATTTCATGAGTGATTTCTTATAAGTGCGCCAGAAGCCATCATGTCCGCTCGATCCAGGAATGTCGTGGTATAGATGAAGAATCCTTGGAATTGTAGTTGGTGGGATGTAATACCTTCTATTGATAAACTGGAGCTCTTCTGTACCTTCCCATAACTTAATATAATTGATTGCCTCTGGATTCTTGCTTGATTCGTGCAGACGTAATCTTGATAGTGTGTCAGCGTCAGTGAGAAGTGGGCCAGGACGGTGCGAAATTATGAAATCGAATTGTTGCAGATAGTTCACCCATCTAGCAAGCAATGCGTGCTCTTGGCTGGGCCATGCTTAGAAGTTGAGTCAGTGCTTGATGGTCAGTGAAAAGTATGAATTTGGCACCTTCCAGGTAAGTGCGAAAGTATTGCACAGCTTTTGAGACGGCTAGAGCTTCCTTTTCTGTGGCCGAGTAATTGATTTCGGCGGGTTTCAGAGTATAGCTGTAGTACCCCACGATGCAGTGTTTAATTTGATAAGCTTGTTTGGAGCGTTTCTGGTATAGAACTGCACCAGTAGCATAATGTGATGCGTCCGTGTTCAGCACGAAAGGCAGAGAAATATCCGGTATTCGCAAGATGGGGTTCGACGATATTAGTTTTACACGTTCACAATAGACAGCTTCGCACTTCTCGTCCCATTGAAAAGGCACGTCTTTCTGAGTTAAACGTGTGAGGCACCTTGTTAGTGCATAGTCTTTCATAAACGCACGGAAGTGTCCTGCAACGTCACGAAAAACGCGCAGGGAATGCACATCATAAGGCTTTACCAGCTTGGAGATTGTCTCTACCGATTCTTGCTTAGTGCTTTTAGTGTGTCCATCAAACACCCTGACAAGAAATACTAAGGTATCTTGAAAGAAAACACTTTTCTTGAAGTTGACTATGAGTTGGGCAAGACAGAGGGCATGAAAAACTTTTGAAAGATGACTACGGTGTTCTTCCTTTGTCTTTGAGTAGATGATGATGTCGTCGATGTACACATTGCAAAATACGCTTAGGAATGGTTTCAGAATGTCGTCATATTCGTCTGAAACCACGCAGGGGAGTTTTTCCAACCAAATGGTAGGCAGTTGTACTCAAACATGTAAAATAGGGATATGAACGCGGTGTACTTCTTCGTTTCTTCACTTAGTGAAATCTGCGAAAAGCCCTTGCAGAGATATATTCGTGAAAAACAATGGCAACCACCAGTTTCGTCAATGATGTCGTCGATTCTCGACATTGGATAAGGTATAAATTCAGTTTGACAAGTGAGAGGCCGGTAGTCTTTGCAGATGCGGAATGTCCCGTCTTCTTTTGGTGAAATGGTTAAAGGAGAAGCAAATGGGGATTCAGAAGGCCGGATAATACCTGCGTCCAACATTTCTTGCAACTCCTTTTTCTGTCACACCTTTTTATCTCTGGACATATTATAGGGGGTTCTATGAACCACTATTTTATCTGCAAGCTCAAAAGGAACGACATGTCATTTCATTCCCGAAGGGTAGCTACCCATGCATGTAAGCTCTGGGTACTTAGTCTTGATGTCTTCCCGTTGAAAAATTTGCCTTGATACACTGTGTCCTTTACCAGGATCTTCTGTTCTTATCGCGTCCTCGGCCATTACTCTGTCGTCCCAATAGAAGTTTATCTTCAGTTTTATCATGTCTGGACGGCACAAAAGAAAATCTTAGGTGACATTGGGAACTGCCAATATGTCACTGGTAATAGCATGTCCTTGAAATTCAATAGCCAGGGTTACCCATTCACTATGCACGGTCACTGACCCATTGTAGGCTTGGACACGCAATGTTCTACCAGCGTGCAGATGACCGACATCCACTCGAGTCTTGTTGATAATTGATACCGAAACTCCACTGTCAACGAGAGCCTTCACTTCAATGCCGTGTACTATAATGGGGGCGTACAATAAGCTTGACGACACCAAATACACTGGGGTGACTAGTTCTTCACCATTCTCACAGTCATGATTTACGCTCTTACGCTTGAGCATCTAGCAACGACTCTAGATGCTCACTCAGCTTACGAGAATCAAGTTGCTAGGTTCTACCACCTCGCTGCCTTCTCAATGTAATTCTTGGCACTGAGGACTGTAAAAAAGTTCAGAAGGTCATCAAACGTTCTTGGACCTTCGGTCTGGACGTGACTACGGATCTCGATACACAACCCTAGCATTTCCAAAGCTACAACAGCAGAGTACGACAGCTTCGGTCCTGCAGAATACATTAGGCGACGCTTCTCAAGACAATACTCAAGCAGAGAGCCACCATAGGGCCGCATCCCATCTGTCTACTGCGTTGCCTTCGAAAGCCGCTGAAAGGTTGCTTTTCCAGAATTCCCATCATGTTGTTCCATGATCGATAAGTTGCGCATCATACCATTTTCTGGCTATACCGCCCAAATAGCGGCGCATATTCAAAATCTTTGTGTCGTCGGGGTGCCACATGTTCTTGTCACTGGCATACTCGAAAAACCATAGCCAGTAGAGTGCACTTTGCGAGTTTCCTTCAAAAACATCTGGTTCAACAATGCCTCGTGCTGCTCGCTCTCGACTAAACGCGCTTGGACGAAAGTTTTCATTATTTCGATCTGTTGTATAATGTGCCTTTGCAATTCCGTAAAAGTAAAGTCTAGGCTGACCTTCCCGGCAGGCGTTTTCAGAACGTTCGCTCAATGTCTGCAGTTGTAGATTCACTGTCACCGAGCCTGTTTGCATGAGGGCTTGGCGGGCGATTGCAGCTTGTTGCAGCACCTCGTTGATCAGCGCGGTAGAACTAACTTCGAGAGGAAGGTCCGTCGCTGGCTCCCCATGCACTTGGTATCGGGTGAACACAACAGACTTCGATGACACCGATCGACGAAAAACCTCACCCGCAAGGCTGGTCTTCGAATCCTGTCGGCTGCGCCAAAATGTAGCGTTCCTAATTAGAGCGGCAGCATAAATTACATAATCTAAGTGAGACGGGTGTCGTCCGCCATTGTATTCCAACGTCTTTCTTCTCACTTTCACACTGCCATTTTATTCCAGCCTCTTTCTTCTCATTTCCACACTGCCTTCTCACACTTCCTGCACAAAATAATTGACAGATACAAAGGCATGGAAGAAGAACTTTTGCAGGAACTACAAAGGCTATATGTAGGCAATACAACCAAAGAACAACACCATCCGTATACTGGTAAGGAAAACCCGTATCTTGACAGCCCCATAACCGAGGCTGAAGTTCTAGCGGAACTCATCAGGTTCAACATGAAATCCATGCCAGGCCCGGATTGAATCACCAACAAGATCTTGGGATATCTCGATGCTGAATCTATCTCGGCCCTCACAAAGTATATTAACAACTGCTGGGAGCAGGGTAATATTCCACGTCCATGGAAACCCTCCCAGGTTATAATGATTCCAAAGCCGGGAAAGAAACTTCAACTTGAGAATCTCAGACCTATATCGTTAACGTCGTGTGCTGGCAAGCTCATGGAGCACGTCATCCTCACACGTCTTACTAATTACATGGAAGATCCTGGCCTTTTCCCGCACACCATGATTGGGCTTAGATCAATACTGTCTACACAAGACGTTATGCCTCAAATCAAACACAAATTATAGACGTGGGACCTCAAACACCAGATACAAAAGCTATCATTGGTCTTGATCTTACGAAGGCATTTGATAATATCACCCACAGGGATATTTTAGAAAAATTACAAGGCCTAGGAGTGGGGCAACGAACCCATGCGTATGTTAACGACTTTCTCTCTGACCGTATTGCGCAAATCACAATTGCTGAAGTGAAATCCAAAGATATGAAACTCGGAAGCCGGGGCACACCACAAGGATCAGTCTTATCTCCCTTTCTTTCCAATGTAGTTATGATTGGCCTTCCAACAGAAGTAGAAAATATAGATGGATTACAGCATAGCCTGTACGCCGATGATATCACCTTTTGGGTAACAGGTGGAAGTGATGGGCAGATTGAGGAAATCCTCCAAACAGCCATACATACGGTTGAGAAATATGTCGTGGGTAAAGGATTGAGATGCTCGCCGCAAAAATCAGAGTTACTTCTATACCGACAAACACGCAGGGGCCGTAAGAGTTCTACGGATAAAACACACATCACGCTTTTTGCAAATGGCAACCAAATACCTATTGTCGACAGCATTAGAGTCCTCGGACTCCCCGTATCCGCAAACGGTCACAACGGGGAAACAATCAGAATACTAGAAAACAGCGCACAACAAACAATGAGATTAATTAAGAGAATAGCTAATCGCCATTACGAGATGAAAGAGAACAATCTGGTACGACTAGTCCAGGCTTTTGTCATCAGCCGCATAGTATAATATGTAACCCCTTACCTAAATCTCCAAGTAGCAGAAAAGACTAAAATCAAAGGCATCATTAGACGATCATTCAAACAAGCCATACGTTTGCCGATAAATACATCGAATGACATGTGAAAAGGCTTTAACTGTCCACAACACGCTCGAAGAACTCATAGAAGCCCATGCGATAGCGCAATATGAAAGACTCTCACAAACACCTACTGGCAGACACATACTTAACAAGCTTAGAGTAACATATGCATCACAGTATGGCACTAAAGTAGACATCCCCACGACATAAGGAAGCAGTTTATTATCCCACCGCTACCCAAAAACATGCGTACCGAACACCACAGGGAAAGGTGGGAGGAAAGGGCAAGGGATATACAGAGGAGATTCCAGTGCTCTCAGGACGTGGTGTACGTTGACGCGGTAGAGTAGACGACTAATCAGAATATGTGTACCATTGCAGTGAACTCGGAAGGTGAGCGTAAGGTCAGCGGATCTATTGAAAACCAACAGAGCCGAGGTGGCTGAGGAATCGGCCATTGCTTTCGCAATGGCTTCCACACAGGCCACGATAATAGTCAGTGATTCTAAAACCACCATTTTATATTGCGCAAAGGGGCGCATTTCGCGGGAATCACAGCGTATCCTGGCAAGCTACCGCGGTGAGCGGGTTGTCCATATTATCTGGGCGCCTGCGCACCCTCCGTCACCGGCAATGAGGCGGCCGACACCGTGGCTCGATGACTCACAAGCCGAGCTACCGGCGCACCGCGGCTGGGGCTGACAGAGGACCGGATTGTTGGCTACAGGGCGATAACTAATCATTACAGATTGCGGAGGGTGTGTTTTCCTCCCGCTCACCCATCACTTAATAAGCAGCAGGCGGTAGTATGGCGCCTCCTTCAAACAAATGCATATCCAAATCAGGTGACTTATAATCATTATTACCCAGACCAATATTCAGCGAATTGTAAATTTTGTCAATAAAGGGCGGACCTGGATCACATTATCTGGGCCTGCCCTCGGGCGCCCCGACAGGGCCAACCAATTGCGGATCGGAAGCAGTGGGAGACCGTGTTGCTCAGCTCGGCCCCCGAACACCAACTTTTGGCTGTTCAGCAGGCCGATGATGCCGCTGGAGCTCAAGGGCTTCTGGCCGCCATCTAGGCGGGGTTGGCCCCCCCACCAATCTGCCGGCCATATAAATAAAAGTTATTTCTCTCTCTCTCTCCAAACATAATTAGTGAATTTTTTTAAATTAGTTTATTTGATGTTACAATTTCTACTGCAAGTAGTATCTGAAACTCTGAATCACCCAGTTCAATGAATAGAATCGTTTACCTGCAACAGGGTATTTTAAAAACTCCATAAATTTTAGAAACGGTCGCCCCTTATATACACGGTAACGCATGTTGATATCAAAAAGGTTTATTGAAGACCGGAATTAATCAAATGGGCCATAAACAGTGCTTCAAGTCACCGTCAAAGTGTCTCATTGAACAGCAGTGTCTCATTGAAGACCGGCACATATGTATACAATTCCACATGCTTATTGTCACAAGCTGACATTATGGTTGCTTTGGAACACTGCTCCCTCGGCACAGCTGGCTGATGCGCTACCCATTAGACCATTGGCTAGCCATTGACCTAGGTAAGCGGTAAAGCGGCTGGATACATACATACATAGACCGATCTGCTGCTATAAGTGCCACAAACTGGGACATATCGTGGTGAACATTATTTCACTTTATTTCAACATTCATCCTTAGTACAGAAGGAGGACCCGGAGTTACAAGAACTGTGAGGGGGACCTCCTATTAGTAATTTAGCAAAGCAGGAAACAATACATTATGGTAAGATAGCAGCGACAGACATCAGAAAACACGAAGTTAATTAAGCAAATAAACAAATACAAAAAGGTGCTTAAAATATTTGAAGTTCAAAACACAAGCAAATGAAACCGATACAGCATATGAATAAATCAATAGGTGGTAATTGACACGTTATGGAAACATAGGAATGACGCATATCACTGAACACGAGGGTAATGTAACAGATAATTAGAAACAAATATATGCTTACGATACGCAAAGTGCAAAGGTTATATAGACTATGCGAGAAAAAATTTAAAGCGCCTAAAAAGGAGAAAATGGAGACAAAGGGAGATATAGAATGAAAAAAATAAAAGCTATTGATACATTAGGTAAATGCAAAATCATTGAAAACTGTAAAATAAATTTGTACACAATATATACTTATAGTAATGAATCAGTAGCCTGTAGTGTCGTTAGTAAATATTTCTTCGTATCTCTCCAGAATGTTAATGTTCATTGACAGGCTTTAATATGGTGTGGTAGTTTATTGCAGTATTTAATGGCCGTAAAAAGGGAAGTAAACGTTCCATAATTATTGTTTATTCGAGGGAGCAAAAAACTGGTAGAGGAAAATCTCGTATTGTTAGTGTTGGTAAGAACAGAGTTATTAAATGTATCTCAAATTATTTCGTGATTTAGTGTGCGATATATTAGTAAAAACCAATTGAGCTGGAGCATGTAACGTAACGGTAGTATATTTAAGGAACTGGAAATTGGTACTGCATGTGATATGTACTTAGAGAAATTGATGATCATCAAGACTTGATTTTCTCAATGTTGTAGATGTATTATGTGCGAGCAATATGTGTTTTCCCAAACTGAGATGCAGTATTGCAAGTGACAATGAAAAAAAGTGAAGTTCTAACATTTTGTGGAAAATACGCGCGCGTTAGAATTAGTATTCTTATTCCAAAGGCAATTTTTGAGAACATGTAAGCATGCAAGTTAAACTTAAGTTGGGGGTCAAGTTTGACGCCAAGGAAGACAACTTCGTGTGCAGGTGAGAGAACATGAGTTTGTAAGACTAGCGGTGGCGCGGGCATGATGACGCGTTTATGTGTATGAAAAAGCATAAACTGAGTTTTGGAAGGGTTGATGTGAAGTTTGTTACTTATGCACCACGTAGATAAGTTGCTTAGGTCAGAATTTAGTTGTTTTATTACGGTATTTCTGCATTTCCTATTAGTAAATATAGTCGTGTCATCAGCATATAGTAAGATGAAGTACTCGTTAAACAGTGAGGAAGATCATTAATGTACACCACGAAAAGTAAAGGGCCTAAAAGTGAGCCTTGTGCGACACCCTTAGCGACTGATTCAGTACGTGAGAGTGAACCTCCGAAATTTACAGCTTGTATTCTGTTAGTAAAATAACTGCGGATGAGGGTAAGAGCTGGGCCACGAATGCCCAGAGCTTCTAACTTGTAAGAAAGGATGTTATGACAGATGGTGTCAAATGCTTTAGTAAAGTCCACGAAAACTGCGCCAACAATATGGGAGTTGTCAAGGGGATGTTTTATTTTGTCAGTGAATGACGTTATAGCTAAGTCAGTCGAATAACCTTTACGAAACCCGTGTTGTTCAAGCGAGAGAAGATGAAATCTGTGAAAGTAGTTTGTTAAGCGGTTTACAAGTATTTGCTCAATTACTTTGCTAAAGAAAGATAGCATAGATAGCATAGGGTGATAGTTTGAAATTAATTCTTTGTTACCTTTTTTAATATAGGAGTTCTTTTACCGTGTTTTAATTCGTCCGGGAAAACACCTGTTGTGAACATGCAGTTAATAATGTGCGCGAGTACATCGCCGATATGAGATGATACTAATTTGATTTCAGAAGGTCGCAAATCATCAAGACCGGGACCCGTAGTTCTTAAACTAGCGATTGAATTGGATACTTATTTGGGTGATGTAGGGAACAAGTAAAATGAATAAGGTGTTTGCCTCAGTACTGGCTGTGGTATACTGTCTAGTGAATGATCATGTGTAGGAAAGAAAAAAGTATTGAATTCATTTGCGATATCAGTGGCTTCCGTTGCTCCCCTTGTTCCTGTATTAAGTTTGCTCAGTGCATGGTTTGGTGAAGACAGATGAAGAAAGGACCTAATGGTATCCCAGTTTTCGCGGGTGTTATTTTTGTGTTTAACAATCGTTTTCTCAAAGTAGAAACGCTTGGCTTCTTTCAAAAGTCTGGTAAGTGTATTAGAATAAGTTATGTACCGCGACTTTAAAGTTACATTAAAAGGTTGGCGTCTTAATTTTTAATGGAGGTTATCACGTTTCATAATACTTTTTTAAGAGAGATCCTGTTATCCATGGGTTTCTAGGGGCGGAGAACCAGTGAGTATTTTGTGTTAGACTTGTACACTCCGAGTACACGCTTTTAAATTTGTTGTTAAATTGTTCGAATGCCAGGATTAGGTCTGTTATAGAAGGAATCGGGTTCCAGTCAATTTCAGCAACTTTACTAATGCACTTAGTGGTGTGAAAGTTCGCTGTTTTTATGTTCCGTTCGTATGGAGGGTTAATAGACGTTAATAGAACGAATACGGGATAGTGGTGTGTTATGGGAACAGTGACTACGCCAGCACATTGCTCTAGGTGTAAGTTTGATAATACATGATCTATTAAAGAGTGAGATCTGGACGGAGGACTTGTAGGTACGGTTATTAATAAATCTAGGCCATATTCCGCATAGCAGCTGGTATAATTAGAGTAACGAATATCATTGGAATTAGTAATATCTATGTTTATGTCACCGAGGATGACGACATTTTTGTTTTTGTTTGCAATGATGTTCAAGATAGTATTTAGTTGAGAACAAAAGTTTGCAGAACAAGATGAGGGGGAACGGTAAACTGATCCAATTATTGTGTTTCTACTGTTAGCTGAAAAAAAGACTTGTCGAATTCCAAAAATTCAGATTCAACGTCAAGGCAAGTGAAAGATAGATCATGGCGAAGGTGATATGGATGGTTACCTTGGACAAGAATCGCTGAACCACCATACCGAACATCCTTGCGGACACATGCTTCCATTGTGTACCCGGGTATACCAAATATCTTGCTATCAGCGTTTGTCGACCATACTTCTGAGAGGCAAATGATAGTTAAAGGGTTATTTAGATTAGAAAAGAAATCTATCATGTTATGATAGTTCTATGAGAGGCTACGTATGTTGAAGTACATGAGGGATTTATGGGTGAGCCTGCTGTTATTTAGTGAGCGTTTTAGTTCTTCTGAAGAAAAATATATTGTTTGGGATATTTATTTGATTAGATGCCTACAAAACACTTGTATGACCAAAACTTGAATATGCATGTGCTATCTTTGACCCTTACCAAACTAATCTCACTAAAGCCCTTGAAAGCATTCAAAACCGTGCTGCTAGATTTATTCTTTCAGATTACTCATATCACACTAGCGTTTCATCACTAAAATCTAAACTAGACCTATCGCCTCTTGTCTCTCGTCGACGCCTCTCTCGCCTATGCCTCTATCACAGGTTTTTTTTATTTCATACCTCGTGACAGCCAGCTGGTCCAGCTGGCTCATCGTGTTCGTCGAACAGGCCACCCGAACTCCGTTATCCCACCACAAGCCCGCACCACTACGTTCCTGCAGTCATTCTTCGTCCGAACTGCCCGAGACTGCAATGGCCTTCCCAGACAAACTGCACTCATCCGCGATACAGCCCGCTTTAGATCTGCCATTGAGTGTTCCGACTCATCTTTCTAATTTCCACATCATCAATCCCGCCTTTTACATGCCCACCCCTCATGTAATGTCCTATTTTGGACCCTTGAGGTATTAACAAATATATAAATAAATAAATAAATAAATAAATAAAATATAAAAACGTGAGGCTTGGAAAGCAAAAGGTCGCGTGTGCTAGAAATAACGTACACACGGTGTCCTTCTGTCTTTCGTGCTTTGATGCTGCAGTTGTCCGTCCATAGAAATTTCCAGCTGTGCTGCTTTTTTCAGTTCGAGGGCTTGAGCAAACAGACGTTTGTTGACTTGTGTTAAGTGGTCGTTAATAAAGACCTTGGCCTCTGCAGATGGAGGGAAGCCTAGAGAAGTAGAGTTTAGTCGTGCTTTCCGGGCCTTATTTACGAAATCAGCCTTCTTAGTGCGGGAACAGAAGCGTGCAATTATATGTTTATCCTTCTTCGCAGGAAAGCGGTGAACAATGTATACGTCACATGGTGCCACAGGGCAGCCAATCTTGTCGCCGATTTTTTGGAGAACTGCGACACAATTCTCGCCCTGTGTGGATGGCACATCCTTGATCTCGACATTGTTTGTACTAGAATACTGCTCGATGTCCGCTACCCTTCTAGCCAGTTTTTCGTTTTCCTTTGCGAGTGTTTTGTTCTCTGCATTAACTGCATCACATTTTCCCCTCAATTCTTCGTACAGCTGGTTCATCATGCGCAAACATTCACGCGTTTCTGCGATTTCTTTCAGAAGGGCGTCAACATCGCGAGCAAGTTCTGCATTACTGGGCATCACTAAAAAACCATGGGAGTAACCTTGGCAGCAGCAGGCGTGACAAAAGTTAAGAACAGAAGTGGTAAATGCCGTATAAAAACGAAGACTAACCTGCGCAACCAAAAAGTATTGCTTAGTGGTGTGTCCCTGCTGCCACGGCTGCTGCTGCCAAGTAAAGCGCAGGACCAGACGGACCCCGTTTTTGTCGTGCCAGTGGTGCCACGGAGCGGTCCAGTTCAGTGGTAGCGTTGCGAGATGTCACCAGGTGCGCACGGTGATATCGACTGGCGGGGATGGTGGGCGTGAAGTCCACGTGCGAAGATAGCCGTATGCTTGTCAGCCCAACGGCGGTGGAAATAAACGCTTGCCCATTACTGTGCGCCGCTCTGCGCAAACAAAAAGTATTGTTTAGTGGTGTGTCCCTGTTGCCACGGCTGCCGCTGCCAAGTACATGCCAAGTGCGTGCATGCATACATACATACATACATACATACATACATACATACATACATACATACATACATACATACATACATACATACATACATACATACATACATACATACATACATACATACATACATACATACATACATACATACATACACAGTTAAAGCGGTAGTCCTCAGAATGTGTGTGAAATAATAGCATAGTACTAGTCCTGTTGTTTCAGACATATACTGCATCACGTGGCTGAAGAGATGGGAAAAATTATTGTAAGATAGCGATACTCCCTATTGCGAAATTTATATATATATTGATGCAAATTATTTTATGGACAATTAGGACAGTAGGCAGTCATATAAAATCACATCTGCGTGTAAAGCGTGTCGGCTTTTCTACATGACTCGTGGAAAGTTCCAGTGTAATCGTTGGGGCCACTTGGCTTCCAGAAACTATTGCACAATTCGAATCGCGCTTGCGATCAGGTTACAGAACAATCGCAAACCATGACAATCGGCACAAGCGCGAACCATACGAAACCAAGCAAAGCAAACAAGCGCGACCGGGAGCTGACGCGAGCAGACGATAATGCGAAACTAGCGCCACACCTGAGACCGAGTACATAATCGAGTGGTCAGGATGGTGCGCATGAAACCGGTTTCCCGTGCGCACGTCACTGAAGGGGCTGCTCTCATTGGTACCCGCCGGTCCTGGCTCACGTCTTTCATATGCCGCACTGTGCTCGCTCTTTCGTCTTTCGCTGTTGTGCTCGTTTGCTCAGTTATTCCGCCGCTAACGCTCGCCGCAGGAACAGGCCATTAAGACATGTGCTCTAAAAAGCCACTGTATCGTGGCTTGACAAAGCTTCTATCTGCAGCACGTACATTAGTCAGTTGCATGGCTACGGATGGTCAACTCGATAAGTATATTGCAAATAGTGCTTTAAGTTAACACTATTCTAACAGAACTGAAGCCTAAAAATGCACCTTACTACGACTAATGGAACTGCAACAAGAAAGCACAAATATTGTTTCTTATGATTTTTATCAGAAAGATCTTTAACAGGCTAATCATGTAACTATGCTTGTCGAGACCTGACGGAGGAACTTATTTCAATGCTTGCATTCCATAACTTGCGCGTGGCCATGGGATCATACCAGAAATACCCTAAGAATTATGACGCATAAAATGGAAGAGTATTGCACTCCACATAATACAGGCAAGCAATGTTGGTCATGTTGATAATCACGTTATTGTTGTTTTGAATAAAATTATGAGCAAGTTTAACTCACGCACAGGCGCCGGCTTAACTGCTGGTTCGCCACATTTCATCGAACTTCGATTGCAGCCGCACGCTGAAGAATTCCTGGTCTTGTTTCTGCACTATCTCCTCGTTTATCCGCGATAAACCTTGCATGTGTTACTAAAGGGTCCAAATATTGAACCTATAATATGAAGAGTGGCATAAGCTTTGAGATGTATGTTCCCAAATAGTACTACGAAATAAATTGTTGCTGCACACAAATTTGTCATGAAATATATAAAAAGGCGTTTCATGAGAAAAAAAATTATTAGGACAAGATTGTGTTATAATGCAATTTTACAGTGAATCTGTTATCCTCTAGTTGGTTGGCATTTTCGGTGTCGTCGACTGTCAGAAAAAGTTTGGACCAATCCCTGTGGCAGTACAGGGCCAAGCGCACTGGTTCATACCATGTAAAGCACAGACTTTCAGCACTCAGCAAATTTTAGCGAACAGTGCACACATTCATTCGAATCACGCATAAAACATACAGAATAGCGCACGCTTCAATAACGAAGAAGCACAAACGAAGCATCCGAACCACGTATTTGATGATAAGGCGCTTCTGACAGCAATGCAAAGGACGTTTTGCGGTCACTGCGGCACCTTGCGACGTGGGGAGTGACGTCCCTAGCCTTTCGGATATAAAAGAACCAGCCTAGCAACTGATATAAATGTTGTTACAGGACTGTTATGACTGTGCTGTCAAAATTACGACTACTCATATTACTATAATCATTCTAAATTACCAATACTACCATTATTCTAAAGCAATAAATCATTGCATCCCAGCCCTGCAAAAGTGGATGTTCAGTGAAGCTGGACATTTACTCATGCAGGTTTGGGAGGGCGAGTGAATTTTTTTTTGGGGGGGGGAAGTACCGTAACTTGTCTGATCTATAAAAATTCGTTATAGGGTGACATTTCTTGTGATCTCACCGCCTTCCGTTCGCGAATAGCATGTTGCCTAAATAAATTAGGTGAAAAGTTTATTAGTGAAGTGTTGCTAGTAGGTCGATGTGAATCATGACTTTTCTTGAAAGTAAGGCCCCCTTCTTCGAGCAATCAACTTCAAGGACTAGAATTGCGCTAGTGGCCCCAGGAAAACAATAAGAATGCTAAAAATACCTGGTGGAGCGCTACACCTTAGCAGCACCCACAAAGTGCGGTGGCTGAGCAGCAGAAGTATGGTACGCTTCAGTGCTCAGGAACGCCTCTGTACAGTGGTCCGCCGTTTCTCTCAATCGAAGACCTGGCGCGATCCATAGAACCTGCAGTGAAGCCAGCCATATAGGTAAAACGAAAATCAGGTATGAGTGCATTAGATGCGAGTGTTTCCAGCCTTGTCGATTCTGAGGAAAGTTGGAGTTCAGTGCCGTCTTCGCAGACCACTGAGGCATAGCGCCCCACGGCTCGGAAACCAAGTGGGAAATATCACCCAGTCAATAAGAGCAAAAGAAGGGCAAACGATAGCTTGAGGGGCCAAAAGAAGCGAGTAAAACGACGGAGAGGTTTAGGAAATAAAAGCTGCGCCAATTACCCACGCTACTGCTATAGTTTTGTGCTTCTTGCGAAACATTAGTTTCTTTACTTTGCATATGCTGCTTATTGTTTGAATAGTTTTCGGAAAACTCATGCACCAGCATTTTCAGGGTCCCTTGCTGATTGTTGACGGCCCGGGTACATTTTCTACAATGAGAAGTAAAACAAAACAAGCGTGCAAGCAATAATAGAGCACGCGACTTTTATTCTTTTGAAGTTTTTGACTTCAATAGTTTGTATTTGCTTGTCTTAAATTGCATAGAGAGATACAACGCTGAAATACAAAGCAGCAACTCCCACGTGAGAATTTACATAAAGAGACATCTGGTATCACTTTTGTGCCGTACAGTGAGCAGTTGGATGGGGTGAGAGTGTGTAAGAAAAAGAAAATTTCTTTAGATACATCCTTTAGCTGATGTTTCCGTAAGCAACATCATTTTAAGCGTTCTTTACCAAATCATGTGTAAATGGTAAGGAATACATACTATGAGAACACCGGCATGATGAGTGGAATGAGAGCCAGTGGTAGAAGGACAAGACTAAGGCGCGAGCAGTGGCACGAGTTGTGGCTCAAGCCGTGGCCGGACATTCTTGAAGGCACCCTGCCAGGAATGGCGCCTGCTGGGGTAGACTGGGGGATCGCGCCTTTCGCACATTAGCGCCCGCAACGTGGAGCCACGGCTGCGTTGCGGGACAGACGGTCATCGTGGGGAAGGCGTGGATGTGACCACCCATGCCGCGCGAGCTGAACCTCTGGCATCCTTTGAGGAGCACTTGCGCCTGCTTCTCCTCTGTCACCGACATTGCTTGGCGTGGGACCCGAGGCCGGCGTGGTGTCCTGCAGGTTGCTGTAGACCCCGGCGCCTCCTTTTTAGAAGGGCAATGCTGGCGTAGGGGACATCAACGAAATGAAACCAATAACACCTCTAGCAGCGGCTGCATACCCCGGTGGCACCGGTTGCGAACTTCTGGACAGTCGGCTCCAGAGGACGTCGTAAGTTGTTTCCGATGTTCCGGCCACATCTCAGCTGCTCGAGGCCAAATGCTAATGGTAGCGCAGGTGGCAACGTTCGCGCAATCGTCATCATCATCAGCCATCTTCTTCTCCTGTTACCTGCGCGGCGCAGTGCGGTTTCTGTGCCGTGGCACGGTAGTAAATGGGCGACCTGCTGTGTGCCTCCGGGAATAGTACAGGGCTTCGGGTTCTTGCAATACCTCGACAACTGGGAGGCTGAACCATCCTGGTCTGCCGCATCTTCGCTGCAGATATGTCCGGCAAGCCACCCAGGTTTCGGACCTTCGCGTTCCTTGAAGAGCCGGGTGACTCAGCCATTGCCGGCTCCGCCGATCCTCGTTCGGTGAAGCATTCGGCAAGGTATGTCCACTGGCGGGGAAGCCGTGCCGTACCTGCGAATATCGCCGTCATGACCATCGCAGAGGGAAGGCCAGCATGGGAAAGCCGATATGGTGAGTGGCATGCTAGCCATTGTTGGAAGAGATGACGATTAACGCGCGAGCAATGGCACGAGCTCGATGCTCTCGGGCGCGCCCGCCAGGACTGCGGCCTGCTGGCGTGGACTGCGCGACTGCGGCTTTCTCACAACACACCCATATACATGCGTGGTGTATATTTAGACATGTACATGTTTATTGCTTTCTACAATAGGCCTCCGGACCTTCTTATTTTGTTTTTGCTTTTTGCATGATTTTCGCCTCGTACTCCTTCAATGTGGCCCGGCTGTTCACTCACTACTACTACCTCTCCACGGAGACGGCACTGATTATTCCGTTCTCCTGTCCTCCTTGGGTGGCATACTGAAACAAAATGGGAGGACGCTTAAGCTTCGCCTTCGAGAGTTGAATGCGAGAGCGTTGAAAGACCCCTGAGTGCTTCTCACGCTTCCCGGCAACTGAAGCTTATGTAACCGTCATGTTGACAAAGAAACGTTGGCGGTGAATGCAATGCAAGAAGGCCAGGATTGTGATTTTTTTATGGCATGCTAGGAACCAAGGCGGTCGCACCGCTGCTACTGAGACCGACCTCAAATGGCACCTCAAAAACGCTATCGCGTTAAAAGGGCTTCTTGTTTGAGCTTCTGCGTAACAGAATCGTGTTTTCTGGTATATTGAAATTACAATTTCACGCTACCACGTCTGTAAGTCGCGTGTACATGGTACTTTACATTTTTTCTACGTGTTTTACTTTGAGAAATCCAATTACTTCAGTGAATTCCTTGCGCCACTTGGAGGGCCTCCATGGTTCGAAGTTCTTTTCGCCGAAGCGACAATGGTGTCAGTGAGTGTGGACTCGGGCACTTCTTTGAAAACGTGCTATGTATACAATCCTTCGTTTAATGTATATGTTATAGCCCTGATGGAATTGTGCCGTCATTGCGACTGAGTGTCCGTATCGTCTTTTGTTGAAATAAACTTTTTCTACAGCGCCGGAGGCCAGCGCCAGATTTTCTGTGACATGGGGCGCAGTCGCGTTAATAACTTTCGACTCGGCTGGCTGCATTCACATCTATGCAGTCCCGCTGGGGCGCATTTTATGCGAAGCATATTACTAGAGCTCAATCCAGCTCCTCAGGCGCGGCGGTGTCGCCTTCAATACCACGTGACACCGTGACGTCACGACAGAGGAGAAACGGGGTTCCAACTCGCGCCGTCGCTCGCGGCGTCGCGGTGGTATATAAGCAGCTGCGCTTGCCTCTGCCAGACACTCACGAGGTGAGATGCCTCCTGGAGACAGAGCTGCTCGTTGGAATGAGAAGCGAAGGTTGCGGCGTGCTACAGAGAGTGTTTCTAGGTGGCTTTGCTACGACACAGCGACTAAGCGCCCCGCATCGGACGCGGGGAGCGTCGAGCAACGCAGCGTTCGGCGCGACAACGAAATGTGCGCCTGAGCAAGCGCCGCACGCCTGAGCAAGCGCCGCACGCCTGAGCCGACGCCGACGACACCGTCCTTTCTGCGACACGAGCTCCTTAACGCTGTCGCGTTAAAATAAAGGCTAGTATGCTTCGCATCCTCGGCTTAACCTTAGCTAAGCCACAGACATTTTTTTTTTCGTGCAGTCCATAGCAGAGGACTAACCGAAAATGACCACGGGGTTCCCCTGTTAGACGCCGTAAAATGCGTATCTCTACGTTTTAGAAGGATTTATGACGCGATTTATGACGAATTCTTTTTTGTCCACCTTCAAATATAAAATGCATGCTCGCAATTTTTGCGAGTAAATTTTAGTGATGCGACAAGTCCCTATAGTAAGCTGTACTTATATTCAGGATTTAATCTTTTTCAGTAACAAGACACGATGCGCTTGACCTTCTAGAAAGGCACCATAGCGCCAGAGTACCGTGAAAGAAGCGCAGCGAGTTTAGGGAACAAACTTCCTTCTTCATCGTCCACATGAAGATGTTTTCGCTTACTTTTACACTCGCAAGCACTTTATGTTGACTCACTCAGGAAAACCGTCGCTAAGGGACGACGCTCAGAAGTCGAGTGCGTCACCAACCGCCTTAAACACCAAGGCTTGGAGAAGGCGAATATATCTTTACCAAATTAATGTGTTCTATTGTGTTGTCTTTGTTGTCGCGCAGAACAGACATGAGGGTTTATATTGTTCTGATATATTGGTTACACTGGTTTAGTGTACGGATCTGAAGCATTCCCAGCAAGCTAAGAGGCCCGATCCGCCATTTCGGTCTTCTCAATAGCTCTGGTATAAGCTTGAATAAAAGCTCGTATAAGCTGGTATAAGCGCGGTATATGGTCGAAGACACGTAGCCGCTTTCAAGGTCGCCTGTTCTACGCGCGGCTCAGAATCACATTGTTCCGGCGGCCCGCCTCGCCACTCTTAGTATCTGCCCGGGGGCAAAAGTTTCGGTATATATGCAAACGACGCCCAGAAAACATCTGCAAGAAGGCCAGAGGCAGGCAGCGCAACAATAAGCGGACGGTGTGCCTCCGTGCATACGAGACTGAGGGCTTCACGGTAAGCGCTGAGACCTTTTTCATTTTTTCTTCCTTTTTTCACAGATATTTAAGTGGTGTTACATTCGCCAAAAATATATCGTATACCTAGCCGCGTTCATGGTCGTATGCGTTCGTGAGATTCACGAACCACGATGTTACAACCATTCAAAAATGACACTATATTGTAATAGCTAACCCGCCAATGGCGGATATATCAAGCAATGTTTAAGGCCTGTAAGGACCGCTGGGCTGGACTTCTCCACAATAACGTAGCCTCGCCGCCTTGAAGATTATATGACTGAGCTGCGTTGGTAGCTCGCTTGCCATAGTAAGAAGTTGAAATCCACGAATGACAAAAAGTTGATTTATGTTTTAATCTGGGGACTGTAAGCTCGAATTTCACCTCCTCCTGAGCACTACATCTCTAGGCTTGGTGTTGCGCCTGACAACGACAAAAGATGCCGAGAGCCAGTGGTGCCATATTATTCCAGGTACAGCCAAATTAAAATTACACTAAGATTCAGCAAAAGAACCTCCCTCACCAGAACAGGAATTGGCCTCCCTGATGCAGCATTGGGCCACTCCCTCCCAAATGACACATTCGATAAATGAATGGTCCTCAGTCCCCAGAAGCTGCGTAGCACTAACCAAGGTGTCCGTGAGACCTGTAACGCAGCAGAGGGTGCTAGGAATTTCTGGACCCGGGCAGGCCACCAACGGAAACTGGCCCTGGCAACCTTTAACATTAAAAAATTAAATTGTGGGGCTTTATGTTCCAAAACCTCTTTCCGATTATGCGGCATGCCGTAATGGGGGGCTCCGGAAATTTGGACAACCTGATGTTCTTTAACGTGCACCTAAATCTAAGTACACGGGTGTTTTCGCATTTGGTCCCTATCGAAATGCGGCAGCCGTGACCGGGATTTGATTACCTTTAACATCCGAACTCTGTCGAATAATGCTAGCTCAGCGAGAATCTTAGAGGGACTATCAGGCATTGTTTGCGATATCATTGGCCTCAGTGAAATTTCAACTGGTGAGGCTAATACAGTGTTGACTAAAGCTCATATCCTCTGCTATAGTGGCCTCCGAGATAACAAGCAATACGGCGTAGGATTCCCAATGCATAAGGGCAATAATAACAGGGTATCTATACTCATAATAAAATTTAATAAGAGGAATACATTAAAGATAGTTTGCCTCTATATAGAAGATGCACTCAATGTCGGGAATCCTGGGAATAAATAAAAACGGGAATCAGTCTACGTAAAATACCATAGTTAGTTGAACTCAGAAACATGGTTTCCGCCAACGGTTCTTCTAACGAGATGCCTGAAACGTCAGCTGTCTATCCATTGCAGGTATTGTGCGCCGCGTTGGGAAAACGCAACACCCGATGGCGCTACCAACCGTACTGGAGGTGGCGCTTGCTGCCGCCCGGATAGGTCTGTTAATTCAGTGCTCTTGGCTCTCTTGGAAGATGTCCAGTGAGCATCCAGTCAGTCAGAAAAGTGCGCACCAACTTCGCAGTACAATTTTGCTTTAATGAACTAATAATTCACATTGGCCCTAATTGATCTTAATTCACTTACATTATTTCATCTTACATTCAATTGTTTGCTGACGATTGCGTGATATATCGTGAAAAAATTACTAACGACGACAATAATGCTCTTCAGTCTGATTTGGACTATGTGATTGATTGCTGTAACACTTGGTTAATGGAACTTAATATAATTAAATGTAAGGTATGCGCGTGCAGAGGAACACCAGTATTCTTCCTACTTACTATCTAAATAAAGTTCCTCTAGAACCCGTTACCTAGTACAAATACTTAGGAGTTGATATAACAGCAAAACTAACCCGGAACCTTCACACTGATTACATAATAAGTAAAACTAATAGCATGCTCGGTTACTTACGCCACAAGTTTTCCAAAGCACCGCCATCCTTAAAATTATTACTTTACCAGTCATTAGTGCGTCCTAAATTAGAATACTCTGCACTTGTGTGGGACGCGTACCATGACAACCTTATCTCCTCACTGGAGCTTGTCCGAAATAATTCAGTCCGATTCATATTTTCAAATTTTAACGGTACCGCTAGCATAACTCTATCTCTTCCATCACTTGCATCTCGTAGAAAAATAGCACGTTGGACACTGTTTCACAAATTTTATTACCATTCCTCCCTTAACAGTAACTCCATTTCTCAGCCTCATTACCTATCGCGCCGCATCGAACATCGCCATAAGGTCGGACTTCAAACAGGCAACACTGACACTTTCAGTCAATCTTTTTTCCCAGATCGTCATGGCAGTGGAACCACCTTCCCTGTGAAATTCTAGCTATTGTCGACAACAAACTATTTCGTAAGGCATTAGCTAACATTGAATAATTAGTAGTCTTGAGCTCGTTATTTCATTTACTTGCCGTACTTACAAACATTAGGCAAGATATTACATAGTAGTGTATAATTAGGAATTACTAACACGCTCCATTGTTTATTTTCCATACTTCATTGTTATGCTTCCCGTTTTCCCACTCCCCTTTGTAATGCCTTCGGGCCTTGAGGGTAAAATAAATAAATAAATAAATAAATAAATAAATAAATAAATAAATAAATAAATAAGAAAAAAGCACTCTCATCTAACTCACGCGATGCTTAGAGTGCTATTTATTGGGTACAGTGCAGATGACACAGTGCAGAGCTACGTGATCGCGTACGATCCTCGCTCGAAGTTGCACTCAGCCGCCGGTAACGCAAACCGCTGTCGGAAGACATATCTTGGAAATATGCGCTCGTATCGCTTCTTCTATGATACGAAGATCACTGTGGCATGCAACAATGACGCATTGCTACATGGTTACAGCAAAATTACGGGGTTTTATGTGTCAAAGCCCCTTTTTGATTATGAAGCACTCCGTAGTGGAGGCCTCCGGAAATTTGCCCACATGGGTTTTTTTAACGTGCACCTAAATCTAAGTGCAAGGGTGTTTTCGCATTTCGCTTCCATCGAAATGCGGCCCCCGTGGCCGGAATTCAATCCCGCGTCCTCGTGCTCAGCAGCCAAACACCATAGCCACTGAGCAACCACGGCGGGTATGGTTAGAACTAAACTGCGCAATAAATCTTGTTCATGCATCAAAGTACAAAAAATTAAAAATATATATTCTGGGCTTTTACGTGCCAGAATTACGAACCGATTATGAGGCACGCCAAGGCGGAGCACTCCGGATAAATTTTGACCACTTGGGGTTGTTTAACGTGCCCTCAATCCACGGGACACGAGTGTTCTTGCATTGAGCCCCCCCACCAGATGAGGCCGCCGGGGCCGGGATTCGATCCAGCGACCTCGTGCTTAGCATGGCAGCACCGTAACTGCTAATCCAACGCGGACGGACACGAAAAATAGTCGAGAGACTTTCCAAATAATGGACACGACACTGCTG
The DNA here is from genome assembly GCF_038994185.2 of Dermacentor albipictus. NCBI lineage: Eukaryota > Metazoa > Arthropoda > Arachnida > Ixodida > Ixodidae > Dermacentor > Dermacentor albipictus. The sequence goes on along the minus strand of NC_091828.1, from coordinate 25,848,912 downwards.
CAGCAAGCACGAGTCTCTGACGAACTTACTGTATCAGCTGGAAGCAGAGTACACACTCAAGAAAATAACGCCCGCGAAGGTCGAGAAGGATTTCGAAACACTTCGGGCTTACTTTCGCTGAATATTTTAAAATGGGTGTATTCGTTAGCAGAACACACTCGGTGCACTCTTGCAGAATTTGCGTGTTCCGAAAGGGTGTTTTGCGCAAAATGTACACCTTGCAGGATGTAAGGGTTTTCTGTTACTTCAACCTTTCAAGCAAGTAAAAAAGGCCTTAACTATCTATTGCCCAGCAATTTGCGCCAATTCGTTGTTAGAGCACGTCTTATGCTCAGAGTAGGCTATGAATGTCAGCCTGTTGCATAATATACAGTGCGTCCTGTTAGTGAAGTCTACATACAGAGCAGTTTCTTTTACTTCCTGCCATCCCTTTTGAGTCACACCTCTGGCTTCTATCAACAAAAGGCCTGACAGATGGAATAGCACACTGTGGTAAACTTTATACCACTCTGGCTTCCATAAGGTTGCTTCAGATTGGTGTTGTTCTAAAGATCAGTGGTCAATCGTTTTGAGAATCATAGCATCTCAGCCAACTATAGTTCATGAGGCGCGCGTTCTTTCTGGTCTAGCATCGGTGCTAACGCAACATTGTGCACAATAAGTCTTTCGCTCTTTCATTCAATGTCGAGTGGAATAAAGATTCTTAAATGCATGTGGAGCAATGTATAACCGACAAGAGCGGAGCATTTATTTTGATGGCGCCTCTCGGCCGAAAAGTAGAAAGATGCAACTACTTTGTTCTCTTCCTTCCTTGCTGCCTTTGACATTTTACTTCTAGCGGCTCTTAAATCGGTTCTATTCATGCGTTGCTGCACTCCTAAGTTGCTGTATAATTCTCCCTTTTCGTGTCGCCCGAGTGATCGAGAGGTAACCTATCCGACTGGAAAATCTAGGTTCAAATCGAGCCAATGGGGTGTTTTTATTGCTTTATTTATTTAAGACCATCTTGGAAAGGCCCATTGGTATTTCTTCAGCGGTGGGACATCCTAAGGACTTGAGTAGTGATAAAACAAAATATATCATTAGAAAAATAAAAGATAGCGTGTATTTCGGCGAAACGATTTGGGGGAAAGAGAGCAGGTCCATTAATCGTGTTAGTTCACGTATAGACTTGTATTGGTGTAAACACAAGAAAACACCATTAAGGATGCAATTTTCGTTTTTGTGCAATGTGCTTCTGCTGAAAATATTTAATTTTAAAGTTTTTCAAGCACGCAGCATACATTTTGCTATGGCATTTGTACGGGAAACCCCTGTGCGGTGATAGGCTGCATGAACGAAAATGTCAGTGTTGTCTGCTGATGAAATGACCGCAACTGGTGACGTTCTTCTGAGTAGTCTGTTGATTTTTTTTTTCCGGCGCCGCGACAACGTGATTGCCAACGGCTACCGCGAGGGGCTCTAGTGACCGTACCAACTGGAATGAAGGAAAACAGTGGTACAGTAGGTTCTCGGCTGATGTTCCAGTCATCTAGCCACTATTTCAGCATGATGCTAGCGAACGTCGGCCGATGCACCGAAGGATTCTCTTTAATTGTCTTTTACATTGCAATAGGACCCGAGGTACGGTGATAACAGACATCTGCCAGGGTGCGATCTTGTACGCGTTCCAAAATAGAACGGAGGCGGTTCGTTCCACCAAGCCAAATACGATTCGTCAATTTGAACCGTGCCGAACGCCATGACGTCAACTGCGGCGTGATATCTGCTATCGATCATTCCGTGTCGTCTGCTATCGGACGAACGGAACGGACCATACCGCCTATTTCGTGACGTAAAGAACGAACCGCCTCCGTTCTATTTTGGAACGCGTACAAGATCGCACCTCAGGGGTGCGATCTTGTACGCGTTCCAAAATAGAACGGAGGTGGTCCGTTCCACCGAGCCGCACACGGTTGTTCAGTTTGAACGGTGAAGAACGCCATGACGTCAATTGTGAAGTGATATCTGCTGTCAATCATTCCGTGTTGTCTGCTATCGGACGAACGCAACGGAACGGACCACCCATTTCGCGACGGAAAGAATGGACCGCCTCCGTTCGAGTTTGGAACGCGTACAAGATCGCACCCCTGATGCCACCTGTTCTTTCTATCAGTGGAGTTACGAAGTGAAGGGCTTTAATACCTTCTTTCCGGGCATTGCTATTCACTCTTCTTAAGGCATGCTTTTTTTGCCACAGTTCAATCTCCCTGAAGCGAAATCATTCTTTGCGAAGAACTGGAGGTATTCTGGTATTCAAAATTTTTAAATAGATCGTAAACAAGAAATAATTGTAAAATTCGAAGGCACGTTTCTGTAGTGAGTTTTGAAGTATAAACTGTAGCGTGAATATATGTATGAAGTATAAACTGTAGCGTGAATATATGTAGCGTGAATACTGAATATATCTTTTGTGGACAATACACAGCAATATGGCGATAGATGAGAGGTAAGAATAGCACATCAGGCACCTACTCAAAGGAAAAGGCCTAAGATGAAAGAGATGATTTTGTTAAGTAAATTTCAGAACTTGGCCAGTGCCCTTTACTTTGGACGGAACACATCCGTACGTTGCTTCACGTATACACGCGCAGTTGGGGCTATGAAAGTAATAAGGCTATGTTTATAGCTGCCCTTTCGTACTCTTTCGTCCCTGTTGTGTAGCAGCCATTACAAGAGAGCTACAATAGGTCATTTGTAGTTGCAGCTGAGCGTTAGCTTAAGAGGCTGCCGATAAAAAAACCTTGTGCAGGTGCCCCAAGAAGTAAGCCGAGCGCACGAGTGCTGGCCGATCATCATCTCCCGGCGCTAGCGGCTATATTTGGAGCTACGTAGCATGCGCAATGAAAATCTGCGGTGCCTTTCATACGCTTTTAAATCCTGCCAGATATGCAGCTCAGGCAAAGGAACGCTTGTTCCAGTGGTCAACGCTAGGGGAACCGTTATACGCTTGCAGAAACCATTTATTTTCGTGCCATTAACGGAAGCAGCGGCATGGCCACCACGGTAATAGTCGCGTTTCCAAAGGAACAAACAGTGGCAGGCGCCATGCGTTTATCAAGCAAACGGTTGTGGCGAGATGCTTGCCACTGTGTAATACTCAGCAACTTCCTCTAACGTCGACCGTTGGAAGAAGCGCTCCTTCACCGGAGCTGCCGATGAGGCCGCAGTCAAAAACACATCGCATGGGCAATGCAATAAACGTTCGCGCTTGCCATATTGTGCGCACTGCTGCCGCTAGTAGACGAAGATGTGGTTTGGCCACCGCTCGCACGCTACATTTACCTTCGGGGGCACCTGTACCTCTAGCGGTAAGACAGAGGGTGCCTTTATTCACACTTTTCAACATAGACTCGATGAGGGAACCAAATTAATCATTGCTTATAATGGTGAAATGACGAGCATGCTTCATTATAAATAAGTCAGCGGTAGCAAGTAGACAGCAGATTGCCTTTCTTTCATTTCTCTCGGGGGTCTCAAATAGAACACCTTAATGTGATCAAACTAGGATCACTGTATTTGAAATGGTGCAACTGTGTCTGTGTGCGCTGTCGTTGCAGATAAATGAAATGATAGGCTACTCAATAAACACGCATGTATATTTTATTGAACAGATTTCAACACAAAGATGTAACGCAAATATTATATGCTTACAATATCAGCAAACTTGCCTAAATGCAAACTAATATGTCGTCAACACATGGACACCATACTAGATCTTAAGTTCTGTAGAACGAAGCAACGCCTCGTTGCCTGCACAGAACAATTTGGCACAGCAGGCCGGCAAATACTAGGGAAGAAATAAGCCAGTGACCTTACAGTTGATATGATTAACATGTTAGAGCATTAGTAATTTAATATGAAAAATAAAGCACCACGCCGAAGCAACAATTAGCAAATTGTGTGTTATCTTCCAATTTTGATAACTGATTAAACTGACAGATACATAAAATTCAGCTTTTTTTTAAATAGCCTCGAAGACTTTTGAGCATATCAGAACTATTACACGCATTTTTCGCTCCAACATATGCGACTCTTGAACTACCGACTGTAGGAAAAAAATACGATGTCACCTAAGTGCAGTAATAGCGCCGTCACTTGCGTCAAGCTAACACACTGTAGTATAAAAACTAATAAAGCAAATTCATTAGGCCTTACATTTGATTACACCCTCTACCACAACGCATACTTCAATGAGCTCAGAAAGAAAGAATTATCTGTGCGGCACTACTGAGTGAACGCAGCTGCGCCCATCAAATATTTCACTCAGCGGAGCCTTCCGATGATTGCAAAAAATCTTTTATACATGGAAGTACAGGTATTATTGTCGGCGACATATAATAGTGCTTGGCGTGGTCATATTCTGGTCACATCTAAAGAACGCAAACTCTGCGTTTCCTGCTAATTTCGTGCATGGCGTGCTCAAGTTTTCACGATACTGGATATATTTTCAGGACCAAAGAGAGCATAACAAGATATCAAGAACATGTAAATTCGCTACCGTTAGTGATGGTAGTTAGGTAGCACCTTAGAAGAACGAAAGTCGCAGGTAAAAGCAGCACGTTAGAGGAACTAGAAAGGCTTAATATGTTGATTGTACGAGGGTTATTCAAAAAGTAATGACCGTGTGCTTATATTGAAATATTGCGAGACAGCTGTTCAGCCTCAACGGTTTATTTCGCAGGTCGCGCGCTAAAAGACGATGACGCTGGACATGATGATGAATATATACAGATGAAGAAGATGAAGGGGGAAATAATGCTCACACAGTTTCCCCCGCACGTGGAAGCGGACAACCTGGCAGCTGGTTGCGCTGGATTTGGTGGGAAACGCCGTATGAGAGGCTTTACACGGCAAACATGCACAATTTCTGCGGCATGGCAGCGGCCGTCGAAAGGCGGAACAACTGGAGTGACAAGATATTAAACTGGTGAATTCTGTTCCCGAACCATAGGGCCCGATAAAACAGGACTGAAATTTCTCGCACAATCCAGGAGCGCGAACTGTGGTCCACAGTAACACTTCGTCTCCAGGGTGGAAGGAAATGACACGGTGAGATGCATCATAGCTAATTTTGCGGTCTTGTTGACTGGCGTCGGTGTTGAGGCGGGCACGTTGGCGACAACGGGCAATGCGCGAAACGAACTGCTCACACACTGATGTGGACGAAGGCTCGGGCGCAACAAAGAAAGAAACATGGAAGGTAGTGATTGATTGGCGACCATACACAAGGAGAAAGGGCGAGTACCCCTTAGTGCGTTGGACGGCCGCGTTGTATGCGAAAGCGACGAATGGTAGAATGACATCCCAATTGGTGTGGTCAGGGTTGATGTACATATAAATCATGTCGGACAGCGTGCAATGAAAGCGCTCTGTAAGACCATTAATTTGAGGGTGGTAGTTGGAAGTCATTTTATGGATAGTATTGGACGCACGGAGAACATCGTCGAGAAGTTTAAGAGAGAAAGGTCCTGCCGCGGTCACTCAAAAGGAGACGTTGGGCTCCGTGCCGCGAAAAGATGGCTTCCAAGAAAAAGGCTCTATATAAATGACCTGCAACAAATTATAGACTCGGCAGAAATATTGATGTACGCAGACGACACCTGTATTATAATAACCGCGGATAATATTGCGGAACTCCGTCATAAGGTAAATGTAGAGTAAAATGGAAATTCCGACTGGTTCTTGGCTAACAAATTACCAATTAACACAAAGAAAACAAAATATATTGTTTTTCAGTCACGCTTCAAAACTGTAGATACTACACCTTTAAACATACATATAAATAGCATCCCATTGGATCAGACAAGTTCTTACAAATACCTTGGGGTAATTTTTGATAAGCACCTGCAATGGGAAGATCACATAAACAGTGTCTGCTCTAGATTGTCATCTGGTTGCTAAGGCTTAATTCTAGCCCGGGAGTACTTTGACACCTCAGTTTTGCGAATTTTGTATTTTGCTTTTATTGAAAGTCACTTAAGGTATTGCATTGACTCGTGGGTATGGGCGTATAAAACCATATGAAATCCGATTATTGGGCTCCAAAAACGCGCAATTAGAATTATGACTCATTCTAAGAATTACGATCCCACGGCCCCATTATTCCACGAATATCGCATATTACCATTTGACTATTTACGTCAGCAGAGCATTTCATTGTGTGTTTATAGGGTTGTTATATTCAACCACCCATTCAGCTCATCCATATTTTACTCGTCTTCGCGATGTACAAGAAATGTAACTGCAGGTCATTTTAATCTCGCACCGTGTAGCAATATATACGGAGAGCGTATGCTACAGTTCACAGGCATTAAAAGCTGGAACGCACTCCTAGCCGGAGTCATTAATTCCTTCAACTTCCCCAGTGCCCTGAAACAATATTTTCTTTCTCTGTTAAAAGACAGAGTGAATAATCCATTTCTTGACAGATCGGTACAAGGGAAGAATAATTATATTTTTTAAAACTACTTTCTGATTATTCCATGTAATTAGTATGACGCGATTGTGTTGTTTTGTTATGCATTGAAATGTCTTATTGCTCTCGTTTTTCTTATGTACGTACTGAATTTCATCAATTGTATGCTTTATCAACCAGTTCAGTACTAATCGATATTGCCAGCAATTTTTTGTGGGATACGTAAAAGAAATTGACACCATAGTACACATCTTTACATTGCGATATGTGTTCTCCTGTATTTGACCTGTGCCCCTTACACTGTTATTTGGTACTCTGCTGTATTCACTTCATTTTAGTTGACTTGTGAATCAACAACCGACACCTTTGTATATACAGTTACTGTTGCTCTTTTTTCATTCCTGCTATGCTAGGATTTCCTTTATATTTCTTTTTATCGGACCTTCAACTAGCCTTAGGCTACAGGTCCGACAAGTGCTTGTTACTTGTGTATAATATCCTGGAAAAAAACAACCTCCTCGGTGGATCCCGAACACAGTGCGGCTGTTTCAGCGTACCGTGTCAAGTGGTCTACAGCTGTGACGATCCGTCGTTTGCCACCAGTGGTTAAGGGTAGCGGTCTATACAGGTCGATACCAACGACTGCGAAAGGAGCTTCAGGACATGGGACAGGTTGGAGCAGTCCAGCCGGAGGTGAGGTCCGTCGTTTGCGGTGTTGGCAGAGCGAACAGGAAGCCACGTATTTCGCTACGCTGGTTGTAAGTCAAGGCCAAGAGAAGCGGCTGCGAATTCGCTCATAGGTTTCATGTAAACCAAAGTGACCGGTAGTGGGATCGTCGTGAAAGGTCTCCAATATCTGGGCCCGAAGTGATCGGGGAACGACAGGAACCCAACGGTGTCCTTCGGAATGAAACACGTACCGGTATAATATCGAATTTTCGATCTTGATATTCTTCAACTGCTGATGGAGCCGAGCGTAGGGGGGACGAGATGATCCGCAAATACGTTCCATAACGGAGTGGCAGTAGGAGCCATTACGTTGGCTAGAGGCAAATGTATGAGAATGGCTGGAAGGGAGCCGGTCGAATGCGGCGAGCGAAGGGAATGCAGGCGACGCATCCTGCTGTTTCCTCACGGAAGGTGGTAAGCAAGCAGCGTTTGAAGACGGTGGTAGGGGACAACAAGAGAGAGCATCGGCATCCTGGGGCGCTATAACGTAAAACTATTCCAAACTTTTGTGTTCCAATTCTGCTCTCAGCCCTCCACAATTGGTCAAAAAGTTTTTCTACCACACCCACTTCACCTGTCTGTCACGCGATGTCACGAAAACCACGATAGCTACCCATCTGATATGATGTGTACACACTGATTATGCATGATTTGACAGAAAAAAGAAAAAGTAATTTCTGATTTAATCCCTTTTCGCCATTAGCCCTTGGATATTGGTAAAAAGTTTTCGGGCTGCACCCACTTCACCTGCCTGTCACGCGACGTCAAAAACCGCACAAGGTCTCCGCCTCAAAGTGACGTGTACGCGATAACGATGTATTAATATGCCGAACAAAACTGAATTTTTTTCGGAATAGCCGCAGGCTGCCCCGTTCCGAAAGGAACAAAAGATGGCTGCCGCTGATCGCTGAGACTCGCACCTGCCTGAGAGCATGGGTGTATATGCGTATAATAAAACTTCTTGCGTGGTCGTGTAACGTTTTCGAGCACTTTCGGCACGTTTACCACCTCATTCTGCCAACTCTTCTTTGCTGGGGTCAGTTTTGGCGTCATTCTTAGGCTTCCGTTGCATGCCGCCGCGATTTTCGACCAGCCACCACAAGCTAAGTAAGGGAAAGCCGACCAATCGCAGACACCGGCACCACCCTTTTCATCCGTTTATCAATTTTCAGTGCACTTTCTCTGCCCCAGCAAATTTCTCTCCACTTGAGCATTCTCCTCGCCTCTTGTCAGCCAATTAGATACGACAAGCCTCTCAGTTTAGGCAACGTTATTCGTTTTTCAAGGAAACAAAAGTGACCTCCTATGAGCGAGGAGAGCGTTTGATTGGTCTGTTCAGACAACCCTGCGGGTGACCGCCCGGTGCTTGCGTCGGTGGTTACGCAAATTTGACGTCAGGAAATTGCAATGGAAACATATTGTGATAGTTGTACGTTATAGCACCCCTGTTGTTTCTTTCCAGACTTGTAGGTGACGTCGAAGTCCTATTCCTGTCAACAAAGTATCCAATGGCCGAGACGTCCCGCTAAATTCTTTAGCGTTGCCAACCAGCACAAGCACAGCATGATGATGAATACATACAGATGAAGATGAAGGGGTGAAATAATGCTCACAATATTTACAAATCAGAAAAAAGTTTCATCTGCACACCGCCATCTGTTGATCCTTCGCGAAGGTAATGAAATTAATGTTTTGGCGCAGTAGTCATCTGCTTTTCGCGGAAAGAGAGAGAGAGAGAAACAATTTTATTGAGCCGAGCTGGACATCTTCTTAGACGCCGTCGCGCGAAACAGACGACAATGTGCGCGAAAATCATTGCTGCCGCTTGTTGTGAAGGGCGTGCTATAATTCTATTTTTTTCATAGAAAAGGACCATCAGCTGCTCAAATCAATATGGTGTTGTGCCTAGTTTACGCACCTACATTGATAAGTGAAGAAAAGGTCAGAAAATGGTGTTGGGTCTTCAAAAATGGCCGCGCAAACGTTCACGATGAAGAGTGGAATGACTTGGCGAGCATCCGGACCAAAGAAACTGTTCAACGAATCCACCGGGATTCAGATTAGATCGACGACTGACAGTTAGTGATCTGGCTGATAAATGTACTCTTATTGAACGCACTACAATTTACACGACTGTAACTGAAAAGCTCGGATCACACAAAGTGTGTGAAAGGCACCTAACAAAAATGCTTCGCGACCAACTCAAACAGCAAAGAATATCAAGTGGACTAGCGGTTTCGGACCGCTAGCGGCAAGACAAAGATGAGTTGTTTCTGAACATTGTTGTCGGTGACGAGACTTGGATATCCTATGCCACTGCAGAAACAAAACAACAATCAATCCAGTGGCCCCTCCTCTTCGCCGAAACCGTACAAAATTCAAGCGATCTCCTTACTCGAGTCAGAAATCGATGGCTACCGTTTTCTAGGGCAAAAGGGCGTTCTTCTGGTTGATTTCATGGAACATGGGACCACAGTTACAGCTAACGTATGTTGCGAAACGTTCACCAAACTCATACATGCGATCAAAAATCGACGGCGCGGAAACTGTCGTATAGATTTGTCCTCCTCCATAACAACGCACGCCCTCACACCGCTGCCCGAACCAAGGAGGAGATTCAAGATATTTGTTGGTAGCTTTTTGATCACCCATCCTACTTTTCGGATCTTGCACCAAGTGACTATTTCCCTTTCTTGCACTTGAAACAGTGGCTCGGGGTACAGCGGTTTGAAGGCAACGAGAAACCTTTGTCCGCTGGTTCAATTTCCAGGCCACACACTTCAATACAGAGGGACAAAAGAAATGCATGCAGCGGTACTAAAAGTAGTTAGAAGGTAACTGTGCCTACTTAGAAAAGTGAAGTAGGTTTGTACTAAACTAAACCCGCGAATAATAGCATAGTATCAAACATACATACTTTTAAGACAAAGCGGCCCTTAATTTTTCAATAACGCTCTTAAATTCAACGTGAAAGCAATAATCCTGACAGCCTATCATGGAAATCCGGCAGGACGAATGTATCTTGGGAGTACAACTTATAATACACTTTGCCACCAAATATCAATCCAGAAAACAGACACAGTGACAAATATGTCGCTTGCCTGCTACGCATTTACGTAAGCATGGACTTATCCATGCTGCGATGTGGACTTATCTAGAAAGTCCACATCGAAGGAGCGGGCTACAAAATTGCGCTTAAGTAAGAAATAATTAAACTACGACTTCACTAAACATGTTGGCAATTTAAGAGATAAGACTGAGAGTTGTCTTATTGCTATAGTCATTGTATGGACCCACGAGGTGCATTGCCGCCGTCCTCGTCGCCGAGATGTTTCGTATTGGAAGTGCGATAACAACGTTGTGGGGCGCTGTATGCAGATGGTGCGAGTGGAAGCCTGACAGTTTGAGCCAAGGAGGGTGTTTGATCTCGTGCGTGCAAGGGAGGAAGCCGGGGAAGGAGCACGCAGTCTTCCACTGCGCGCAATACAGGCACCTGGGTCGGAGGGAGGGCATTATATTCCGACGGCGGCAACGTACGACGCGGCCGAGCGCGGTCGCGTGAACCGTATATTGAAAGTGATCAGCAATGAATAGAGCAGCCCGCAAAAGCCCTATCTTAAAAACGATTTGCGATTAGTGGAGAGTCTGGGCGCGCCGGCGGCCCACAGCTTGGTGTGCGCTTTGTTCTCGCCGCATAGTTCGAGTAAAGCGAGAGGCAGCAGAAAGGTACGTTCGCTCACTCATGCTAGCGCTTTCTCTCACGCCTTTGTTTCGACAGCGAGGGTCCGCGTCCACAGAGCGAGATTTGTTTCTGTTTGCCTTTGCGCGGGAGACACCATGCTTGTTAGTTTAATTATTGGCGAATGTCTACCAGTTATTACGGCCGATAAAACTATGATCTTTGCTTTACAGCTGTGTACTGTGCTAATTTGCTACCGAAATCAATGCTTCAGATTCCGAGCTATACTGAGAATTCCTCCCTTTAACGCATCGAAAAGAGAAAACAGTGGGTTTTAATGTGAATCTAAATATTTTAACACATAGTAAGCGTAAAACGCGCTCCTGAGCGTAGTAAACGTAGTTTTGAGTACCATCTGACTCAAAATACGCGTTGTTTTTCCCCACCCAAGCATGACGCCGAAGCGAGAAAGCCGTCATTCGCGTTTTTTACGCGTAATGCAAGATTCCATGTGTGAGAACCGGAAAACTCACGCTGAGGAAAAGCTCGCGCCACCCTTCACACTTCTCCTCATCACACGTATGTAAATTCTGATACATTTTCCTAAGGGAGCCGTGCGACGTGGCCATTACTCGCTTCTCATTGGCAGACGTTATTTGGGCTTCCTTTATTTGTTAGTTTTTATATGCAAAGGCTTCGAAAGGTGGTGCTCGCTTCGGTAACCTTAGCGGGAAAATGTGGTGAGAACATTTGGAGCCATTGGCTGTGTAGCAGACGCTTTTGCTTCGTGTCTGCTGCCTTTCAAGTGTGTACTGTGCGGTGTGCCCGCTTTCTGATAGTAAAAACTGGCGAAGGAGGAACGTGATGAGTAGTTGGACATGGATGGACCTGCGTGGTGCTCCGCGCGGTAGGTGCAAGAACACCGAGTATGACTGCCCGGAGTTGTAGTTTCACAAGGCGCCGCTCACTACGAAGTCCAACATTCCGTCCAGATGTTGTTCTTACTCTGGGCAATCACTTGCCATTCACGATCGCTCGGAATATCTGGGTAAGCAAATTGTTTCCTAATGTCTTTGTTCATTATACGTTTAGGAACTATTTTACGAACACCGACATTCTTAGTCTATTGTGCAGATGTTCCTGTTGAGCTCTGAACTTCCCATTAGTGCCAGGCCAAGTTGTCTATGTAGCTTCTGTTTGACTCGGGTCGTGCGGTCGAACGAGAAAGTTGACAATGAAGAAAGGAGGAGTGTTGCTCTCGTTTCCGTGGCTGTGAGTCGTTCCTCTCGTTCGCCGTTCGGTTTCTCCCGGTCTCGGCGCCTTGCGCTCGTCAGCTTTCGCTCGTTGGCGCCACATTTCGTGGCCGCGGCCACAGTTCACGTCGGTGGTCATTTTCGAGCGAAGAGGCGCAACACTGCCGGTAACGAAACCGCCTGCTTCCTCGCGCGATGGGGTAAAAAGCGCCTGCTCCCTCAGTACTCCTCAGTGCGCCTCGAAAATGACGAAAGATATTGCATAACGCAAATTCCCACAGTCGACGCGTACGTTACGAAAAATTGCCAGTGGCTTAGCTCGGCTATGCCAGGATATACGTAGCGAAAGCTAAGGCATAGAATAGTTAGCCTTGGTTAATCTTGATTTCAAGTCCAGGTTAGTCTGGTTGCCTAGCAATGTTGCGGAGGTTAGCCACTCGTTCGGCGCGCTGTTCGTCTGCTTCCTGCGCGATCCGTTTCCTTTTTCTCTCGTTCCAATGTCGATTCCAGGCTTCCTCCTGCTTATCAGAGTTGTTGCCTTCCATAATGCCGCCTCAACTGTAGTTGCGGCGCACGCGAGCTCTCCTTTTCCATGGTCCGACATGTTATCAGGCATGCGACGCAGCTGGCTATGCAAGTGGAGGCAAGCGCAACGACGAGGAACTCAGGTGACGTCTTACCAAAAGGCGGCGGCGGAAACCCGTGGCGCTGCGCAGCAGCGGAACACCTGTGACTCGGTGCTACTAGTTGCGCATGCGCAGAAGATACTAAGGAGCGACCTTCCTGACGCTTAGTGACGGTGAAAGATAGGATTTTTACTTACTTGATGCGGCATTCTCCTCCTCTCTAAGCTATCTTTCTGACCATCAGAAATCATTACTTAAGAAAGCTGAAAGAAGAAAATATTTGCTGTGCCGCAATTATGGGCGTGGCGGCTGCTTGGAGTGACACTGGTGCCCGTCATTAAATAGGTAATTACAAAAATCAACTTTCAATTTTCAACTTGCACATGTGCAAACTAGAACACCGCACTGCGACAATGTAACGTGAGCTTTCTAGCTGTACTGTAAGTATGGAATGCGGCTCATTGTACAGGTAGTAAGGATAAAATAAGAGAAAGGCTTTCAATAATTCACTGGCTACTCTCCATGTTGTACCTAACGATACGTATTGCGGGCTTACGCACAGCTCAAGATCGGCAATGAGTCGTTGTTCTTACTGAGCCCCACGACGCACCCACTCCCGGACACCTTGGCACCTCCCGCACTTACGACTGAGTTCGACGTCACTTCCTCTGGCCAGCCCTTTACCGCTCTGAGCGACGTTACGTTCCGGCTTGCGACCACCTGCCAGCGTCGAAAGAGGACATGTGCGCAACCTGCTGGCCACCTTCATCCAATCGATGTTCCCGCGGAGCGTTTCCTCCGAGTCGGCATGTACCTTCTTGGCCCCTTTCCAACATCCATAAAATGAATCAAATGCATAGCCGTTGCCAGAGACTCTGCAACGCACTATGCCATTACACTTGCCCTGCCCACCAGCTGTCCTGCAGGTGTAGCAGACTTTTTATTTTAAGACGTGATTCTTCCCTTTCGCGCGCCAAGGCAGCTACTGATAGATCATGGCAGCTACTTTCTGCCTCAAGTTGTCGAAGACATACTTCGTTCCTACTCCATTGAACAGAAGCTCGCTACCACATATCTCGCCCAAACAAACGGACTGACTAAACGAGTGAATCACACCCTTGCAGAGATATTTTCTCTAAAATTTTCAGGAGACCATCGCGATTGGGACAGCCCTTTGCCCTACGTGACATTTGCGCACAATTCGTCACGTCATGATACCACGGCTTTCTCGCCTTTGTACCTCTTCTTTGGCCGCCATTCCGCTCTGTCGTTTCACACCTTGCTACCTTCGGTGTCACGACACACCATGGAATACGCCCATGAAGCTGTTGGTCGGGCTCGGATGGCTCGCCAGGTTGCCTGTGATCGACTTACAGCGGCTTAGGCGACACAAAAGATTCGCTACGACAGTCACCACCGGAACCTTCACTTTTCCCTCGGTAATCTTGTTCTGACGGGGACTCCAAGTTGCCATGTCGGCCAGTCCAAAAAGTGCTGTCACACTATACCGGGCCGTACCTGTCCTTGCGACGATTAGGTCAATTCAATCACGAAAACGCCCGTGTTTAAGACACACCGTCCTCGTCCCAGCTACAAACTGACATCGTCCACGTGTTCTATTTAAAACCATACTGTTCATCTAGTTCGCTATCATTCTAACAAGCGCCGGGATGGCGCTCCAGCTCCCAGGGTTACATTACGGTGAATTTTGGACAGGACCATGTGCGCAAGAGGGAAAGGAAGAGGACGTGATAAACTGCCTCCTAGACATCCTCTAAACGTTTGCTTACACAGGTCTGGTCTCGCCATGTCTCCTCTATGCTCTTGTAGCAGTGCACCTGAAACTACCAAACATTATTTTCTCTCGTGTCGCGACTTTATAAGACGAAAAAAAACCTATTAGAATACTAATTTATTTACCTTGGACTATCGCTAACTTCGCCATTCATACTTTCTGTTCGAGCGACTTCACTGGGATCGAGCCACAGGGGTGCTTGTCTTGCAGTGTACAATTATATTGGAGAGACTAAAAGAGTACCTCGCTGAATTTCTAAAATTATCAATAATTTCTATAACATCAATTCATTACGTTAACGTATTCTATCAAAATTCTTAACAATATTTTGATACACTTCTAAATTACAGTTCTGTAGTCCCACGCTCCACTATTTAAATCTAGTTTTGCTTTACTTCTAAGCATACGGAAAACCACCTGCTTCTTGGCCAATCCCCCATAGTGGATATGCGCCACTGTGTGATATACAAGACAAGAGCGGCGACCTTTCTACTAGCCTGCGCGATTAGCTATTCCCCATGTAACTACTTGTAAGTACGTTTGTGCATCGTGCTTCCTCTTCGTCACAATATTTTCAGATGTTCGCTCATCAGAGGTCTCTCAACCGAAAGCCGTTAGTTTCTTGCACCACATTGTGTGTATATATATATATATATATATATATATATATATATATATATATATATATATATATGGGAGGGGGGTGTTTGTGTGCGTGCGCATTGTTGAACAGGTTGGCTACCGTTTCATGGAACACCATGTGTATTCATTTTCATGCGCTGTGTCACTCACACATGGACACACTGTCGAAAAGTTTTCGCACGTTACCATAGGTCATTTATGGCAGTGATTCTAGGCTAAACATACTGGCCCCCTTTAATACGCAAAACCACGTCCAGCCTGACTTCACGCAGTAACACCGATTTAATGACTGATTCTTCGACGCCGCTTTAATCCTCAACTATTATGAGGAGCATGGACTAAACTTCGTCCGTATTACGCCGGTTTGGCGTAAGACTACAAACAAGGTAAGTTAAACATCTCCTCGCGCACAGACGGAGCCTGAAAGCTATGTTTGCTTTTGAAGATCCGATGGAAGTCTCACCATAGATTGCGGCTAATCAAAGCGTGATTATTCAGTGACCCGGCACCGGCCGTAATTGGAATCTGCCGGGGATAATAGGCTTTGAGATCTGGTCTCTGCCACTGAGCTTCCAAGATAAGGCGCACTAATCAGCGCTCTACGGATATACCGAGCGTTCAGCCTTTGTATGCTCTAATGAAGAGTTACTGATATAAGTCATATCCTCCGTTTTCTCTACGCGTGGTCATCATTAGTGTTAGGATAAAAAGTGTGGTCTCCATACTCATCTGTTGGCTACCGTTAATTTGCGCGCCCCAAAGCAAAAAACATATTTAATGCAGATGCCAAAAAGCTTTCTGTTCATGCTATTTCAGCTTTTTGGAGGAGGCATGGTGCGAAAAATATAAGGAGATGTATACTCAGGTCCAAAGCTATCTCCTCGTCAGCTACGCCTAATTCAGTGTTGTAAGGTGTGCATCTTTTGTGCACACTGATTCTTCAAAATTTGTTGCATAGAAACAAAACCATTTTATTTAATAGTAAAAGTTCTTATTAAACTTCATTTAGTGCCCATAATTTTAAAGAATATTGATTAGTCCGAACGCGACACTCCTCTTGAAAAATTCTTGCACACCTTAATAAATATATAAATGCGCTGGTTCTGTCAAACACTAATATGCGTATGCGCCGTAACAATTTGTTAAACGGGCAGCTTACAAAGTGTTGTAAAGCTCTTAGAAATGCACCTTGTCTGTTAAACATTTTATACAAGCTTGTAATCATGTGCCCGAAAATTGGTAGGTTTTCTTTATTGCAACAATGTTGTACAAAAGTGAATTAGTCATATATGTAATTGTTGGCAGCATCGTAGAAGCACGTAAGAGAATATGAAACATGTTACGCATTCAACTAAGATAAACTAAATTTTTTTGACTATTCTTAAATAGTTTTGACTAGCAATCATTTTGGCATTATAGTTTTTTTTTTAATTTTGGGAATTTACGTGCCAAAACCACTTTCTGTTTATGAGGCACGCCGTCGTGGAGGACTCCGGAAATTTTACCACCTGGGGATCTCTTAACGTGCACCTAAATCTAAGTACAGGGGTGTTTTCGCATTTCGCCCCCATCGAAATGCGGCCGCCGCGGCCGGGATTCGATCCCGCGACCTCGTGCTCAGCAGCACAACACCATAGCCACTGAGCAGCCACGGCGGGTGGGCACAATTGTAACAAACACAACAATGCTGACATATGGTATTCATGAATTACTGCATATCTCCGCACGAACCATGCCAAAAACATAAACTTCATGGGTGCCAGCTGAAATCGACGAAAAATTTCCTGAAGATGTACTATAGGGCTAACAATGCATTTTAGACAAAAAATTGGAGGACGCTTAGGCTTCGCCTTTCAGAGAAGAAAGCGACAGCACTCAACGATCCCAGATTGCTTCTCACACTTCCCGGCAACTGTAGCGTATGTAACCGTAATATTTACGAGGGACCGCTGACGGCGAGGCGCTATGAAGGAAGGCGAGCTTCCTGGTAGAAACGCAGCCTCTCGTGTGAGCCGCCATGCGATAGTGTTCCTGTATATGCTCCCGCAGGGAGCATATACAGGAACATGGTATGGTAGTATATGGTAACATGGTATGGTAGTATGGTAACATGGTATGGTAGCATATACAGGAACATGGCATGGTAGTGTTCCCGTATATGCTCCCGCAGGGAGCATATACAGGAACACTACCATGCGGCGCAGGCGAGCGCCATCCGGAGGTGTTGCAAGGAACCGTGCGCGCCGCTACGTAGCCTCAGAGATTCGCGCGCGCAGGTGCGCGCGAATCTTCAACGTTGTTGTTGGCCTCTGAATGGTAGAAACGTTGGAAAGAGGTTTGCGTTTCAGCTTCCGCGTAACAGAGCTATCTTTTCTCGTATATTGAAATTACAATCGACGCTATTATGTCTGTATCCTGTGTAAGATGTCCTTTACGATTTTTCCGACGTACATGAGAAATCCAATTAGTTCAGTAACTTCGTTGCACTAGACGAAGGGTATGCCTGGTTGGGTTCGCATATGTCGGAATGATTTTTGCTGGAACGACGCTCAACGCGGGACGCAGACGCCGGATTTTACACGACAGGGGGCCCTTAACGCTATCGCGTTAAAACTCAGAACGCCTGCTCTGGACGCCAAGAAGGCGCATGCACTCGTTGCTGCAATTTTCAATGAATTAAAATATTTTCTGGTGCTCTTCCTTAGTAAAGAGCAAGAGACCGGCCTCTCAATACAAGTAGGTGTCTTCAAAAAACAATTATGACGTTTTGAATGCCAAAGTCGCGATATTATTATGACATATGGTGTAGTCGGGTATTGTAGAATAATTTTGACAACCTGTAGGACCGTCAACGTGCCCCTATACTTGGTACAGGAACTTTTATTGCAACCGGCCTCCATGCACTCAGGCCGCCACGACAAAGATCGAACCCGTGACGTCGATCTCAGCAGAGCAGTGCCTTAGAAAGTTATCTCGGAGCAACAGGTGGTTTTATATGCACGGAACTTGCGTAAACAGGTTAAGACCAGTCAGAAAGCCAGCTACATAAATGTGCTGTTCACAATTGTAGTATAAGTATAATCATATATAAAAAATAAGACATATAATCGCTCACTTGAATCAACTGTATAAAAATATATATAAGCAGCTGTTATTTCTTGGCTCAGCCACAAGAGCGCTAAAAGGAATCCGAGGACATTCCAGCGCTTCTTATGAGTTGTGAATGCGAAAGCTTTAATGTGCAATTGAACGCCGCTGAGCAGTCCTTCGAGTTATAAACTCCTTGCGCACAAAAAAGTGCGCTGAAATACTAGGCGCGTTTCGATTTGGCCTTACCGAGGCGCAGCTCGAACGCAGGCGAGGGCTTGCACGGATAAGGAACGCGCGAATAACGCAGGTTTCTGAGAGCGAGTGTGACGTGGATTCGCAGCAGAGACCTCTCCCCTCACGCAAAACCTGCCGTGCTAACGCCGCTCTGCTGCGTCGAGACTGAACTCCTGCACCCCTCGGGCTGCCCTTCACGACACAGGACACTTCTACGTGCGCTCCTGACCTTCGCCGAGGCTGTCGGCCTCGCCGACCGCCTTTAGCTCCATCCATTTCCGCGGCGTGCTGCTGTTTCTGGTGCTCTTTCTCTCCCCCTACTTTCATTCCCTACCCCCTGTGCAGCGCGGTTGAAGTGTCCTCTGCTGAGAGACAGTTACTGTGCTGCACTTTACCCCATGGGACCTTTCCTTCCCATCATCAAGAATCTCCTTCTCTCTCTCTGCTGCGTCGAGGCTTGCTCGTGCCGTGGCGTCGCAGTCAATTGCAATGAGAGCTTAGGGTCTGTTTCGATGGTACGGTCGACAGACGGGACGCTTTTTCGCTAAATGAACAATTCGACACTTCGCATCAGAGAGAGCGAGAGAGAAATAACGTTTATTTGCACCTGCAAAAGAGAGCCCCGAGGAGTCAAGAGTCTTCCTGTCTCTTCGGCTTCATCTTCCCCTTTCAGCTGGCTGATGCTCCTTGGAACTCAGCGGTGTCCAGGGCCATGCGGATGACTTCTCTTTGGCCATCTTCCTTCGAGCTGGTCATTAAAGTCTCCCAGGATTGTCTATCCCTATCTGGTTTAATATATCTAGGGCATGTCCATATTATGTGGATCATGTCCGCCTTTGCCCCGCAGTGTTTGCAATTCATGTCCTCAATGCTGTCGTTCCATCTCTTCAGAATTTAAGGGTTGCAGATCACCCCCGCTTGGAGTTGCCTCCATGTTATCTCTTCTTGCTTACTTAGTTTCTTATGCGCCTCTGGCAGTGTTTTCCTTTCCATTCTATAATAATCGAGAATTTCGCTGTAAGTGTTTCTGCCTTCTTTTTGTAGGGGCTCCCTGGCTGTAGAGGCTGCATTGGTGTACCGGTAAATTAGCTCTCGGGCCAATGCATGCGCTTTCTCGTTGCCGGCCAAGCCTTCGTGGGCAGGAGTCCATATAAGGTTTGCTAATTATTCTGGAATTATTCCTTTCTCCAATATGTTGCGCATCAGAAATTTGTTTTGGTCGTTCCTTTTACGCACATAAAGCCTGCTCCAAGAATTGTTCGAACTATCATGCACCTCTCATCTTCTTGCAACAGAGCCAAATCATATCATTTGAAAATATCGACAGCAGTAGAGAGCTCTTACTGCCTGAACATTTAGATCAACAACAAGCTCAGTCGACGTAGTTGTTCTGCGGAAACACGCAAGTGTAGAGAAGTAATGAATAAATGGAAAATCAGACATCCACCAGTTCGTAGCAATTGCCACAAACTGGTGGAAGTCTGATTTTTTGTTTATTCACAACTAGCTGAGTCACGTGCCAGTTTCACGTGTAAACGCTCGGCAACGAAAACGCACACAAGAAGGAATGAAATATTGTGTGGTATTGCGTCCGTGTTTTCTACGGCCAACTTATGAAACCGTTTCACAAGTTTCTACAGAAAACCAAAGACGAGATTCTTCTTTATTAGTCATCTGCAATTGGACTCCGAGGGCATGTGCCCGTTACAGGACAAAATAATTGCACGCTTATACGAAGCATTACTAACATTCCCCGACCTCAGGTGCGCTAAAGAAGGGGTACTATTGTGAGCTCGCGTGTGAATCCGACCGAGAAAACGGATTGAAAGATTCCCTAGTACACGATAAAGTAAAAGATAAAGATAAAGTGATTAATTAATTTTGCTTTCTTGTTAGTTCAAAACAGGTGAATGCACACATATGGAAACTTACTTTTCTTTTCTCCACAACGGAAGTGATTCATGGGCTAGTTGGTTGCATATCATACGTTCAAAGGCAGGGCAGCTTATGAGAGAAAGAGGAGCATATATGAATACACATACAAACACCGGTGTTTCTCTATGTCTTAATGTTCGCCTTTGTCTCATCAAGTGGGTTGCCTTGAAATCGATAGTTTTCCTTTTGAATTCAGTCGTTCCACTATACAGGAATGACACAATATTCTGGTTTTTCAAGAACAAAATTTGTCAAAAAGTTTGATCCATTGATGTCACGCTTTTCGAAGTGTTTGATTTCCGCTCTTTTCGTGGCTCATGCTTAAAAAAGTCGCCGTTTCGCCCGAAAGGCAAAGCATCGATTCAGATAGCAAATTAGGCAGAGCTAGGCAATGTAAGCATAGTTGTTTTATCGGCCGTATAAACTTGCAAACAATGGCTTACTAACTGAATTGACAAGCATGGTGTCATGCGCGCACCAGCAAACATGAACACACTCGCACGATGACCGCGGAAACTCGCTGTCAAAACGCTTGACTGAGAACACGCGGCAGCAGCATAGAGCGAATTGAGGTTCGCGCAGCGTCTCACATGAACTCGAACTAAGCCACGAAAACAAAGCGCGTGGCGGTCTGCCTCTCTCGCAGGTGTCTTTCAAGATGAATCGCCCCGGGCAGGTGCCTACCCCCCCCCCTCCCCCCTCGGACCGTCTAGAGTAGAACGCGTTCCACCTTCCTACCCTAACCGCGGAGACCTGCGCGGGACAAAAGACGGCGCGCTTCCCCCCTCTCCTCCTGCTTTCTTCCGCTGCCTGCTCCACATTGAGCCGCAAACGCCGGCCCTCACCCTCTGACGCTTTCACTCGTACGTACAGAGCACGGCGCCGACTTTATCTCCCTTGGGCTCTCTACCGATCATTACAGCGACGCCACCGGTGCCGACAGAAATACGCCTGGAGTCCACGTATAAATGCTATCACAACAAAGTATTTTTTTCTAGAGTTCTCTTTTTCAGTGCAAGACATTTTGCAAAGTATGGAAGTTTCGCGGTAAACTTGTGCATCTGTGGACCGGGCCTCTGGCAGCTCTGGTTTCTAATTTGAACAATTGCTACCATACCGTTTCGAGAAATGCTCATGCATCTTATAAAGTCTAACTCTATTGATACCTTCCCATTCATGAGTGAGATGTGTGTGCTTTCTTTTATGTTTCTTGTCCTATCTTGTGACCGCGTGTTGTCGCAGAAGCTGCACCGCTGCGATAATGTGTCAGAACTCTGTGCGTTGTGAGGGAAGAGCGTGAGAAAGTTAATCTTACCACCAGTACCACTAGTATTCCACCCGGTAGCACCATACCATTGCGCGGTGGTTTCCCGTTGTGCTAGACTACCCTGTCTTCAGGATCGCCCATGAAAACGTGTATACAGTCACGAAGAGTCACCACCAGTTTCTAATGAAAACTTTACACTTGCTTACATTCTTAGTGCTCATTCAATAGATACTGAAAACTTGTCAGCAATGACGCGGGGTTAAAAGTAGACTCATAGAAACAATTGTTGGCTTGTTTTCTAGACTATAGCACAAAGGAGAAAGCAAGATTTTCTGGCGGAAATATGTCGAGGAATGCCTGAACAACGTCGGCCTGATTTTCTACGCAATGGCGAGGGAAGAAGTATTGAGTACTTCGAAGGGCAAAGAAGGCAGTTTCTAAGTAGTTGGCGATATAGTCCCATATAGAGGGTGTCCCAGCTAATTTTAGCCAGAGTTTACAAATATGCGAAAACCACGTAGCTGGACAGAGCAGAGGCAACGTTGTTTGCCGTCGCTATGAGGTACTCAAACTTTATTTTTTGTTCCGCCTTATTACATAATTAGTCCTAATTTCTTATCAGCTCCTCAAATATTATAATTCGATTAAAAGTGTCAACAAGAAACGGTACAGTGACATGAAAATCTCCCGATACAGCATTCTGTTGCTCAATATGTGTTACATAAAATGTTTTTCCGAGCGTGAAAGCAGCCCGCAAATGGACGCAAAATTACCGCGCAAGTGCCCGCTCGAGGCACTTTGCTTGTATTCGCGGGCTTCTTGATTGTGACAGAAAATGCAGCTGAGAAGCTTTCTTCACCTGGAGCTAGTCTTTGAAATATTACAACCAACCATCTTGCATAGCTTAGTCCCAAGACAGTGTATACGACGCTTTTCCGAGTGCCACTGTTTGTTAGAGATACTGCCTTCAGTGTAGCATTTTACCCAGTCGAAAAGGTGCTGTCCATTAGGAGTCGCATTTGAAAAACCACCTCAATATTCGTGCTGGGGTGCGAGTAGTTCGCATAGAATTGTCCATGTGAATCCCTAGGTTCATTTATATTCAAGGAGCCCGAATCGTGATGGGATATTGAGGAGTCAGTCGTGTTTGTACTAGGTGCAGAGTGGAGGTTCAAGTTGTCAATGCCTGCCACACGACCCGGTGTGAGTGCTGAAACGTGTTCGGGCACTCAGCGAATGGCTATAAAGCCTCCGGTCGACACCGTAGCGAAAATAATGCTACGGTGGAATCGCCTCAGGCCTCCCGTATAGGCAGTGGCGGCCGGGGCCACTGAACCGTCAGTGGAGGTAACGAAGGCACAATCTGAGAAAATGGATATGGCTTCTATTGAAGATCCAATATTGATTAAATTACGTTTTAATGAAAGGGGCTACTGTTCAGCATTCCATCATCCCCTCGCGTCAGCTGAGAAAAGCTCATCATCGACTCAAGATGGCATGTCGGGTTAGTTATGCCAAAACTGCAGCACTGCCGAGCTGGTCGAACAATTCATCCTGCTCAAGGGCTAGCAAAGAAGCGTATGACACTCATAGTTTTCACCAGAAGCAATCAGGTATGTGTGTCCCGCTCTTTAATGAACGTCTTTGACGCGACCTTGAGTAACTAGGTATGTAACACAAAGGAATAAGCCGCTCTACAGTGATGAAATAGATCTTCTAAATTTCGCCTATGATTGGTGGAATCGAACCCACGTCACAAGGGTTCCTCAAGGACAGCAACCCGACCCTTTAGTTGACTGCGTTACAAATGCGCTGTCTGTGTGTCACTTTTCAGTGAACTACTTTCGCGCCTGCACTTTAGGGAGCTGAGCCACGAATGCATTGGATATGCGCCGCTCTTCAATCAGGTTCTCACCAACTTGAGTCACAGAGAATGTTTTACTGGATGTACAGCATGCGTCGGAGCAACTCTGAGTGTTCGCAGGCACCGGCTACCCACGTTTCTTGGCTCGGAGGCCACGAGCGAATTTCTCGGTAGCGCCACCAGATGGCGCAGCATGCTAAGAAAAAAGCGCTAGAAAGGACCTCGGTTGCCGCCTTACTCCTTCCTTAGCGTTTGCACGCCCCGCTGTGCTATGCACTTCGTAGGCCACGTGCAGGCTTCCTGCTGGCTCCGTTAAATGGCGTTGATCGTTCTTAGGGAAGCGCGAAAGAGGACTCTCGCTGCAGTACACGATCCATATATAACTCGTTCCGTTGGTTGCAATGCGCTGTGTCGCTATATTGTTATGATTAACGCATTACCTTAGACCGTCATGGTGAAATAGGTTTTCCTGATTTTTCTTCACAGTATTTCTACATTTGCGGGGGGCAGCTAAGAACCGTGACTATGACTCGCTGGCCGATCTGCTTTCTAGCAACATCACACATTCTTTAATTCATGACATTAAACAAAGAATAAAGGTAGTCAGATCGTGAGTGAGTGAGTGAGTGAGTGAGTGAGTGAGTGAGTGAGTGAGTGAGTGAGTGAGTGAGTGAGTGAGTGAGTGAGTGAGTGAGGTGAGTGAGTGAGTGAGTGAGTGAGTGAGTGAGTGAGTGAGTGAGTGAATGAGTGAGTGAGTGAGTGAGTGAGTGAGTGAGTGAGCGAGCGAGCGAGTGAGTGAGTGAGTGAGTGAGTGAGTGAGTGAGTGAGTGAGTGAGTGAGTGAGTGAGTGAGTGAGTGAGTGAGTGAGTGAGTGAGTGAGTGAGTGAAGTAACTTATGTTGGTCCAGAGAAGACGCAGGGCAGACCCCGCACCACCCGGCTAGTCCCACGTAGGGCCCGCCAAGCCGAGTTTGACCTTTTCATGACTCCCCACATGCAATAAGAAACATGGAATGACGTTAACATGCACACATAGCGACCACGAAGTGGTTAAACAACGATGCAAAGTACAAAAATTAAAGACGAATTTGATGTACAGCATACAGAGCTGGCAGGAAGTCGGCATCACAAAAACAATTAACGTTACAGAGAGCGCCAAACAAGAGCGCGTATTCAATGAGGCTATATAAGAAGAAATTTTTAGTAATATAGTGGACAGAACAGAAATTTTCGATAATACATTAAAAGTACATACATCTGCAATATTTTCTTAATGGATGTGGATGGCTACGTGTCGTGCAGAGTAGTTCCTCCTAAATGGACGTTACGTTGCGGGCACAAATAATCTATTCATTCCTAAAAACGAAGCCAAGAGGTCTATGTAGCCTTGTCTCAAAAACATGAATGCACGCAACACGCAAGCAGCAGAATAACCATTGAGACAATATTGTGTGTCGTTTTCATACGCTGGAGAGCCACCGACACCTGCTGTAGAGTATCGCTGACAAGACCATTTTTCTCGGGCGCATTACGTTTGAAACTTCAATGAAATGTGATTTTTGTCAAACATAGCGTCTGTATACTCAGCCATTGACGCCGCCGTCACGGCAATGTGTTGCAAAAGACACAACAGCCACTCAGCGTAAGCGGCACCGGCTAGCAGTCGCTGCTAATGCCGGGAATTCGTTTTTTTTCTCTCTTTTTTTTCCCCGCGGCTCGACGAACGCTTGGTTATCACAGTTGTACTCATTCTTTTCACAAGTTAACCCTTCTAGAAAGGCAACGGATGACACATAGTTCACACTTAGTGAATTTATTTATTTTGTAATTTACTTATTCGTTTCATATGTGTACAATTGAATATGGGAGGCATTAAGCAAAAGCCTAATGGTGCTTAAGGATTCGATGCAAGACCGATTTCTTTATTTTCTACACCTAAATAACATTTCCCTGCGGCGTAATGGTTCCTCTCAATGATTCTATAGCATACAGCTCAAACTGTACAAACGATATAGATGAACGGGGGATGTGGCTCGCCAATGCAAGCGGGTTGGTGATAGACGACGATGACCGAGGGGTTTGCTCCAGGCAGGAATTAACTTTCCAGGAAGGTGTACGGCGCTGTCGCTAGCTAAACTGAACGGCATTGGCTAAAATGGAACGAAGGGCAGGCCTCGGTGAGAGGAACCAATGTATAGTTGGAAGATACATCATTGCACGCACTTACGTCGACTGCAGTTAATCGTTACCTCATCTGTCTACTTTAAGAGTCTTCTTTTCCTTTAGGTTATACCACCCTATGCTCGGGAACCCTCCGCTCATGTTACGTTTCTGTTCATATATATTGAGTGCATCAGCTCTGTGACTTGAAACGCCCAACATCTTGGTCGTCATGAGTTAGTGTAAACGATTTCTTTTAGATTAAAATATGGATTTGTCCCTGTGCTTGCGCATGTTGCATTTACTGCGTTTGTTTTTGGGCGCCCTATGTGCCAAATTGGTGCGATGATTACCTACTCAGGACTTTCGATTCCTGCCAGCCAGTGTACTTATTTGGTGTGTTTAAATGTAGTCAAGATTTTATAGTTTCTAAGTATAGCACAACTGGTATTTAAAGCTTTATTCTTCCTAAAAAGTTATTGGCTGGGCTTATGTCTGCTGTAGGCTGAGTGAACAGGAGAGGAATTCGACACCGGGGCTCGAAATTTTTGCAGGGAGTTATGTTGTAATCAGAGACATATACTTGAGTAGAACTCGTAGCTGGGCGAGTTGGTTGAGATCTAATAAATATATTTTTGCCCTAACAAGAAAATAAATACTCAGGAGGGCAAGTAAGAAACTCAGCGCTCGATGTATCGTTCCCTACTTGCTCTCCTAAGCCTCTGTTTTCCTATTAGCACAACCGTATGTTCATTAGAGACATATACGAAAATGTGAAAGGAGTCGTTCAGAGGCGTATTGATGCCGTGAACGGATTCCTCTCTCTATGGCATTTCAATATACTAGCATCATTCAAGCTGGGTATAGAAACAGCTTTGAACAAAAACAGAAGAATGCATCATAACATGCACTCAGTGCCTCGAGACTAACGAAACGCTTAGACTCACCCATGGCGCAACTTTCTTCTTTAGATATAAAGGAGCGCAATTGGATTTCAAGGTGAATACATTCAAATACACTGAGTCAGAAGTCGCCAAGAAAGTTTGTTTATCGTCTTTAACCGTAAGAAGAAAAGGCCTCCAAGGTGGGCAAGAATCTAGCAGCGTTTGCGTGACTGCACAGAACAGATCTACGTTGCAAAATAATTGGCACAAATAAAACGAGGGAAGGAAGGAGACGCGAACAACAGTTTATATAGACAACCCTATTAATGACGGCATTCGGGGAGATGCATTCCGCAGAATACTTTTCGTAGAATACAGTCTCAAAGTCGGTCTCCTGAAACATTCGAGCATCAACGAACTTAAGGCGATGGAGAGCACACTACGTTTTTGGCCTGCTGTTATAGGGATTAATATAACAACTTGTACCAATGGGCCATCGGCTCGCGGTCGTAGAGCATTTCAGAAAAATTAATTGAAGAACCTGTCCACCTAGAGTTACGGGAGCAGTAAAAATGTAATTGTGCTTTGTTATTGGAATAGTCGCAAGTATAATACACTAGCCTAAAGTTCATCCTTAAGCCTTGAAATGGCTTTCTGAGTTTGAAAACTTATCATTTGCAGCAATATATTGCTTCAGAATGTCACAATTCACCGTGGCTATGCATGCGCACCAATTACTATTGCCTCCTTCCGTGTCTAGGAATATTGGATTGCTCCAAATGTAAGCCAGCAAAGCCAGATAAACGAACGTAAACAAAGCTCCAAGAGCAATTGAAGCCACGTGAAGGATAGTGAAACACATATGTGTACTAACCCTTATTCCAGTGCTAGCTGAGCGATTGTAGCGCCAGAGATTACTCCATTACTTTTAGCAGAAAACTTTATGCTCTAACCCTATCGCTGAGGCTGGTGGATTGCGGCACGTTGCTGTGGTATGTACCCTGGGGCGTAGCCAGGGAGGGGGGGAGGGGACTTATAGGGCTTTAGCCCCCCCTCCCGAAATTTTTTCGCACTATCGTGCGCCACCGACCAAAATAACCCATGGCTTTGGAAATTAAAATTATGCTGCACTTTGTCTAGAATGTCCTTCTCACGCTCGAAAAGACATTTCAACGTGAACATTGCGAATTGGGCTGAATTTCGCGGCAACGCCCATGCACCGGGAGTCACATAATGCAAGGAGCCCCATCTGAGCACAAAGTTTCAAAGGCGTTCTGATGGCGAGCGGGCTCGTCGCGCCACCTCGCGAAGGCCATGGAATCTATGAAGCGCATGGATTTCAGTTCTGAAACTTTATGGGTGTAAAGTTCTCATAAACGTTTGACGCGAAAGATGGATTAACATTTCCAAAGTCGTGCTTTAGATTTTCAACTCTGGAACATTGTGGCTTTAAAGTTGTTACAAACCTTTGACGCCAAAGGTGTCTTGACTTTTCTAAAGTCGTACATGGCATCATACAACGAGACAAGCCAAATCAATACATTATCAGACAAGTTTACAAAGCATGCAGCAAGCACGCAATTTATGCCGTCATGTATCAGAAAAGAATATCAACATTTTTGTTCACCTGCACCAAAGCAGCCACCTCAAGACGCTAAACCTCCAATGGTAACTACGCTCTTAGCTGTTTTTCTAATTTTACTTTTATTCGCGAGGACACATTGAGCTTCTTCAGTTTTTTTTTTCTGTTCACGCTACCTGCGGGCTGCCGGAACCAGCCAGGGTGCATGCGTGTTTCTCGTGTGGCCCTGACCACCACCCGGCGCACTTGGATGCGCGTTCGTTTTTCTCTGGTCGAGTGCATCTTCACCTGCCATAGTTTTGGATACTTTCTGGATAGCAGATGAGAAAAAGAAACAGTGCATGGTCGCTCGCCGCCATGAGTGCGGGGACTCGACGGATTGCAACGCGTTCGCTTGAGTGCAACCTCTAAGGAAAATTTTTTCTCGCCGTTGTAGAATACGGGGCAGTATATCTGTGGTTCTCTGTGGACCAAGCGTCTCACGTCCTCATCGCTATTCCTTCGGTAGCCACATTAGATGCCCAAAGTAGGCATTCGATTGTGGCCAACCTGCTTTCCTTGCATTTTTTTTTCATTTACGTACCCTCGCCCCACAAAAGAAACACAGACATTGTTGAGGCGCAGCAAACTGCCGCATGGTCAAAGTTCAATTTCGTTACTTCTTATTTTGCGGAAACTAATGGGCCATGGTACGCTTCAGTTGCCGGATACTCTTATTGTATTAATGCGATAGAGTTATATGGGCACTCCAGGCGCATTGTTGCCGTTGCCGTCACCCTTATGTTCCGTATAAAGTCCAAGGGCGATAACATCGTGACCACTCGCAGCATGCTGTATGTGCGAGTGTAAGCGTAAGGGGACGGGGGTGGCATGAGTAGGGCCGACGATGGTGGCTCAGTCTCGTTTGCGCAAGAGAGAAAAGCGGGGAGGAATCGCGCCGCCTCCTGTCACGCGCGACATATCAGGGGAAGGTGAGGGAGGGGGTGCTGTGATCTGTAATCGCTTGTTGCGCAAGATGTTTATTTGTCTTGTTTGACGCATTTATTACCATCACTTTTTCTTAGATAAGTAGATTTATTGGAGGCTTATACATATGTTTACATATCTTGTTGCACGGTTTCGTGTATACCTGCATTGAACTGTTTCCAGTGAAACTTTCTTGCCCTTTATTAAGCTGTATCTTCACATTCGTACATTCCATTGCATCTTCGCCTTTTTTATGTACGAGGGCGAGTAAAATGAAAGTGAGACAACCCATACCCCGAAATTATCCCTCGGTTTATTATCTGCGACGCATACGCGTAGCACACAGGCATATCTCATTTCGTAATTCGTAATTCTTCGTAATTCGAGCTTCCTCAATTGCCTCTCGTAATGTCGTCGTCCTCACTCCCTCGTCTCCATACAGGCTTCCTGATTTAGTCGTTGCTACGCCACTGTCATCACACTCTCGACGTCATCCGATAGTTATCATACCACTGCCATGCCATCATCGTCACTGTGTCGTCGTTATACAGTCGTCGTCATGAATTCGCTGTCACGCCATGTAGAAAGTATGTGATCTATTGCACAAAACAGTTTGCTGGCTCTCTTCAAGGAAGAAAGCCATTTGAGGCTATATTTTAGGTTTTCGAGAAGTCCACGTTGGAAAATGGCCGGGTGCAAGAGCTGGGAGGCAAAAAGTAAGTGGACACGTGCTTTAAGTTCTTGAGCGCGAAAATTCCAGCGCAGCGTGATGTCAATGCGCTACAATTTCCATCAATTTCAAGTATAGAAGGAACACCAGTTAAATTAGAAAAACCACATTATAGCAAGATATATATATATATATATATATATATATATATATATATATATATATATATATATATATATATATATATATTAAGAGAACTGTGTCTTACCAGCACTCACCACCTACGGGGCAGCAATCGGGAGGCTCCAGAACACGCTTCTAATTAAATTGAGCACGGCGCCACGAGCTATGAAAAGTAGAATGATGGGTGTATCATTAAGGGGTAAAAAGAGAGCAGATTGGGGGAGGGAAAAACGCGAGTTAATGGCATCTTAGTTGCAATAAAGAAAAAAAAATGGGCATGGGCAGGGCATGTAAAGAGGAGGAAAGATAACCGATGGTCATTAAGGGTTACGGACTGCATTCCAAGAGAAGGAAAGCGCGGCTGGAGGCGGCAGAAAAGTTAGGTGGACGGATGAGACTTAGAAGTTTTGAGGGACAACATGGCCGCAATTAGCACATGACCGGCGTAGTTGGAGAAGTATGGGAGAGGCCTTTGCCC
The DNA here is from genome assembly GCF_038994185.2 of Dermacentor albipictus. NCBI lineage: Eukaryota > Metazoa > Arthropoda > Arachnida > Ixodida > Ixodidae > Dermacentor > Dermacentor albipictus. The sequence goes on along the minus strand of NC_091828.1, from coordinate 25,818,419 downwards.
TGCAGTGGGCGTAGCCCGACTGATAACGATGATATATAAGACATGAGAAAAGCGGGAGCTTAACTGGAATATAGCTATTCAGTTTCCTACCTCACACTGGGGAATAGGTAAGGCGGGACAGAAAGATTGAAAAAGGAAAAAAAGAAAGAAAAGTGAACATAAAGAGAAAGAGGGCGGGAGGGTAAAAGTGAAAAACACACTCAACAGAACACAGGAGTGTTACAGTCGCTCGAGTAGGTCGCTTGACCAGACGGACCTCAGTAGCGCCTTCGTCGCATTTTCGTGTGAAGATCTCGTCCGCCGGCACAACAATATTTTCTGTAAGACGTCCCCCTCAGCTTTTATGACCTGGTGAATATTGATGTGACTCGGTGGCTTTGCCGTTGATCGCGTGTCACATCCTGCGTGGTCTCAGGAAGTGTTCCGCAGCGCATTAACCCAAATAGAAACAACAAGTTGATGCCGATGTTCTCAAGTTGATGACGCATGCACTCCAGGTGCATTTTCGCCACAGTCGTAGCCGTGATGTTCTGTATAAAGCCGAAGTGTGACTGCATCGGTGGCCACGCGCCGTATGCAGTGGGTGCGAGCGAAAGCGTACGACGCTGAGCCGAGTAGGGTGGCTCTGTCTCGCGCAAGCAAATGGGAAAGGCGAGGAGGAATCGACGTCTTCACTGAAGTGTCTGATGACGTTACGCTCTCTTCATGAAGCAGCCATATATAAAGGGTGTTTCAGCTAGTTTTAGGGTGAGTTTAAAGATATTCCGGTGCACTTTAGGACGACGCGACCAAATACAGTGTTCTCACTTTTACATGTAGTACGTTATTTTTTTCATAACTATTCAAGTATGGTTAGCCCACTTCTGAAGCAACGAAGTTAGACCGAAAATTCCAATAAGAAACTTGTAGAGCGCTTTCCAATATGCCTGATAAGACAATTTCGACCTTTATATCTTATAAGTATTAGTGTTCTTGAGCTTATTGCGGATGCCCGCGAAATACAAAAAAAAGAAATACTGCGTGACATACCCGCTTGCGTACCGTGGTTGCAGCGCTCCCAAACTGTCCGTGTACGAACGAACGTATCATCTAGTAGGGCGTGCTAACGCTTAGAAGGCGACAGGGCAGTGACGAAGGCATAGGCTGTTCGATTTGCACCAGCGATGTGCTTCCCTCGCGATGGTTCATGATAGCGATAAGGAGATGTAGAGGCAGCACGCCCTGCTGGATGCTGTTTCTTTGTACGCGGACAGTTTGGCAGCGCTGCAATCACGGCGCGCCAGCAGGTATGTCCCGTGGTATTTTTTCCTATTTCGCGGGCATCAGCAGTAAGCTTAACAACAGTAATACTTGATACAAAGTTAGAAACTGTATAATAGGACGTATTGCACAGCGCTGTGCAAATTTTTAATTGAAATTTCTTGCCTAACTTCGTTGCGTAGGAAGTTTTCTTATTAATGTCTACTAATTATCTAATTACGATAGGTAGCGAGGCACTGGAAGTGGTAAGGGAATACATCTACTTAGGACAGGTAGTGACCGCGGATCCGGATCATGAGACTGAAAGAATCAGAAGAGTAAGAATGGGCTGGGGTACGTTTGGCAGGCATTCACAGATCATGAACAGCAGGTCGCCATTATCACTCAAGAGAAAAGTGTGTAACAGTGGTGTCTAACCAGTACTCCCATACGGGGCAGAAACCTGGAGACTTACAAAAAGGGTTCTTCTTAAATTGAGGACGACGCAACGATCTATGGAAAGACGAATGATAGGTGTAACGTTAAGGGATAAGAAAAGAGCAGATTGGGTGAAGGAAGAAACGCAAGTTAATGACATCTTGGTTGAAATCATGAAGAAGAAATGGGCATGGGTAGGACATGTAATGAGGAGGGAAGATAACCGATGGTCACGAATGGTTACGGACTGGATTCCAAGAGAGTGCAAGCGTAGCAGGGGGCGGTAGAAAGTTAGGGGGGCGGATGAGATTAAACAGTTTGCACGGACAACATGGCCACAATGAGTACATGAGGGGGAAGTTGGCAGGGGCGTAGCAGGGGGCGGTAGAAAGTTAGGTGGGCGGATGAGATTAAGAAGTTTGCAGGGACAACATGGCCACAATTAGTACATGACGGGGGAAGTTGGCAGGGGCGTAGCCAGGGGGGGGAGGGGCTTATGTGCCTTCAGCCCCCCCCCCCCCGCCCGGTAGTTTTTCGTACTGTCACGCACCGCCGACCAAAACAACTCCCGGCGCCAGAAATTGTGCTTGATTTTGTCTAGAATGTCCTTTTCACTCTCGAAAGGACATTTTAGCGCGAACATTGCGCAATCGGGCTGAATTTCGTGGCAACGCCCGTGCACAGGGAGTCACATGTCGCAACGCCAAGCTCCATCCGAGCACAAAGTTTCAGAGGCGTTTGGATGCCGAACGGGCTCGTCGCGGCATTTCGCGGAGGCCGCGGAATCTATAAGGAGTGCGTGGATTTAAATTCTGAAACTTTATTGTTATAAAGTTTTCATAAACTTTTGATGCGAAAGGTGTATTGACATTTCCAAAGTTGTGCTTTAGATTTTCAATTCCGGAACTATGTGGGTTTAAATTTGGGGTGCTATAACGCAAAACTGTTCCAAACATTTTTATTCCAATTCAGCAATCAGCCCTCCGCGATTTGTCAAGTACTTTTTTCGCGACGTCACGAAAAGCGCGATAGCTCCCCAGCTGATATGACGTGCACACAATGATTATGCCTGATTTGACTGAACAAAAGAAAAATTCTTATTTCTGATTTGACGCGTTTTGGCCATTACCCCTCGGCTACTGGTGAAAAGTTCGGCCTGCACCCACTTCGCCTGTCTCTCACGCGACGTCACAAAACCACAAAAACACCCTGCGTCAAAGTGACGTGTACGCGTTAATGGTGCAATAATGAGCTGGAAAAAATAAACTTAATTTTCTTCTGAATACCCGCACGCTGCCGCGCTCCGAAAGCAACAAAACATCGCTGCTGCCGATCGCTCAGGCACTGGACTCGCACCTGCCGGAGTGCACTGGTTTATTTGCGTGTAATAAAGGTTTTTGCGTATCCGCGTAACGTTTTCGAGCACTTTCGGCACGGTTACGACCTTGTTCTGCCAACTATTCTTTGCTGAGGATCCGTTTTAGCGTCATTCTTAACCTTCCGTTGCATGCCGCCGCTATTGTCGACGAGCCGCCGCAAGCTAAGTAATGGAGAGAGACCAGTCGCACACTCCGGCACCACCCTCTTGATCCGGTTATCAATTTTCAGTGCAGTGGCTCGGCCCCATCGAAGCCCTCTCCACTTGAGCGTGCTGCTCGCCGCTTGTCAGCCAATTAGAAATGACAAGCCTCTCAGTGTAGGCAATGTTACTCGTTTTTCAAACAAAGAGAACTGCCCTCCTATGAACGAGGAGAGCGTTTGATTGGTCTGTTCAGAGAACCCTGTGGTTGACCGCGCGATGCTTGCGCCGACGGTTGCGCAAAATTGACGTCAGGAGATTGCAATAAAAACATAGTGGAATACTTTTACGTTATAGGGCCCTCGTTATAAATATTTGACGCCAAAGGTGCATTGACTTTTCTAAAGTCGTATATCGGACCATACAACGAGACAAGCCAAATCAACACACTATCAGACACGTTGACAAAGCACGCGGCGAGGTCCGATGAGACGAAGCGTTGCGGTAGTTCATTTTGTGCCGTCATGTCACAGAAAAAAACATCACCATTCATCTTCATCTGCGCCAAAGCATCCATATTAAGACACTAAAGCCGGCAAAGGTAACTATGTTCGTGCTTATTTTTCTACTTGGACACTTATTCGCGAGGACACATTGAGCCTCTTCAATTTTCTTGTCGCTACGCGCGGGCTGCCAGTGCTAGCTAGAGCGCATGCGTTTTTCTCGTGTTATCCCGACCACCGCCAACGTGTTTATTTGCCTTCTTTGACGCATCGTATATAGTGACTTTTTCTTAGATACCTATATTTATTGGAGACTTATGCGTATATTTAAATGTCTTGTTAAGAAGGTTTGTGTATATGTGCCGTGAACTTTATTTCCAGTGAGTTTCTTGCCCTTTACCAAGCTGTATCTTCGCTTTTGTATATTCCATTGTATCTTCGCATTTCTAAAGTACAAAGGCGAGTCAAATGATAGTGAGCCAACCCACCCTGCGCAATAATGGCCTGGTTCATTATCTGCGAGGCATGCACGTGGCACAGAGGCATCTCTTAATTACAAAAGTGGCACACAGGTGTAAGGATCAAGATTCTTTAATGCTCCCATACATTGGGTTGAACATGGTTGTGTGACATAATGGACACTTCATAAGTTGAACAGCGTGGTGTGCCGTGAGGTTTTTGACAGATGCAGATGTTTCACAAAAGGAAAATAGTCCTCGTATGGCTGCAGTGTACTTTGAAAAATTCATTTAATTGGCCACTGTAAAGCGTTGAAGCAAACGGTTCAGAGAAGGACGTGAAAGTTGCATCGACGATCCAAGACTGGGCCAAAGCCACCATGCAACCACCCCAAACACAATTACAAAGCTTGGCTAGACAATAACGGAGGTTATGCATCGATGAATTGGCAGGGCATTTGAACATCAGTCAGGGTTAGGGTCACACCATAATTTATGAACCTTTCGGTTATCGGCTCTCGTGTGCGCAATGGATGCCCAAGATTTTGAAGCGCCGCCAGAAGACGGAGAGGTTAGGCACTTTGACTCATCCAATACGGTATCACGATGGGGGCGAGGACTTTTTGTCTGCAATTGTGACCGGCGACGAATCATGGTGCCACTATTGCGAGCGTGAAATACGAAGGTAAAGCTTACAGCGGAAACATTTGAATTCATCGCCCCCAAGAAAAGCAAATGTCGTTATTTCTGCCAGAAAGGTGTTGTTGACTTTTTTTGATCGTCAGGGGCCAATGTTGATCGAATTTGCTAAACCTAGAGAGGCTAATAATCGTTTCCGATATTGTGAAACGCTGGATCGGCTGCTTGTCACAATCAAGAACAAACGACGTGGAAAATTGAGGAATGGAGTCATCTTGCTCCACGGCAATGCCCACCCCACGTCACTGATGTGGTTAATACAAAACTGCCAAAATTCAAGTGGGAAACGCTTCAACATCTGGAATACATCCCAGACATGTCGCCTTGCAACTTCCACATTTTGGAGCATATTGAAAAACACCTTAAGGGAATTAAATTCGTGTCATACAATGATGTGAAAAAGTCAGTTACGCACTTTTTTTGAAACAACCGAAGGAGTATTATCAGACGCGAATCACGCAACTCGTTAGTCAGTGGGACAAATGTCTAAATACTCATGGAGACTAGTTTTGAATAAAGTACCCCGTTTGTCTATATTCCCATTGGCTCACTTTCATTTGACTCGACCTCGCATATTTTGCAGAACTTCTGCTTTGTATATGTGTTCTCGGTTGCGACTACAATTTCGGAGAAATTACTCGCAATACACGACCGGTGGCAGCTGCTTCTGCGCAATACGCTCTAGCAAAGGACAGTGTCATAGAGATTTTCCCCTGATCGTTGCATACGCACAAACATGTAAACAAGGTTCTTGAATGACAGAGACAGAGAGAGAGAAAGATGCAAATGAGAGAAAGGCAGGGAGGCTAAGAAAGTTGTTTTAAAATATTTGTCCTCAACTTGTTCATTTCATGGCCTCTACATGTTTCAGATCAGCGCCATGCACTGCTTTGCAGGTTTCAAACTAATATAGTTCTAAACTTCGTGTGATATTTGCTTTACTTCTTAAATATACAGAAAACATAGAAGCATTGATATATTGATATCAGTTATTTCGGGCACAATTTTTTAGACTAATGGGTATATTCTTTTATGAAAAAAAATATATTTTACTTGTATTGACAAAGCGTACCGTTCATGAATTCTTTAGCAGTATCTTTAAAAAATTATGGGGTTTTACGTGCCAAAACCACTTTCTGATTATGAGGCACGCCGTAGTGGAGGACTCCGGAAATTTCGACCACCCGGGGTTCTTTAACGTGCCCCTAAATCTAAGCACACGGGTGTTTTCGCATTTCGCCCCCATCGAAATGCGGGCAGTAGCTTTGGCAATGGCAACGCAGTTATTATTAATGCTTAATGATGTGTTTTATCCCTCGATAACATCTATAAGGAGTAGGCAAAGCTTCAAAGTGAGCCCCCCCCCCCCCCCCCAAACGAAATTTTTGGCTCCGCCACTGGTAGTTGGAGATGTATGGGAGAGGCCTTTGCCCTGCAGACGGTGAAACCAGGCTGATGATACTGATGATGATGATGAATTATCGTAATATGGAAAGCTTAAAAAATTGCATGACACACTACATACAAAAGTGTGCAAAATGCATTTGGTCGCGTCGTCTTAGAGTGCATCGGAATACTTTTAAACTCCTGCTAAAGGCCTATAAAACACCCTATATATATATAGGGTGTCAGCAGCTTGTGACCTAGAAGCTGACGCTCTTGTTTCAGTTTGGGTTTCAAGGAGCCTGCCAAGGGGAATTAATTGTTTGCGTAGCTCCTACATAAAATTCGATGTTAAAAATTTGATCGTTATGATAGGTAATGTCGAGGACGGGCCCCAAAGTACTCATTTGCTGTAGCCATCTATAGTTGATAATTAGTAAGTATTTACCGTAACTTCGCTAATTACGCAAGTAAGGGCGGCAATTTGTCTTTATCTAGAGGCCGCCAATCTGTACGCACGAATGGTAAACATAGCATTATCGTGATTTATAATTTTCCAGTTTTAGAAACGTGGTGCAGCTAAAGAAAAAAGAAACTCCCGGTATATATATTGGCAGGTCTGTTTCTTTAGCCGTGTGTTCAGACGCTAACGCAACATAATTTTGCTATAGAATTTTCGTTGTCGGCGCTGGTAATATTACATTCGGCATGTGTCTATGCTTTTGATAGGTTGCTTCCGCAACGCCATCATGTTACCGCTAATCGGTTGTCACGCGCTGGTGGTATCACACAGCGCATATAGCTTGAACAATCTCGTTATCTCTAGACAAACGAACTTTTGCATCATTGTGTTACGCTGACGGTTCAAGATGTTTGTGGTTAGTTCAAAAACGAAGCTGATCGCCAGCGTGGAGGCTGAAAAAAGTCACAGGCCGTTGCGGCAGAGGTAGCACAGTCACAGTGTAAGCTGGAGGACCGGCTACAATGGAGTTCGATTTTCGGCACCATAACCTACAGGTCTTCGCGTCGAAGTACCTTCGCCTTTTCACGAGAACGATCTGATCTGTCCGCCTGGCGTCATTGGCAATCTGCGGTGGCACGGTGAATAACGGAAACACAAGTGACATGTGGGCATCCGGCGTCCGCGCTTGTTACCGTTGTTGCTGTGTTGCTTAGGTGGATCGTGTCGGCCTGCAATTTCTAACCCTTATTTTATACATTTATCCTCCTTGCCTGGCTGCCTGTCTGCCTGCCTTCTTGCACCGGCATAATCTTAACCTATACTTTGGAGATTCACCGAAGTAGGTGTGCCATGACAAAAAAAAATTCTTCTAGACAGATTCGTAGTCGCATACTTCGTCTTCCGTAGTTTTGAATCGAGCAGTTTTCATAAGTAGTGTGCGAGACTTGAAGACATTAGCGGACAGAAATGTACACGCAAAAAAATACAAACATAAGCGGGTGTTTTGTGATGTACTGACTGTTTTCAAGCCAGTCGAAGACATTACCATACATCATGTCGAACGTGACGTTCCTATGCCAAAGCACTTCTTGAGGCCTCCAACCACAGTATTGACAAATTGACTTGAGGAGCTAGACATTCGAAAAAAGTATGACGCGATTCAGGAGTGGAAAGGTGGCATAAGCTGTATTTACTATTTTTGGCGATCAACAAAACGATAAAGTCACCAGAAGGGCATTCTACTCCTAAACATCCACCGTTTGTGCCACCATGTCTGATAAACCTCTTGCCTAAATGGAAACAAATAATTTGCAAAACTTTCCAAATAACATATGTTAAGGTAGCGTACACAAGCGACAGAAACATGCTGAATTAGAAAGCACGCGCAGTGAAGAGAGCGTTAATGACGTTTTGGATAAGGCATCAACGTTTCCTTGCGTGCGCTATTTCTAACTTTCAGATGTCGCGCCTCCTGTACAATCAAGATGCGTGAAACATTAATTTATGTACTTGGTGTGCCTTACGTTTGTATGCACATTCAAAGAATTCAACAGCTTAAAAAGTGCTAAATGATCCGTGCAAACCACCTCGTCATAACTGTTGACGATAATGCGCATAGCATTGAATCAGTAATTGCCACACAAGGTATTGCAACCATGGAAACGAGTTTTGTTGGACGCGTGTACTGCAACGGAATTTCTCCTCCGCGTTTCCTTCAAAACACTCGGCGCCATCTCATGTCGCCGCCGCCGCGAAGTGTGTGCGGGACCTCCAAAACGCATTTCGCGCCGATGCGTGCGGACGCTAAGAAACGAGTCATGCGACTGCCGAACTCCTCTCTCGCGCTTCTTTCTGGTCACGCTGCATCATATAATGGTTCTCTCGAGAAGCCGGCGCGTGGCCTTTGATACGAGAACCATTGCCTGCGATGCTGAGAATTTTTATCTCGAAAACCAAAGTTGGCGTCATGTTCACTGAAGAACGGCACATCTCTTGCGCATTATAGGGCACCTCGCTAAAGCTTTGGTGTTAAATGCCTTCTTTTAAAATTCCACACGTCTGATGCATTTGTGCCGCAGGCGCCTAAGGATTCGTGCTGCTGTCCTTCAGTTCATAAACGACACACCAGTTTGTCAACGACACATACACTCTTAATCTGGTTCCATGTAAGTTCCAGTTAAAAGTGTGATCCACATATCTTTATCTGGATCCGTACTGTTAATAAGTGGAACGAGACATATAAGTGGATCTTATGTGGAACGTTCGTTCTGTTTTTTTTTTATGTTTATCGTTCTTATCTGGAACTCCGTAAAGGGGAGGAGGCAATGTTGTATGATCCAGTTATCGTTCCACTTAGGTTTCAGTAAAATTTCTAGACAGTGCGTTTGTTTATTTTTTGCTTGTCTCTTGTTCCAGATAACTCGTGCGCTGCAGTGAAGTGTGCAGTGTATCGTGCATTAACTACATCATTGCACCACATATAAATTTGGCGCTCTTTGGTCGAAGACCTTCTTGACACGTAGACACATGACATATGAAATTACAGAAACTTATGCTGTAGCTGTGAAGCTATCTTACAGCAGTTGCCATTTGTAAACTGCTAAGGAGAATTTTTAGTGTTGTCATTTTACATAAAAAATATCCCTGTTCAACAACGCCGTAAAAAGAATAAACGACGCAAGCAAAGGATATATCCTAAAGCAGAACTTGCAGGAACTTCTTGTCAGGTTGTCTGCGGCGCTCAGACAGCCTTTGTGTACCTGGTCTTGCTGTCACTAATTTCAGACGCGCAGTACACGAAAGCGTTGGTGTCGTTGCCCTCTCGTTTGCGTGTCTCAGTTTGCGCTTAAGTTTCAATGACAAATGTTCAACAACTAGCTCGTCTCTCGATTTTACTTCAGCGCGTATAAAATTATTAACTTGAATTCTAGAAGGTCTGGCGTATTTCGGTGCCCACTCTGCTGTTTGGACGAAGCCCATAACTGCCTGGGCGCAAGACTTTCTGGTGGACAGCGCGCTTTTCTGGACACCTTGGTTACGAAACAATTCGCGTGTGGTGCGTTTGACTAACAAGTAGCGCCATAGAAACAACGGTTTTGGTTCGACGTTCAGCCATTTAGTCGCTGTGGTCTAGTACGATACACAGTTTTCAACGTTTCAGCAATGTGTCAATGACTACAGCCTTCAGTTATAATAAGCCCTTGGGTCACGTTGCGGCATATTCCGCATGCTTATACACATGCAAGTGTGGTTTCATTTTTCTGCTCGTGGTGGTTCTTTCACTTCCACAAGCAAACAAAAACATCAGTTTGCAGGGAACAGTCGACTCTATACGATTCAGAAGTGGGGAACGAAATTAAACTTTGAGAACTTCAAATACTTCACAGTATCTGCAGTAAACTCTGTGCATTAGTGCTGATATAATGTTATTTTTCTAAATTATGCTTTTCAACAAAGGAAAATTTCGTAGTATAAACATCGATTTCTTCATGGTAACTGTAGCTCACTGAATGACCCGAATTCCGTCTCCTGCGGCTCCCTTGTTTATTATTTTCCTGTAGAGCTGGCGTTTAGGAGGTAAAGAACTGTGTCGAAACGGGCCACTACATTACTTTCTAATTAATTGTGCCACACTTTCCCCTGGTTATATGCGAGTAATCTTGTCATGTGTATATCAAAGACTGTCGCATTATACTTTTTTCGGTAATGACCAGGCTTGCTGTGGTCAAGGAAACGCAGCAAATGAAGTAGCGCACATTTTCTGCTTATTGTAAACAGCAACACTGAAAAGCTGTCTTCAAAAATTATGTATAGTTGCGCGCGCTCACGGCCAGCAGCGCGAAACAACTTCAGTAAAAATTAACGTTCTACGCGATTGTGTATATATATATATATATATATATATATATATATATATATATATATATATATATATATATATATATATATATATATATATATATATATATATATATGTATATATATATTTATATATTTAAAATTGCAAGTATACGTATTAACCTGTTAATACCTAAACACTGCGCCCGGGGGCGCGCGGCGCGTTGTCATTTCCGGACAGAAAAAAAAGAAACGCCGACGGCCGCGGACTTTTCACGCCACTCCATGTTTCACGCGCTGTTCCATGGGCCACATCACCCATCGAATCGGTATACCTCCACGTGCGCATGCGCGACGTCTGACGAGCTCTACTCGCCGGCGCGGTTTGCGTTGTGACACGCAGTACAGTGGGGCTGCAACTGCTACAACACCAAAGTGCGAAAACGGGAATGCGCAAACGCTTGTAACGATCGCAGCGCCCCCATCTCTCAGCATTTCCTCCGCTAGTTGTAAACGTTCTACTTCACCAACGCCACCAGTGGCAGGCGCAGTACAGTGGCGCGTGCCGCGCATGATTTGAACTACTGAAAATGCAGGTGGTGTGGTGTCGGCCAGTTTGAGCGGAAACATGCCGAAATCACGGAGGAAGGAAACTAAGGAGAGGCCCTACCCCCTCCGCGCGCTAGGAGAAAAGTGTGGCGGAAATGACGTAGTAGGGTCTCATTTTTTTGCTGCTTTTTTATTTTTTTGTTCTATGGCCACGCCTTTTGGGCCACAATGGCGGCGTTGTTATGGTTTTGAGTGCTCACACGTGTTGCTCTGGTAGGTTTCGTGCCGCGGCAAAGGCGCTGTGTGGGCGGGTATGCGTTAGTCACCGTGTCTTGTTGCGCTGTGTTACCTGCACCGTGCTCTGCCGGATGTTGCTGTGGCCATGTGGGACAGGAGGAATTAAAGCTCGTGAAATGAACGCGCATATGCAACGCTGTATGCGATGTACCACGCCACGGCACTGACAACGAACGAAGGAATATCCGCGGGAAATTTTGCCTCCACTTCAGCTAACGTGCTAACGTGCTAACGTGCCATCGCAAACCGAAACCGATGCGTTTCATAATCTGTACACTGAACGCCTTGCAGGTCAGTGATTCCTGCTTTTGACAGCGCATGTTGCATTTGCGGCACGAACGGTGTCACCGGGAAACCTGATAATGAAGAATCACGCGCATATGTATTAGATAACGTATACTGTGCGAATAAAATATTTTACTGTTACACTATAACTATAGAAATATTATCGCTATGTGAATGCATGTATCATAAATTCTAGTATTTCCTCCGATAAAACACCAACCACATAAGGAAATTTACTTACACCTGAAAAGATATGCGCGGTTCACTTTTCGACGTGCGCGACTTGCATCCTGGCACACAACAACTAGGAATTGGATGAGCAGATACCTAGGCAAGCGTCCGCACAACTCATGTGCCGAACGAAAACTAAAAGAACGGTGCCTTTCGCGCATCGTTTGCTGGGAAAGAAACGCAGAAAAAGCAGTCATGGCCAGTCGACTCTTCATCCGGGGCGGTTGCTTTGACTTATTAAGGAACGAATCCTCCCTACCACAAGCTTATCTCACCTGTGCGTGCGAGAAGCGCGGGGAAGTGAAGGTTAGCGGATTCGCTGCAAGAATATGCAATGCTCCACAGAACGTACACCTGCGAACACGTCGAACGGCTAGCTATTCCATGCTCCCACGTAGGCCGGGCCCACGCGCGTATTGTTCGGCACCGTGCGCCGGCCAGTCGACTCTTCATCCGGGAAGATGGGAAAGAAGCGGCTGCTTTGACTTATTAAGGAAATAATCCTCCCTACCGCAGGCGTACCTTATCTGTGCGCGCGCGAAGCCCAGCGAAGGTCAGCGGATGCGCCGCAAGAGTGAGGAAGGCTCCACAGAGCGTACCTGCGAACACAGCAAACGGCTGTTCCATGGTCGCAAGTAGGCCGGTTGCACGCGCGTACTGTTCCGCATTGTGCGCCGGCTATCGCAAAACTTTGGTTCCGTGACGCTTCACTTACCGTGCGAAGAAGGCACCTCAAGCCGCAATCAATGAACCTAAACGCGGAGTCAGAAATGACATTCTGCCTCCTCGCCGGCGCGCTGTCGAAATGATGCGCGGCCACCCGAAGTTTGTTCAATAAAGCACGACGATTCCTCAATCGAGAATGTGTTTGTGCTCATAAACTCCAGATGGATCGCAAATGGGTTGGTGTGTCATACGTGTCTCCAGTGCGTTCTTGTAGTGCAGTAAGAATGCGTACATCTTTTTTCGCATCGCCAGACGTCTAGCTCATAAGATCGTATGAGAGCCCCAGGAAGCCCAAGCAGAGAAAAGCAAGTAAAAGGCAGCGATAAAGGGGACCTTTTTTTTAAAATAACACGCAAGAGCTGGGTAGCGGTCGGTACCTGCGCTTAATGAGAACAGTTCAGTCGGTTGGCCTTATATTTATGGCATGTTTACTTTCGTAAAAGCCGGTAAAAGCAGCCGATTCGACCTCACGACCCAATTTGCGAAGTTGATTATGAACTTCTTTTAACATGGGTTCGGAAACGTAATGAGACATCGCGATTGTTTAGTACTGCTGCGGAGCGAGCGCGCGCGCGGAACGCCAGCGCGGTGTGGTTTCGCGAAAGATGTAAACAAGAGAGGAGGGTGGCCCAAAAGGAGGAGCATCGCCATGAGCAACGCCAACTTCCGGCTTCGCTTTTGCTTCACAAAGAGAGACGTCAGGGCCTCTCCTTAGTTTCCTTCCTCCGTGGCGGAAACCGTTACTTTGTGTGGACGAACGACTGCGATATTCTTGCGATCCTGTGGCTGTATCACTGTATTCGCTGCTGGACGAAGCGGAGTGGTGAAGTTGCCAAGAGGCGCAAAAAAGAAAAGGTCAGTGCTGCATATTTATGCGCGCGTTACGATTGTTGCTCAGTGAAACCAAGAATACCACTGTGTCGGGCAGGATACCGCTACGCTGCCCTATGTATTCAGTTGAATTCAGGCACGCCTGCTGAACTCGCTCTACGAAGACATTACTGCTTATATAGTCCGACAGCTTAATTTGAGTACCATCCCAGCGGATTTGTTTCCAGCGCTCGTAATAGAGCAATCTAGATGACGGAATGATGGCAGTTTTTCCGCCTAATTGCGGATCGCGAGACAAAGGATGATTAGGCACATCGAATTATGTGTACTTCGTCATTTATGCTGTCTAATTCTGCGCGGAAATTTTTTTTAGTAGCGTGCAACTCTACTTTGTTTTGGCGAAACGTAATCGGCAAACGGCAATCGGCGTCAATTTGCGTGCTCGTGCGTCGGAATCCACTCGACATTTGACTGCATCCACGTTGCTGGTTCGTGTGTTAGCTTCCCAGTAATCTGTATGCCCCATTACAGTATGTTGCTTAGTAGGATATTGACGGTCGCTTTAGCTGACAACGGGTGTCAATCTTCGCACCGTGTGACCGCGTGTTTGCCGCTCGCCATCTCCTCACGCTGACACGCTTAGCAACTTGCAAGCAAGTTTGTAGGAGCTTGCGACCTTGGACTTTTCGGTATTTTTTAAAACTTGTGGGTCATTCCCGCTGTAATTTTATTCTGCTAGGTAGCATGGATCTACAGTGCTTGCGAAACTGGGATCTTCGTCCCGGGAATCTTCATCCTTGCCCCTTGCGCGCACGTAATGCACCAAGGAGAACGCGCGAGTAAAATGTCATTCCGCATAAATGGTAATGATGGTTCAAGGTGTTGGCGGCCGCACTGCTTAGGTTTGGCTGTGTACGTGAGGTAGTTGTTTCATGTTTCTTGCAGTGCCGTCGGCCTTCTCAGATGTTATGTTTACGCTACCCTTAGCTTGCAGCCTGAGTTAGAGAAGTGGAAGGGACAGGGGTTGTGTTAGCAGTAACGTGAGCTCACGCTGCTGTCGCTTTATAATATAACCGTATTGCGGACCCTTATATTAGTTAACAAATATATTTCATCCGTGGAGGGAAGAAAGGGAGGAACACATGCCTGACTTGGTATTCAGACATTGTGCCGCCACTTCTATGCTGTGGACGTCAGGTTCGGTAGCACGACAGAGCAATTGCCTACAACGCATACGTGCTGATTAACTTCTTACATCATGATGTGCCCGGAAAAATTATGCCATTTCTGCGCGTCCTCAAACTTAATAAACTGCAAACATAGCTACGTTCTCTGTTCGACAATAACCTATGCAGAAACCGAATATGGCTGTGTCCACTTGGATAGTTTCTGGCAAATGTTCTTGTTTTTGCATGGAAAAGAAAAAATGAGAACGTTATTTCCAGTCTCTACACGAACCCTTTACGTCATGGCTGTGGGATCTACTGTGGCCGAAGACATCTCGGGCGTACCGAGGGGTCGTTGTGACGAGTGCGACTGCGACAAGTACCGGCTCACTCTGGAGCTTATAAGCCACAAGCGAGCACCGCTTGGGTGGTGCATATTATGAGGACATTCACCAGTCGCGCATGGATCATTTGCAGGTGAGCCTAAAATATGTTCAAATATTTTGTCTCTAAGTGTTTAGCAATGAAACTTTACCAGGGCTTCCGCAGTGGATGTTTTTTTTTTCCTCAAGAAGGCTCCTCTCCAATTTTTAGCTGGTTTGAACCACCTGTCTTGAATGATGAGCAAACGTTCTAAGCGATTTTGGTCTGTGGAGTCGTAACTGGGTCAGTTGAGTATTTCAAACGAAAAAAAAAGCCTTGAAATCGGCCCCGATGGAAAGGAGCAACATATCTAGAACATGGGGGATATCATTCCTTAGCTTTCAGTCTTGCTCTTCTTTTTTTAGTTTTTATGTGTGCCGAAGTACAATAGAACCAGTACATATTTCTAAAATAAAATAGATTACCTAATTGTAACTACAATCATATTTTTTGTGCACAATTACAGCGTCATATGCGTTGCACCGAGGAACACGGAGGTATGCTGTTTATTATTAGCATGACTCTTTTAGGTCGTTTGTAGAACGCTTCATGATTATTTGTTTAGCACATTCTTCTACAAGATAGGCTCAGTGCGGCCATACCAAAAAAATTATAGCATGCATTGACGCTGATGCTGCAAAAGCGAAAAAGATGGAGTCGTAAACACATCATATTTGATCGTCTGATTTACTACTCTGCTAACGGCATTGCCTCCAAAAATTAAAACCCCTATAAGTGTTTCGAGCGAATGTCTTAGCGACTCGTTGCTGATAATAGAGCGGCTGACGTTGAAGAGCCCGCTACTATAATTACGGGAAAATTCAATGCCTTGTCGAGTGAATATTGTTATTGGGCCTGTTATTTAAATGAAAAAATGGCTGTGGCTTAGGTAAGGTTAAGCCCAGGATGCGAAGCATGTATACTAGCCTTTATTTTAGTTGTTGAACCACTGTTTAGCCTGGTGAACTGCTGTTGCTTGGCTATATTTGGTTCGGCTAGACGAAGAAACAACTCATGCATTACTTCTTCGCCTTCAAGAGTGGAACGCGACAGCGTTCCCGTCGACCCGCCAAGGGGTGTAAGACAATGGGCTACAGGGCAGCGACTACGCGCCCCTCATTGGACGCGGTGAGCGTCGAGCAAAGCAGCGTTCGGCGCGGCAACGAAATGTGCGCCTGAGCAAGAGACGCACGCCTTAGAAACAGCTCGTTTCTAAGGCAACACCGCATTCACTAGAGGCGCTTTTGTACCGCTTTGAAGCATCGTACTCGTGGCTCAGTGGTAGCGTCTCCGTCCCACACTCCGGAGACCCTGGTTCGATTCCCACCCAGCCCGTCTTGCAAGAGTTGAGCCAAAGCCACTTCTCCTCTGTCGTGACGTCACGGTGTCACGTGATTTCATGGCGACACCGCCGCGCCTGAGGAGCTGGGTTGAGCTCTCGTAATATGCTTCGCATAAAATACAGTAAACGTTTGTCAGTGTACTCCTAAGCCATTCCTAGGATGGAAAACTCGCAAAAAGTTCATGTGGGCAATTTCGTGCATGATTTAACAATGGCGAAAAAAAATGGGAATGAAAAGGGTGCCGAACTTGCAACTAGATTTTGGTAGTACGGCATTTCGAAGTTCTAGGTCCCACGTCTTGTACGTGTTCCCTTTTCATCCCCATTTTCTTGCGCAGTTGTTAACCTCAAGATGAAAAAATAGCACTCTCGCACCCATAAACAAGCACCCCCACCTCATTCTACTTTAGGTGTTCTACAGTTTTTTAATTGGTTATGCTTATTAGTGCTTTGTGCACAGGCTTGCCTTCTTGTGACGCATGGTTTAGCGAGATTTCTAGAACTTACAACTCTTCCAGCCTTCCTACGAAGCAAACTCACAACTGTAATCTGCTTTGAAATTTTTGTAAAAACTGAAAATATAAGTACTTGGAATTAAGTAAAATGGATATGCTGTAAAGCTTTTCAATTAAAAATAAATTTTGTACTTCATTCTATGATGTGGAGATGGCTAACCCATTAAAAATTAAGCGAGGGGCCTGTGTAAAACTGACGATTTTCTATATCATGTTTACGAATTTTCCACCTTCGAAGCGTTCACAAACGAACTCAATTTTCTTGGAGTAGGCCAGTCAAACGATCCTAAAACCACTGAGTCAAACAGAATTGCTGCAGGACTTTCTTTTAACAGTGAATTAACTTGCAGCTGAAGGCATTGTCTTCACAGTACAAGGTACAGAAACAATACTCTATGTACAGGTTCTTTCCATTCTTATGTTAAGCATCATAACATCACTAGAAAGCACATAATGGAGTAAAGAGGACATTTATTTCTAGTGGGAAGGTGCACGAAGTATGAAGTACACATAGGTTAATATATTGTTTGGCTGCTAACTAAAATCCCTCAAGGCTGGAAATGCCAATTGATCTTCAGTGCATTCAACTGGATAAGCATAACGCTTTTTCCAGAAATGAAGCAGCGATTCCATTCACACTAAGCAACCGTTGATGTTGCATGCTCATAGAGTTTTTGTGCACACTAATACCTTTTGCAGGGTTGAAAGAAGAGAAACCAAGAAATCAGGGAAATAACTTATTAGTTTTATAAAAAGGGTATTATCACGAACACCACAATTTAAAGCCATTGCGTAGTTAAAAGTTGCAGCTTCTCTTTTCTTTACAGGCATGCGAGCTCGGCAACAGGTCTCCGCCAGGCCCATGCATTTTGAAAGAGAATGGCAGCTTCAAAATTGCCTGCAAGGAAAACATCGTGGCTTTACCACCTGCATCGTCACCTGAGAAGCAGTCAGCCTCCTGTTGACTGTATATTTTATTTTAAGCTTGTCGTACCCATACGCTTTTTGGACAGTTTTTAGGACATGTGCAGACAGTTGTTGTGAAGGGTGAGCCATTTGACAGTGGCTTGATGTCGTGAGGCCTAATATTCATGTGCTAAATGTTTGGTAGGTAGAAGCAACATGTCAGTTGCAATACTGTGTTGTTGTGCCTTCTTTTACGATTGTTTATCACTAGGGTAAAGCGTCGGCTGTATGTTTCAAGGATGGCTTGTTTTTTCTTTTCTTTCTTAAGGATATTTTACTTGCATTTTACAAGGCTGAGTTTTTTAGTTATTTAAAAATTTCTCACTTGTTTTCCAGAATTTTTTACCATTGTATTTCGCTGTTGCCTTGTTGAATCTTTAAAATGTGTAACATGCTTCCAGCTATTTGGTGCATAACATTTTATAAACGTTTACACTAGCTGTTATATTAATGTTTGGGATGAGTTATCCCAAACTACATAACGCTGGGACAAGTAATCTACCTCAAGTGGGAGGCTTTTTCAGGGTGCTTATAAAAAGTGTTTTGGTC